>NC_090251.1:43204839-43317339 GCF_037325665.1 Littorina saxatilis | reverse complement strand
GATGACAGAATTACAACAGAAGTATGTAAGCAATAATACACTCGCTTAAATACGATAAATTGTAATCGTAAAATCGCTTTCCGGCAGAGTCGCACACACTTTCACACTCAAAAATGACAAAAACAGTCATTGTTTTGATCAACTCAAAATGACGTATCTCAACAGTTTTATGATTATATGGCGTCTAAAAATCCAAAACTGAGGGTAGAACATTGTTTTGACGTCAAATCAATGAGAGCGTCAAAACTGCGTGGGCGAAATTCAATCGTTTTGTCCATATAACGACGGATGCACAAACACACACACACAAACACGCACACACGCACACAAACACACTCTTTTACCTACCCTACTTCCACCCATGTCAAGAAATCCTTCCTTGCCGGGTACTGGATATGGAAAGTATTTCCAGGGGCTCGCTTCTTTCCTGCCGACATCTTGGCACGTTGTTTCTATGTCAGCTTCTTCAACAACACTCGCTGACTGGCATCGTTATGAACACGTTCTAATCAACACTATTTGCTTTCGCTCATGTGTCATCTGATGTTATTGTGAAGCGTGATTGTTTAATATCCCAGGTTTTCAGTGCTGTAGTCACTGCTCGGGTTGTTTCACATACAGTCGATATCGCCGCTTCTGCAGAAGTTTGTAGCACAGTTGTCACAATGTCACACTTGAATCGTGATAACAGAAATATCAGAGCGTACGCTTGTTACAAGGGGTGTCCGAGCTGCCTTATACCAAAACATCCAACCCACACGGTCAATTGTGCCCGAAGAACTTTGAGGTTGAAAAACGAAAGGACGGTTGCCTTGTACAATGTGTAGGTACTCGTCCGTCAGGCTATGCGTCTGTTCGTCTGTTCGTCTTACAACAGCTTCGTACAACGCTGGTGGTAATTATCACAGTTTATCACAGATCTAACTGTCATAGTTGAATCTGGATGATAAAGACATTTAAGTGCAAATTTGTTTGAAATATTATTCTGCCTACTCTGAAAACCGCAGTCAATCTGGCTGTTCTATTAAAACTGTGATGTTGTAATACGAAATGGAATTTGTTTTCAGTGTGTGTATGGCGTGCGTCGGTCAGTCAGTCCGTCTTAAAACCGTGTTTGTAGAGCTGGTGATACTTTATTTCCGATTACTCTACCCTCTCTGAAATTCGCAGTCAATCCGACTGTTCTTTAAAAACTGTGAATCTGTAGTACGAAAGGGGCAATTGTTTTTAGTGTATTTTAGTGCATTGGTCCATCTTTTTGTTTTGTAGAGCTGGTGATATGTTATTTCTGTCGTCCTTATATATAATATGCGAGCTAAACGCAACTTCAATGAAGATAATTTTCTAGTGCGAGCTCAAAGCAACTTCGATCAATAAAGATAATTTTCTAGTGCGAGCTCAAAGCAACTTCGTTCAATGAAGATAATTTCCAAGTGCGAGCTCAAAGCAACTTCACTGAAAATAATTTTCAAGTTGGGATACAGTGTTGATGCTAACTTGGATTCCGTACATCAGTTTACAATGTCTGCGTAACTACATCTAGGTGCTGTTTCTGTGGTTCCAGACTTGATGAGACGGCATGGGGCTGCGTTCATGTGTTCCACCTCCGTCCTGGCATCCATTTTCTGCAATTCATTAATAAAAATGATTGACTAAATCTATGACTCGGAAAAGGAAGAGCAAAAAGGAAGAAGGAGGATGAGGAGAGAGAGAGAGAGAGAGAGAGAGAGAGAGAGAGAGAGAGAGAGAGAGAGAGAGAGAGAGAGAGAGAGAGAGAAAGAGAGAGAGAAAGAGAGAGAGAGACAGAGAGACAGAGAGAGACACACACACAGAGAGACACAGAGAGAGAGAGAGAGAGAGAGAGAGAGAGAGAGAGAGAGAGAGAAAGAGAGCGAAAGAGAGAGAAAGAGAGAGAGAGAGAGAGAGAGAGAGAGAAATAGAGAAATAGAGAGAGAGGTGATTTAGCGCTGCGGCAGTAAAGCAACAGCAACAACAATTTCCATAGCAACACCATCGGCAACATCCGTTAATTATCAAGAACATCACAGCTTCCTTTGCAGTCATCCCTTGGATCATACTCTGGTCATAAAACCATGAGTTTCTGATACCACACGTGTAGAAAATACCTCAAAGGCACAGTAAGCCTCCCGTAAACCATCACAGAGCTCCCCGAGCGTCTACATATAATACAAGCATACTTCCATTTGAACGCTCACCGAACGGGAACATCCTGGCTGTTTTCTGTCGAGCGTGAGAAATTTTCAAAGAATTTATTTTCGTGGACTTGGTCCTCAACAACAATGGCGCCTCGTTTTGGTGCTGGACGGCTGTTATGAATACCGGAATTCACGCCCGGACAGTAAGCCTCCCGTAAACCATCACAGATAATGTCAGGCTTTTACACACAGTACAAACACCCTTCCATTTGAACGCTCACCAAAACGGGAACATCCTAGGTGCCCTACGTAAAGAGTGAGCAATTGTTAAAGAATTAATTTTGCAGATTGTCTCGAACACTTTTTGGACCCATCTAGATCTATTGTGTGCTATTGTAAATAAGCTCACATCGAGTCGCATTCAAATGACTAACTGACGACTACATTGTGAAAAAGGGAAACTGGATCACACGGGTTCACGATGGCTCAGGGGTAAGATAAACCACGCAAAAATAAATTCTTTGAAAATTGTTCGCTCTTTACGGAGGGCACCTAGGATCTGGATGTTCTCAATCGGTGAGTGTTTAAATGAAAGGGTGTTTGTACTGTGTGTAAAAGCCTGACCGTATCAGTGATGGTTTACGGGAGGCTTACTGTGCCTTTAACAAACTCACGTCGACATTATTTGTTATAAGAGCCTGGTTTTGTCGTACTTATTGAACAGCCTTTATAATACGCTCGTCAATTAATTACTATTATTTTCCCAATGAATCTCGATCAGCAGCCTTGGTCACTATGCTTTAGCCACCAAGTTATATCATACTCGCTGAAGGAAATTGACCCGGTGTAACACCCCTTACTGCATGACCCTAACCCTAACCCATGGTTCTTTCGGTCAAAGGGTAGCATTTTTTAAGTCCAAGATTGGCGCATGCACATTGACCGCAATGAGAGGGATTGTTCAGCAGAGGTTTCAGTTCGTGACACCGGCACACAATTTCCAAGCGTGAAAATGGAAAGTTGAACTGCAAACATACATTACACGTGGGTTCCCGAGCATGTGTCGACACGTCGGTTTCCATCGCTAGAGTTCTTGTGAACTACAGCCGTTTGTTTCGTGCATAATCAGAGGTACATAATAACGTGCTATTGCAGATAAGCTCACATCGAGTCGCATTCAGATTACTAACTGACGACTACATTGTGAAAAGGGGAAACTAGATCACACGGGTTCGCGATGGCTCAGGGGTAAGATAAACCACGCAAAAATAAATTCTTTGATAATAGCTCGCTCTTTGCGGAGGGCACCTAGGATATTCTCAAGCGGTGAGTGTTTAAATGAAAGGGTGTTTGTACTGTGTGTAAAAGCCTGACAGTATCTGTGATGGTTTACGGGAGGCTTACTGTGACTTTAAGTTGATAACTGATCAACACTATGCTCCCGTTCACTTCGTATAAGTTTGGAAAGCAATGTCAAGTAGCGTTAATTTCAAGCGTGACCGACATTATGTTGTTGTCTGGCTCCGAAATGCATTGACCAAACGCCGAAAGGGGCTGTCGTCATTGCATAAAAGGATTTCCCTACCCAGAACGCAATATTTTTGATGACATAATGATACAATGGATTTAGTTCGGGACGACGACGCTCGCTATGGGCGGTTCATTATATAAAGGGAAGCAAGCGGTAAAAAACGGGCGTCGGCAGAGCCAATTGAAGGGGGAAACCAACTTGTAGTTGTCATTCACTTGTGCCTGTATATGTAATGGGTTTTTTAATGCGTCTTGAGTAGGAGCAATGGGACAAATACTGACAAACGTACAGGCTCGAGGCAAGGACAGATTGCTTTTTACATTTGAACTATAAATAGTGATCATGATCTCAAGTTCTTGTGAGTTAGGAAGTGACTGACTAAGTCTAAATGAGTACATTATGGTGTGTGCATAGGTATCTTTATGTCTATATGCGTAAGTGTATCAATGTGTGGGTCTGTCTGTCTGTCCGTCTGTCTGTCTGGCTGTCTGGCTGTCTGGCTGTCTGGTTGTCTGGCTGTCTTTCACTCTCTTTTCATCTCAATTTCTCTCTGTGTGTCTGTCTCAGTTTCTCTCTCAGTTTCTCTGTCTGTCTCTCTCGCTCTTTCTCTGTCTGTCTGTCTGTCTGTCTGTCTGTCTGTCTGTCTGTCTGTCTGTCCGTCTCTCTCTCTCTCTCTCTCGATCTCTCTCTCTCTCTCTCTCTCTCTCTCTCTCTCTCTCTCTCTGTTCATTTTATTTTATTTTATCAAATGTTGTCATTTTCAGCACGATTTGACAATGCGGTGGGGGCCAAATACAGTATGTGGGGTCCATCCGAGATGGTCCCTCTGGGGGTAATGAAAGCGGTCCCCGGGGGACACTTTCACATGAGGGTGAGAACAGGCTGTTACACCGGTAACTATAAAAATACCGCCAGACTGTACGATCGATTCGCACCGGGGTTTCATGACCAAGGCAAGACATAGTCGTAAGCTGGTAAAAAAAAAAACACCCCACCCACATCTGTAGAAAATAAAATAACATTCATGTTAAACATCAAAATGTGTGATTTTGTCATGTTACACAAAGCTGTTACATTTAGTCAAGTTATGACTAAATGTTTTAACATCGAGGGGGGAATCGAGACGAGGGTCGTGGTGTATGTGTGTGTGTCTGTGCGTGTGTGTGTGTGTGTGTAGAGCGATTCAGACTAAACTACTGGACCGATCTTTATGAAATTTGACATGAGAGTTTCTGGGTATGATATCCCCGGACATTTTTTCAGTTTTTCGATAAATTTCTTTGATGACGTCATATCCGGCTTTTCGTGAAAGTTGAGGCGGCACTGTCACGCCCTCATTTTTCAACCAAATTGGTTGAAATTTTGGTCAAGTAATCTCCGACAAAGCCCGGACTTCGGTATTGCATTTCAGCTTGGTGGCTTAAAAATTAATTAATGACTTTGGTCATTAAAAATCTGAAAATGGTAAAAAAAATATTTTTTTTATAAAACGATCCAAATTTACGTTCATCTTATTCTCCATCATTTTCTGATTTCAAAAACATATAAATATGTTATATTTGGATGAAAAACAAGCTCTGAAAATTAAATATATAAAAATTATGATCAAAATTTCTTTTTCGAAATCAATTTAAAAACACTTTCATCTTATTTCTTGTCGGTTCCTGATTCCAAAAACATATAGATATGATACGTTTGGATTAAAAACACGCACAGAAAGTTAAAACGAAGAGAGGTACAGAAAAGCGTGCTATCCTTCTCAGCGCAACGAATACCCCGCTCTTCTTGTCAATTTCACTGCCTTTGCCACGGGCGGTGGAGTGACGATGCTACGAGTATACGGTCTTGCTGCGTTGCGTTGCCTTCAGTTTCATTCTGTGAGTTCGACAGCTACTTGACTAAATGTTGTATTTTCGCCTTACGCGACTTGTTTTCTTTTTCTTTTTAAAACACCGTATTTTTTCAGTTTCTAGTTAATAATGACTCAATTCAGACCTCGTAAGTAATGGCAGTCATATATTTTCTTGACATTCTACCCATGATAATGACAGGTTTTATCGATCATGCAAGTATAGGGCCCATGTATGTTTCCCTTGCACAGACTCACCCAGAACAGTTTGTAGAGAAACACAATATACAAATAATCGGGCCGTGTGTCTGTGTGTGTGTTCAGCCATGCAGAAAGATGTCATTAGATGTAAACCGATGCCGTTTGCTCCGGCTGCTATGCCAGAGTCATTAAGTCATCATCAGAATCAGTGTCACAAGCCAGACATTATTTGAATCACTTTGAGTTTGTTACCATACATATTCAGCTGTATTTGTCTTTAATTTACTGGTCTGTTGTTGATTGCAATGTTAATATCGAGGTCGACTGATTGAAAGAAAAGCTCATATTGTTATCAGATATTACCCAATATTGACGGACTCCGGTCTCGATTTTGATATCACTGTCGAAACAGACCAATAGCAGAAGATATCATCACACAGTCAGTCAATGTTAGATATATTGCTAATTCTCTGGACATTTTGTATTTACTGTAAAGAAATTACAAAAGTATTTGTCTCAGTTTTGGCTGTTCCATATCCTTCCCTCTGATTATTATTTCTTTTTGTTCACTCTTTTCTTGTACTTTTCAGTATTTCAAAATGTCTTTTCTTTCAAAAAGTCTTTAGTCACTTGCTCAACTAAATTCTGGGATCATTACATTTTCATATATATTTGTTCTGTTTTTAAATTTAGGTGTTTTTGTTTTTGAAGTGGGGAAGCAATAAAGAGGTCGTCGATATCAAAACTGATATCGACGGAAATGTCGTCGATATCACTTTTGCACTGAGCTCAGTTTTGCCCAATTGACCAATGGAAATCCACGTAACATATGAAATAGCAATATTCAGCTATATTTTCACCCAACACAGATAGAAGTCGTCTTATCGAAAGAAACGGGTGTCTGGTTTGTGAGGTTTTACATTTCAAAAGTCACCCAATACATGTACTTATTCGAACATGTCACCAAACCAGACAGTTGCAGACTAACCCTACATATTTACATACTTTGTGCGCCTGTTTCGCTTCTTGTCAACTCTCTTTTGAATTATTTATTTTTCGTGCATGTGTGCATACGCGCTAGTACATTCAAACATAAAAGCTGTCTTGCAGAAATATACAGGTAAGGCAAATATAGAATTCCACGTACAGTCTGAAAGACTAACGCCCTCTATCTATCTCTCCCATTCTGTCTCAGTTTGTTCCTGTCTGTTTGCTTGTCTGTCTCTCTGTCTGTCTTTCGCTTTGTCTGTCTCTCCCTCTCTTTTCGATCGACCTCACACACACTTACGCACTCGCACACACACACACACACACACACACACACACACACACACACACACACACACACACACACTACCACACACAAATAAACTCTCCCTCCCTCTATCTCCCTCTCTCCACACACACACCCCCCCCCCCTCTCTCTCTCTCTCTCTCTTCACCACCACAATCCTTGAGCACCTTCCCCGTATACCAATCACCCATCAAAGAAAACAGCGAGCAAAGAGCCAACATCAGCGGATCGAACGTTGGCTTCGATTTCAGCTTACGGTATTGCCCCGCTCTCTTCCTATCCCAAATAATCTGACACTCGACGCTGTTGGTAAGCTCCTTGTGCATGCTGCCGATATAGCTAGATCATTGCTAAGCAAAGAATGGGATGATCGATTGGTTTCGACCAACACTGATTTTTGGTCAGTGACATATGCCTAGAATGATGTGGTCATCTGGTTATGCCGCTGACTGACTTTGGGCCAGTGCTATATGCTTCATGGTGAGGTGATCATCTGGTTATGCCGCTGACTGACTTTGGGCCAGTGTTATATGCTTAATGGTGAGGTGATCATCTGGTTATGCCGCTGACTGACTTTGGGCCAGTGCTATATGCTTAATGGTGAGGTGATCATCTGGTTATGCCGCTGACTGACTTTGGGCCAGTGATATGCTTAATGGTGAGGTGATCATCTGGTTATGCCGCTGACTGACTTTGGGCCAGTGCTATATGCTTAATGGTGAGGTGATCATCTGGTTATGCCGCTGACTGACTTTGGGCCAGTGCTATATGCTTAATTGTGAGGTGATCATCTGGTTATGCCGCTGACTGATTTTGGGTCAGTGCTATATGCAAAAACGTGTTATCATTTTGGCGAAGTCTACTTCACAAAGCTCGTTGCACAACGCTTTGGCACCGAATTATCGGTATAAAGACTTCGCGAGGTCAACTTCGGTTCAATTAAGGACAGTTTGAAAGATGCTGGTCCGTTCAGAGCAACGGTTTCTCGAGAAGTCCAGTTACGTTAACACTGAGTTGGGGCCAGTGCTATATAATTATGCTAAGAATGAGAGGATAGACTGTTTATGCAGCTCACGATCACTGATTTGAGTCAGTGCTATAATGTGCTAAGGTTGACATGGTAAACTGGTTATGCCGCACACTGATTTTAGGTCAGTGCTATAATGTGCTAAGGTTGACATTGTAAACTGGTTATGCCGCACACTAATTTTGGGTCAGTGCTATAATATGCTGAGGATGACATGGTAAACTGGTTATGCCGCACACTGATTTTGGGTCAGTGCTATAATATGCTGAGAATGACATGGTAAACTGGTTATGCCGCACACTGATTTTGGGTCAGTGCTATAATATGCTGAGGATGACATGGTAAACTGGTTATGCCGCACACTGATTTGGGGTCAGTGCTATAATATGCTGAGAATGACATGGTAAACTGGTTATGCCGCACACTGATTTTGGGTCATTGCTATAATATGCTGAGGATGACATGGTAAACTGGTTATGCAGCACAATGATTTTGGGTCAGTGCTATAATATGCTGAGGATGACATGGTAAATTGGTTATGCCGCACCATGATTTTGGGTCAGTGCTATAATATGCTGAGGATTACATGGTAAACTAATTATGCCCCCCCAACACACACACACACACACACACACACACACACACACAATTGACTCCGTGAATTATTTGATATTGCTTGTAGAATTAAGTGTATGTAAGCTGCTATACACTGGCGAATCGAAACTTCCAAAGGAAATGTGTCCGTGAATTTGTTTCTCAATGATCATGCTTCTGAAGCTTACATATTCATGTCAACCATTATGTCAGTCGTACCCGGGGAACACTGACCACCACATGTTTTGACAAGGTTTAAGTGGCAGAAAGAATTTACACAATACACTTGATGGTACATGGAAGAGTTTAGTTTAATAGAGACACTTTCAGTATAACATAATACTATGTGACTGTGAGAAGGTTGTCAAACTTGAGGTCCTGTGTGAGAACAGAATGAACTCCAATCAGTTTTACACTGAAGTAATGGTACCTTTGCATAAACTTCTAAAACATGGAGAAAAAAAATTAACCTACCTTTTTTTTCCAAACTATGACCCTAAACCATAATAGTCCCACGCCGTACACACACACACACACACACTTCCAATAACACTCTAGTATCCATGCCTCTGAGTTGTCACCCTACGGGACCACAGCATGAGCATTGTCAGAGCGCGATATAGTCAGTATACTCTTTCTGTATTGTGCCAGAATTTTCAGGGCTCTATACAAAGACTCTCCTCGCCTTTCTCTCTCTCATTCTTTGGGTAACGACATGGTGTTTTGACGGTGGCTGTACTCACAAAGCCTTTCGCTCCCAACACATTCGGGACACCTTGTCAACAAACGGTGGGGCCTGTACAGTAAACCTAACGCTCCACGCAACCAGTCAGGAAGCCAGATTATAAGTGTTATGTGCATGTGTGTAAACAGTTTTTACATGGAGGATTAACCAGCTGGTCACCTGAAATTGGGACATATCTAGACGATCAAGGCTGACATTCAGGGCCGGTGTAACGATGTGAGATTGGCCCCTCTGTCATCTTACCCCCTCAATATATACTCGAGACTGAAATGTTCTTTCCGCCTGGTAAAATTAAAGAAGTGAACTTATATAATGACGAAAAGCACGTCAGTTTCTTGCATGTGAAGAAAATTGGTTGTGAAATTTAATAGAATTCACCCCAAATTTCGATTTCTTCGGAAACGTGTACCGAGTGGTTACGTCCCTTGAATGAGAAGGGAAACATTTTCGGATTAATCAAATTTCTAAGTTTAAATTAAACAAAAATTGATTGCACAGATTTGACCCCACGAATGTAAGGTACCCAAGGTCGCTCGTCAGTACTATCGAAGGGTGTTTTTTTTGTTCAGTGTGGAGTTTACACAAGATCAAGGAGGCCGAGGGCGAAAGGTGACAGAGGGGCCAATCTCACATCACTACACCGGAATGCAAGAGTCGAGGATAGAGACTTTATTGTTGGGATAAACTGTACCCTCAATGGAGTTTATCCCGGACTAAAGTCTTTAAACTCTACTCCTGGAAACAGTCAATTTAGTGTAGTGAGGCTTGGCTAACCGAAACCAGAAGACCAAGAATGGTGGCTCTTGTCTCCGTGTAGCATGCGAAAATAAGCCCGGGATCTCTGACTTTTAAGCACATTTTCAGAGTAATCGTGGCATACCTGTATATTTTAGGATTCAAGAATTGATAAAGAATAGTATTCTTTCATTTTTGAATCTGGCACTACAATTTCAATTTTAAATAGATTGTTTGAATTTTAAAAAACAAATTGATTGATTTATGTTAAACTTCCAAGCAGGAATGCTTAATTTGCTTAAAAAATACGACCGCCACAGTGTCACTTCCACTTTTCTAAAAACAACAACAACACACACACACACACGCACATACACCCGACCACCTCGTCTCGATTTCCAGTCTATCTGAAAACATTTAGTGAACACTTGACTTAATCTATTGAGTACAGACTTGTATAACCCACAGACATAAAAGAAAAAAATCCATAGATATTTTCATAAAGTTCAATAAATGGAACATCATTAATCGAAAGCATCGTGTGTCCATTCGACCACCCTTCTTTACAGTCTTTCGTGTGCATGCTATGCACTTTCAATTTTTCCGCTCCAAAATCGTCAAACGACCGTATGTAAACCCCTATGGCTAACACCTTTCGACCTCCGAAAAAAACTGATCAACCCAGGGACAAAACAATAGCCCTGTGAGTTAGGTAAAGCAGTTTCTACTGCGCTATACCTGGTCATAAACTCGCTACCTGGTGAAGCCGTCAGGGAAAATTGGTTCTGCCAATTTATCGCATTAATGGGTATATAGCACCATAGGCGCATGGATATTGCCAGGTATATATTTAACGTCAGGCGAGAGAGAGAGAGAGAGAGAGAGAGAGAGAGAGAGAGAGAGAGAGAGAGAGAGAGAGAGAGTGTATGTGTGTGTGTGTCACGGTGTGTGTGTGTGTGTGTGTGTGTGTGTGTGTGTGTCACGGTGTGTATATGTCACAGTGTCACGCTGTGAGTGTGTGTCTCGCTGTGTGTATGTCATGGTGTGTAGGGGAAGGGCTCCTAATATGGACCCCTTTTTGCTTCATGCCGATAACTAGCTTGTTTTCTGCGAAGAAGTTTCATTTTGTGTTTGGTAGTCCTTCTCTCTTAGGTTAACCGTTGGGCCTAATTAGAGTGAACTAGCTCTGATAGACATTCAGCAACAATTAAATACAGAAACATTCACAAATGGTCCATATTAGGAGCCTGGGTGCCAAATATGGACCAGTGAAGCGGCCTTCGCGAATCACTGTAAAAAGCCCCCTATACTTCAAAATAGCATGATTCAACTTAGTGTGCAAGTCAGACTAATCAAAATATGCTTTAGATTTATCTGTTTCGGGTTGATGAGAGCATTATTTGAAGCACACCACGAAACTAAAGAAGCTTATCAAAAACAGAGTGAAAATAAGTGAAATTATCAACTTCCACGAAAAGAAGACTATTTGTTATATTTTTTGGAAATCTCGAGGGATAGTTATAGGTTATTTTCAGCAAGCTTCTTTATGAATTAATGAAAATAGCCTTTACCTTTTATTTTCTTCGATTTGTTGAAGGTGGTCCATATTAGGGGACTCACACATACTTTGAGATTTTGCTATTATTTTTTGTTTGCAGTAGAAAATCGGGGTCAACACGGTCTGAGCTGTCATATATAGCAAGTTTTGTGTGATAAAAGGTTTGGCTGTGGACAGAAACCAGTCCGTTTTAGGCGGCAAATTTAGAGTGAACGCTGCCAAAAGTGAAAAAAGAGAAAAAGCCTAACGGTTTTGAGGTTTGTGTATCTGCAACTGTTTTGACATTTGCAAGTTATCCAGAGAGGGTGAATACAGCGAAGGAAATTGTTTTGAGCGCTCTAGCGCCGTTAGTTTGTCAGAACAGGAGGTGGTCCATATTAGGAGCCGGTCCATATTAGGAGCCTTTCCCCTATGTGCGTGTGTTTGTCAGTAACGACGGAGAAAAATGAGACTTGGGAATTCAGGCAACGAAGGATTCATTCACGAGCACAAATACATTAGATAAGAGTCATTATACAGCCCTATGGTTACTGTTTGAAGCTCAGGGCACGAGGAACGAAGAAGCGAACGAACTGTCGCACGAACTGTCGAACGAACAAACGTTCTAACAAACGAACTGTCTAAAGAACGAACAAACGAACTATTGAACGAAGGAACTATTGAACGAACGAACTATCGAATTACCGAACGAACGAACGAACGAACGAACAAACGAACTGTTGTTTTAACTAAATAACTTACTTATATTAGGGGAAGGTTGCCAAATATGGATCACTTTTTGTTTCTTGCTGATAACTAGCTTGTTTTCTTGCGAAGAAGTTTCATTTTGTGTTTGTTAGTTCTTTGCTCTTAGGTTAACCGTTATGCCTAATTAGAGTCAATTAGCTTTGACAGACATTCAGCAAAAATTAAAAATTCACAAATGGTCTATAGTAACTAACTAACTAACTAACTAACTAACTAACCAATCAACCAACCAACCAACCAACCAACCAAGCAACTATCCAACCAACCAACCAACCAACCAACCAACTAACCAAGTAACTAACTAACAAACAAACAAACAAACAAACAAACAAACTAACTAACTAACTAACGAACTAACGAACGAACGAACGAACGAACGAACGAACGAACGAACGAACGAACGAACGAACGAACTAACGAAATAACTATACTGTTCAAAAAAAGAAACGCATAGTTGCTACTTGCCAAATTTGTTTTATTTTTCGAAAAAATTAACAGAAAATCCAATATTTAGATTATTTGTTTGAAATTTGGTATGGACACAGTTGAATGCACACACAGTTCATTTGCATCTTCAAATCAATCAGTCAATCAATACGATTGGGTGCCGAGGCTGTCAAGTCAGTAGGGGGTGTGACTGCCTTGAGCAGCAACAACTGCCCGGCACCTTCTGGGCATGGACTGGATCAGATGCCGGATATCTTGCTGTGGGATGGTGTCCCACTCCTCCTGAAGTGCCTGCAATAGATCGCGGTGATTTGCCGGCGCTTCTTCTCGCCTGCGCACACGTCTGTCCAATTCATCCCAGAGGTGTTCTATCGGGTTCATGTCTGGCGACATGGATGGCCAGGGAAGCACCTGGACATGGTGGTCGGTGAGGAACTGGGTGGTGAGTCGTGCTGTGTGCGGGCGAGCGTTGTCCTGCTGGAATATGGCATCCTGGTCAGCCAGAAGAGGAAGGGCGTGTGGGCGCAGAATTTCCTCCACGTATCGCTGGGCAGTTATGCGCCCTTGGACGTGCACCAGGGTGCTCCTTCCAGCGGTATTGATCGCCCCCCACACCATGACGCCTCCACCACCATGAACGGGTGCCTCATCCACACAGTTGGGCGCGTAACGTTCGTTTACTCTCCGGTAGACCCTCCTCCGACCATCATGTCGCTGGAGCAGGAAGTAGGACTCGTCGCTGAACCACACGTGTCTCCAGTGATTCCGGACGGTCCAGCGAAGGTGCTGGTTGCCCCACTGCACTCGGTTCTGGCGATGGCGGCGGGTGAGGACAGCTCCTGTGTGAGGTCTGCGAGCTCTCAAACCAGCTACATGCAGGCGGTTCCGCACGGTCTGGTCCGATAATCGGTGTGGCCCGGGGAGAGCCTGGACAGAAGATGAGGCCGACAGGAAACGATTCCGGAGGTGGCGGAGCCGTATGAAGCGGTCGTGAGCAGCAGTTGTCGCCCTTGGTCTTCCCGCTCGTGGCAAGTCAGCAACGGAGCCAGTGGCTTGAAACCTGACCCACAGTCTACTGATGGTGCTCTGGGACACGTGGAAGTGCCTGGCGATTGCACTTTGACTTTGGCCTGCTTGTAAACGACCCAATGCAATTTGGCGGTCTTCTCTGCTCAATCGGGCCATCTTTCGTCGCTGAATTGTCGTCTGATTTCTTTGTGGCGAACAATCCGCTTTTATGGGTTTTGGAAGACATGGTGAGAGCTCAATATTCCCCGAGTTTCACGAGATTACACTGAAGCATGACGAGTGGTCATGCCAAATGAGCAATTTTGACATTGTAGCCACTGATAACGCATGCGTCACGTGCAGAGCTCACTTGTGGCAATGGACGAAAGGTCGACGACCAGATAAACATTTTCTGCAGTTTGGTGGATATCCTTGTAGCCATATAACTAAATTAACCAAATATTACAAGCTATGCGTTTCTTTTTTTGAACAGTATAAATAACTAAATAACTTAATAACTAACTTAATAACTAACGTAATAACTAACTTAATAACTAACTTAATAACTAACTTGATAACTAACTAACTTAATAACTAACTAACTTAATAGCTAACTAACTAACTAACTAACTAACTACCTAACTAACTAAATAACTAACTAACTAACTTAATAACTAACTAACTTAATAACTAACCAACTAACTTAATAACTAAATAACTAACTACTTAATAACTAACTAACTTAATAACTAACTAACTTAATAACTTAATAACTAACTAAGTTGCTAACTAACTAACTTAATAACTAACTAACTTAATAACTAACTAACTTACTTACTTACTTAATAACTAAATAACTAACTAACTAACTTAATAACTAACTAACTTAATAACTAACTAACTTAATAACTAACTAACTAACTTAATAAGTAACTAACTAACTAACTTAATAACTAACTAACTAACTTAATAACTAACTAACTAACTTAATAACTAACTAACTAACTAACTTAATAACCAACCAACCAATTAACTAGGTTACTTAACTTAGGCTACTAATTAACTTACTAACGAACGAACTTTCTCATTGCCGGACTAACGTACTGTACTCAAGTGACCTCAATCCGAGTGTAACGTCCCGTTCCGTCCCCCTTCTAAAAATAGGGAAAACAAGTGTTTTGTGCAAGGGGAATCAAGGGAGATAATTTTGAAGCAAATTTTGTAAAACAATACAATTGCATGGTGATAACCTTCAAAAATAATCAAAAGAAGGAATTAAGATTTTTTACACACTGTGTCTTTCTATTCATTTCTATAGCATTGATTTGAGGGGGAAATCTTTTTTGCTCAGACATTTTCTAAAATGAAAGTTAAGGGAGGCAACTAACAGATAAATGATAGAAAAACATTACACATTCAGTGACGCTTATCTTTTAAATAACTTTAATAAGAAACGATTCACAGGAGATCATTTTTCTAAATCGTTTTTCTATACATGTGTTTTCTTTTTCTGGTAGTTGGAACAATATGTAAGTTTAACGAAACGATAACACCGAACGCCTTGGAGCCTAAGAATATAAGAGAGAGAGAGAGAGGGAGAGAGCGAGAGGGGGAGGGAGAGAGAGGGAGAGAGAGAGAGAGAGGGAGAGAGAGAGGGGGGAGGGAGAGAGAGAGGGAGAGAGAGAGAGAGGGGGAGGGAGAGAAAGAGAGGGGGAGAGAGCTTCGCGAGCGGCTAGCCGAAAGAATATCTCGCCTGAAAGAAACACGCGTCAGGTTCATGTTCCTGCGTGTTCGATCAAAATCAATGACAAAGTGACGTAACCACTCTTAGTAACATAGACAACAACAGTATGTGAAGGCTACGCGGAAACAGTCTGAAGAGAATGATTTATAAGCACTGATTTTAGAGATTGTTTTCGACAAAGGTCATGAGAGAATATGAACCTGAGTCGCAGTGACGTCGTTTTTAAAATGATGTAAGTGTTGCATGACGTCATGAATGACACAATTGTTTTGAAGGAACACAAGATGCAAATATGGAGTCGTGTGACAAGACTCGTTCCTCAACGAAGACGGTCGTCGGACTCCTAGTGGTCTTGGTAATGCTTATATCGAAAGGTAAGTATGAGACCGATCACTGACAAACTCTTTGCTTTTTTTCCATGTCAATATTGCCTATGATCTGCTCCTAAATCTTCGTTTAGGAACGTCTCCCCTAATAGTCATTTGCGTAGACACTCAAAAACCACGAAGAAAAAAACCCACCTGAAAAAAC
Organism: Littorina saxatilis; assembly: GCF_037325665.1. Lineage (NCBI taxonomy): Eukaryota > Metazoa > Mollusca > Gastropoda > Littorinimorpha > Littorinidae > Littorina > Littorina saxatilis. The sequence goes on along the minus strand of NC_090251.1, from coordinate 43,301,172 downwards.
AACAACAACAACAGTCCCCATTAACTTGTGATCTTTTTCTTCTTCTTCTTCAACTCCGTGCGTTTTTGAATAAATCGAATCCGTTGGTAAAATCTGTCGAATTTCATCACAAATCTATTTTACTTGCAAGAACTTGACATGCTTATCTCCATCCAGATATGGGCTACATGTCAATACGTCCCAATACCATTACGTCCCAGTACCATTAATTACGTCCCAGTACCATTACGTCCCAGTACCATTGCGTCCCAGTACCATTGCGTCCCAATACCATTGGGTCCCAGTACCATTGCGTCCCAGTACCATTAGGTCCCAATACAATTACGTGCCATTGCGTCCCCGTACCATTAGGTCCCAATACTAGTGAATTTAATTTCTGAGATGTTACTGTAGCAGTGTAGCGACACGTTTTGTTATAAAAGTGCGTTTTGTAATAAATTTATTACAAATCGTGTTCGGATTACACAAAATTTATTACAAAACGCGTTCAACACGATTTGTAATAAAAAGTGTGTAAGCCGAACACGATTTGTAATAAATTTATTACAAAACGCACTTTTATTACAAAACGTGTCGGTACATTGCAGTATTTCACAAATAAAAATAAAATAAAAAGATGTGTACCGGTGATGTCGGACAAACTTGTGGACGGACATTGACCAAAAAGATGTATCGATAGGTTCCGGGTGCGTATCGCTAGCGCTCCCCCCCCCCCCCCCCCCCCCCCCCGCGGGTTAGGGGGAAGAATTTACCGATGCTCCCCAGCATGTCGTAAGAGGCGACTAACGGATTCTGTTTTTCCTTTTACCTACCCTTGTTAAGTGTTTCTTGTATAGAATATAGTCAATTTTTGTACAGATTTTAGTCAAGCAGTATGTAAGAAATGTTAAGTCCTTTGTACTGGAAACTTGCATTCTCCCAGTAAGGTCATATATTGTTCTTCGTTGCAAGCCCCTGGAGCAATTTTTTTATTAGTGCTTTTGTGAACAAGAAACAATTAACAAGTGGCTCTATCCCATCCCTCCCCCCCCCCCCCCCCCTTCCCCCGTCGCGATATAACCTTGAACGGTTGAAAACGACGTTAAACACCAAATAAAGAAAGAAAGAAAGATGAAACCCTCCCATGGACGAGGGCTGGATGTAAAAAACCCACCTGTTTGCTTATGCCATTACCCTCGTTAATAAAGAATTTGTCTTTGTCTTGTCTTGTCTTGTCTTGTCTTGTCTTGTCTCTCTCTCTCTCTCTCTCTCTCTCTCTCTCTCTCTCTCTCTCTCTCTCTCTCTCTCTCTCTCTCTCTCTCTCTCTGTGACTGGAGAACAATAATTGACAAACACGAATAATCATTGGAAACTGCACAATCAGACAGGGATTTCTTCTTTATGAAAAATCATGAAGGAAAAAAAGGGGTCATAATACTTGTTGCAATATGTTATCTTCTACCTGTCACTTAAAATCAAAATAAATTTTGACTCTTGAATTAAAGGTCTTGCTTAAAAAATGGACCTGTCATCTTTCATCAGATTATAAAATATAATGAATTAAAAATTGTCTGACCAACGAAATATCTCATAAATCAATGTGTTTAACAGATTGTGTGTATGTCTATTCATTTATTTATTTATCTCTTCTCCATCCTTAATCACTGTTCACACCCACCTATCCCTTCTCTCCCCTAGTCTGACCACGATGATCACGTACCCCATCCCCCCTTCCGCGGGTCCCCGCTTCCGCGGCCCACACCTCACTGTGCCCACCTCACCTCCCCATTCACCCCCCCACACACACACACCCACACACACTGCCCACCGCAGCGTTCAAACATTGCTCAAGTAACAATTGTGTTGGGACGTAATGGTACGGGGACGTAATGGGATTCCTTTATGGGACGTATCGAGATGCAATTTTCTTGGGACCTATCGACACGCAATTTTGTTGGGACGCAATGGTACGGGACGCAATGGCACTGGGACCCAATGGTGTTGGGACCCAATGGGATTGCTTAATGGGACGCAATGAGACGGCATTTTGGGGGGACGCAATGGTACTGGGACACAATGGTACTGGGACGTATTGGCATGACCCCCAGATATGTGTACCTGGCGGTTAACACTTTCTACCCCACCTATGTTGACCAAGCTTTTTTTTTTAGCCGAGACCAGCTGTGCTGCAGCAGGTCACTCAGAATTGTAGTAACTGTGTAGGAACTGTGTATCAACACGCTGGAATGCAAACGTTAGATCGACGTTACAGGAAGCGACTGAAGCTAACAGTCTGAGCGGATATATCCGTTCCTGGTCAGATAGAGCCATATGAGTGGGTACGGATATATCCGAACCTGGGAGACAATGAGTTAAACATTCACTGTTCAGCCTGTAGTTTATGTTGGCAGAAGCCCAACTGACGTCCTACATGTAGCCGCATGACTGGGCATGACTGTGTATGCTTGCAGCGTCCTCACACGACTCTGGCGACGAGATGTGGCATTCCGACTCTGCTGAAGAGTCGGATGCCATCCCGACGTGTCGTGGCATATATGTGTCCGGTTGTATGGCCGGTCTGTCTGTCCGGCCGAGGACAAAACACTTAACGTTGAGGTTATCTCGGAAGGTTTTCAAGCAGGACCTCTGAAACTTTGCACACTCTTAGAGTTTGATGATCTCACGAAGTGACCCCAGTTTAGTTGACCCTCGTCAAATTTTGGGGTCACAGCGGGGTCATAGACTGGGCATGACTGTGTATGCTTGCAGCGTCCTCACACGACTGGCGACGAGATGTGGCATTCTCTGCTGAAGAGTCGGGTGCCATCCCGACGTGTCGTGAAAACAAGACGTGCACGGACAAAAAGTTGGCCTGCATCGCTGGAGTATGCAGTGAGTCCAGAGATTCTATGTAGAATGTGTTCTATTTGTCCTGTTTTTACATTTAGTCAAGTTTTGACTAAATGTTTTAACATAGAGGGGGAATCGAGATGAAGGTCGTGGTGTATGTATGTATGTATATATATGTGTGTGTGTGTGTGTGTGTGTGTGTGTGTGTTATACTGTGTATACTTAATCACTTGCTCGGGCGCACGCGCGCGTGTGTGTGTGTGTGTGTGTGTGTGTGTGTGTGTGTGCGTGCGTGCGTGCGTGCGTGTGTGCGTGCGTGCGTGTGTGTGTGTCCCCTATTTAACAGAGGCCAAGAACGGCTATCCATGTAAAGGATCGACGTATGCCAACAACTGCGTGAAGAACCTGAAGTGTGCAGTGACCTGCACATGTTGCGAGGAACGAATCCGTAAATGTGGTGAGTTGACAAGCTGAAAACAATTTTGATTCCCAAGTGGTTGTGTGTGGGTTTTCTTTTATGTGCCCATGTTGCTACGACCGAACCCCCAATGTGGTGAATTGACAAGCTGAAAACAATTTTGGTTCCCAAGTGGTTGTGTTTTTTGTTTTGTTATGTGCCCATGTTGCTACCAATGTGGTGAATTGACGAGCTGAAACAATGTCGGTTCCCAATGGGCTTTGTTTTGTGTGATGATGTACCCATGTTGCGACGACCAACCCCCCCAATGTTGTAAGTTAACAAGCTGAAGGCAACCGTCGGTTTCCAATGGGCAATGTCGGTGATATTTTTGATCAAAATTGTTGACTTTCAATCTTTCAAGACGACAGATAGACTGTTTTGACATCGCTTTTCGCGAATTGTCTTTCTTGTCCATTTGCTTTGTGTATGTTCGTGGGGATGGAACATTGACTGATGCGGCGAGGGAGTGGGTTGCGGGGGGTGGGGTGCTGGGGGTGCTGGGTTGAGGAGTTGGTAGTTGTTCTCGGTGGTGGTGGTGGTGGTGGTATGAGTGTGTATCTGCGTGTCAGTGTGGTGTGTATGTGTGTGTGTGTGTGTGTGTGTGTGTATGCGTGCGCCGGTGCGTGTTGAGCGAGTGTTGTGTTTCGCGTTGGTATTGGTGGTGGCGGCGCGTGTGCGTTATGTGGGTTGGAGGGTGCGTGCGTGCATGTGCGTGTGTTATATTGGTGTGTGTGCTCAAACTGAACTTAATTTCTTTTTTCCTCAGATAAATACGTCAACGTTGGGTATTCTTGCCCAGTTACTGTTCTTCTGGTCATGACCGACTTTCTGGGAGCGCTTCTCCTCTCCGGGACCTCCTTTTACATCGTCTTGGAGTATTTCTAGCCAGCGACTGACCATTGCAACCTCTGCATACGACCCTTACTCAGTACTGTCATCCTACTGGTCCACTATTTACATACAGTACTCATTTTCCTGTGCCTGACTTATCACAGAATCTCAGTGTTTCATTGAACCGCCAACTTCACTGTAGCCTAAATTGAACCGCCAACTTCACTGTAAATTGAACCGCCAATGACGGGCGCAGTGGCGTGGTGGTAAGACGTCGGCCTCCTAATCGGAAGGTCTTGTGTTCGAATCCCGGTCGCTGCCGCCTGGTGGGTTAAGAGTGGAGATTTTTCCGATCTCCCAGGTCAACTTATGTGCAGACCTGCTAGTGACTTAACCCCCTTCGTGTGTACACGCAAGCACAAGACCAAGTGCGCACGGAAAAGATCCTGTAATTCATGTCAGAGTTCGGTGAGTTATGGAAACACGAAAATACCCAGCATGCCTACTCAACGAAAGCGGAGTGAGCTGACTATGCTCTCAGAGTATAGTGTGGGGAACCCAAATGGGCAAACGAGCTCACACGTAACCAGAAAATTCTGGAACGCTGAAGAAGAAGAAGAACCGCCAACTTCACTGTAAATTGAAGTGTTCCACTTTCGAACACATTTTTTGTAACCAGGTGTGAACATTCTTCGACATGCCATATAAATCTACTAAACAAATGTAGCACACATGGTAAACACTAGATAGTGTTTACAAAGTGTAGGGCCTACTACTGTCCCACACGTCTAGTTAAAAGGTGGTGGTGGTGGTGTGTTTGCGTGTGTGTTGAGCGATTCAGAGAAAACTGCTGGACTGATCTTCATGAAACTGTACATGAGAGTTCCTGCAAATGACGAGTCCCCAGACTGTTTCTTCATTTGTTCGATACATGTCTTTGATGACGTCACATCCGGCATTTTGTGAATGTTGAGGCTGGACTGTAACACCCTAATTTTCGATTGTAATTTTGGTCAAGCAATCTTTGACAAAGCCCAGACTTTGGGATTGTGTTTCCGCTTGGAAGCTTAAAAATGAATAATGAGTAAAGTCATTAAAAATCTGAAAATTCTAATTGACTTACTTCCCTTGATTGTGCACGTGATGCTGGTTACAAGGCCGCCGCGCAAATGACGGCGCTTTGCGTCTTGCCACCAGCCAGCGCGGCTGGACTACCATTGTAACCAGCACCGGAGAAAAGCAGCGCCCTGAAGCTCATTCATTCACTATGATTTATTGACAAACATGTCACAGTGGTGCGTTTCCGAGCATATCGTGCCATGTTCGTCTGGATTAAGGTATAGCTAGTGGATTTCACACATTCTTCAGATTCGTCAAATTCCCCAGACACTCCGCCCGCCCCCCCCCCCCCCCCCCCAAACGAACAGATTAATAGTATTCATTTCCTTTAACATACGCAGTACTCTCAGTGACATCTCGGTAGGAAGAGAATAGAACGATAGACAGCAGCTGTCCAAACAACACTTTCGCCGCGACTTTTTTCAGTGTAAACGCACCTGCAGTGCACAACCACACACACACACACGCACACACACACACACACTGACACACACACACCGGCACTGACACACACACTGATATATATATATGACTAAGTGCCAAAAGGTGCGCACGAAAAGCGGACAAAGGGGCTAAAAAATAACAGTTGACAAACACGACTGATATTGTGATTTTTGTTAAGACAACAGATGCTGGAACCCAATTACGAAAAGAAAAGATAAATTTACCCAAATGATTTTACAAATAACGATAATTTTGTTCGTTATATCATTCAAAACGGCACTGAGTCATAGCATTAAGGTTATCTCGCACGTTTTTAAAGCTAGGGCTTTGAAACTTGGCACACAACCAAAGTATAATGACCTCCAGGTATGGTGCACATCACATTAAACAACATTGAATTTCAAGGTCACAGCGAGGTTAAATTTCCTTTGCAAACTGGAAAATTGTCGTTGTCACGTCTTACATGTTTTAATACTAGATCAGTTAGACTTTACATACTTCACATACTTTCAGCATTTTTATAAAACCTCATTAAAAGTGACCTGCTGGTTAATCTTTGTCAAAGTTCAAGGTCACAGCGGGGTCACATCTGGTCCAAATGTGGAATATTTTCAATTTATTCAGCGCGTTTATAGCACGAGCTTTGAAAATACACACAGTTCTAGTGTATAATGTTCACACACGATTAAAGTCTGGTTGAAAAAGTCAAGGTCACAGCAGGGTCGCGTTGAGGTCAAACATATACATTTTTCAATGAGATTTTCTCATATGTTTTTGAAGCTAGGGCCTTGAAACTTGGCACACTACGCAAGTTAAATTAAACCTCATCAAATTCCAAGGTCACAGTAAGGTTAAAGATCCTTTAAGGATATTTTCTAAAAAAGGTGACCGCCTGGTTAATGTTTGTCAAATTTCAAGGTCACAGCAGTGCCATCTGGCTTAAACTTTGAAAAATTGTCAATTTCTTCAACTAGTTTTATAGTGTTTGAAGTCATTCACACATGATGAAAGTCTGGTTGATAAAATCAAACGTCAAGGTCGCAGCGGGGTCGCATTGAAGTCAGACACATACAATTGTCATTTTCACGAACGCCTTTTAAGCAACACCTTTGAAACTTCACACATTCCAAAGTTTTGATGTTGTTTGGTTATAATCAAAGTGTGGTCAATTTCCATGATTGAGAGCATTCAGAGGGGTCAAGTTGAGGTCACACAAAAAGTGATAATCTTTATAAGACTCACGTTTGCTGCTATTGCTCACTTGACATTGGTGAAAGTGCTTATTTTATAATTGTTGATCTTGATGTTTTGACCAATTAATATTACCAGGATCAACCATACCAGATTTCAAAGTCCAGAAGTTGTCAAACCTCAAACCTGTTGGAAGTTTCAAAGATTTAAGCATCAACAAATTTCTATTTGATTTGACCTTAAATAACAGATTTGACCTTAAATCTTAAAACAGATCAACCAGACTCTGGTTTTATATAAATTGAAGTTCAATACAATTTCCTTTTTTTTTTACCCACACGAGACCCTGCTATGACCTTCACATTTCTCAAGGATCAACCTTGAATTCTCCATGTTGAACAATCATTAAGCAAAAGCGTTGTTTGAAGTTTGAAGGTTCTAGCTTCAAAAATCTCTGAAAAAATATGTTTCATCCGTTTTCTGAACCACATGTGACCCAGCCGTGACCTTGAAATCTGACAAGGGTCAACAAGACTTTTACCATGCATGGGGGCGATTAAACCCCAAATGTGTGTGAAGTTTCAAGGTTTCAACTTAAAAATCGTCTGAGAAAAATATACATTTTCCTTTTTGGACAATGTGTTGCACGCAAGACAACACGACAAACGCTCGTGTTATCATTCTTTTACTTTAAGGTCGACTTGCGTGCCCGCTCTTTCGCTAATCTCAATTAAAATTCATCTTGGAAGTTCGGTTTTATTACGCTTTTAATTAAGAAGATTAAACTAAGACAACAAATAGTTAGTTTTACCCATTAAACTCGATAAGGTAGTGACATTTTATGTTGAACGCAAGATGGTGTCGCACGCAAGATCTGAAAAGATGTTGACGACATAATTTCAACACTTGATAGCGCATTCGTGGTTCGTGATTTCTTCACAAATTTTGAACACAGAATGTGTCACGTGGTTCCGTAGATGAAGTAGATCTTTGTACATGTAAATTTTGTTTTTAAAAGAAAATAACCGTTAATTACCGAACATTTTGTCGCACGCAAGATATGACGAAATTTTCAAATCGTTTTCAAAAATGCTGTTCAAAAGTTCTGCAGTCTTTGCTGGATTACTTGAAAGACAGCAGTTTGATACACCGTCATCGCTTGACGTGTCGACATCAATTCCAGAGTTTTTGAAAAAGAAATTTAATAAATATCTGCGATTGAAAAATGTATGCCGTGATGACGACACATCTTGCGTGCGACACCTTAAAATTCGGTTATCGAAAAAAAAAAAATTCTCTCGAGATTTAGATTTGACGTTTGGTCTCGTCTGTAAAGCGATGTTTCAGGCATTCAATCAAACTAAATGCAATTCATTTGTGCTTCTTGTTATTTTTCTGTGGCATATTCAAAACACGAGGTATCACGATGTCCGTTTTCAGATGGCCGGTTTTGGCGTTATTTTTGACTTTAAACAAAGATAACTTCAAAACCGTTCAAGTCAGACACACGAAATTATGTCCACTATCTTTTCGCACATTCATCCACACACACACCAATTTTCAGCAGACACACGTTTTTAGAAACATTTTTATTGTAAAACAAAGTCGTCTTCTGTTCTGTGAGCACCTTTTGGCACTTAGTCATATATATACACACACACACACACACTAACACAAACACACACACACCGTGCAGGCACACACACACACACACACACACACACACACACACACACACACACACACACACACAAACACACACACACACACACACACACACACACACACACGTACGTACAAACACTGACACACACACGTGCGTGCCTCGCGCACACACAGATTATATGTACTACAAACACACAGACACACACACACACACACACACACACACACACACACACACGATATGTACACACAAACTTGTGACAGACACAGACACACAGGTAAGCATACAGAGAGGAGCGAGACTGTGACACACCGTACCGTCACACACACTGGCCGCACACACACACACACACATACACCTCGCACACACCGCACACACACACACTGACACACACACACACACACACTTCACACACACATACAGATAAGCCTACATCGGAGAGAGAGAGAGAGAGCCAGAGGGAGAGAGAGAGAGACATACACACACACCGGCAGACACACACCAACGGCACACACACTTACACGCACACACACAGCCTGGTAAGCCTACAGAGAGAGAGAGAGAGAGAGAGAGAGAGAGAGAGAGAGAGAGAGAGAGAGAGAGAGAGAGACACACACACACACACACGCACGAACACATACACGCGCACACACACACACACACAGTGACACACCTAATTTCAATGACCCCGTATGGCCGTGTGCTATGATCAGGTCACAGTCACAGTGCGTCATACAAGGGCTTTGGATGGAAGTCTTTCGATCGCTTCCTCAGTCATCAACAGGCGCCAGCTTTCAGTGTAAAGAAATAACAAGTCGCGTAAGGCGAAATTACTACATTTAGTCAAGCTGTGGAACTCACAGAATGAAACTGAACGTAGTCCGCCGCTAGTGCAAAAGGCAGTGAAAGTGACGAGCCTGTTTGGCGCGGCAGCGGTTGCGCTGTGCTTCATAGCACGCTTTACTGTAGCTCTCTTCGTTTTAACTTTCTGAGCGTGTTTTTAATCCAAACATATCATATCTATATGTTTTTGGAATCAGGAACCGACAAGGAATAAGATGAAATAGTTTTTGAATCGATTTCGGAAATTTAATTTTGATCATAATTTTTATATTTTTAATTTTCAGAGATTGTTTTTAATCCAAATATAACATATGTATATGTTTTTGGAATCAGAAAATGACGAAGAATAAGATGAAATTGTTTTTGGATCGTTTAATAAAAAAAATAATTTTAATTACAAGTTTCCGATTTTTAATGACCAAACTCACTCATTAGTTTTTAAGCCACCAAGCTGAAATGCAATACCAAACCCCGGCCTTCGTCGAAGAATGCTTTGCCAAAATTTCAATCAATTTAATTGAAAAATGAGGGTGTGACAGTGCCGCCTCAACTTTTACAAAAAGCCGGATATGACGTCATCAAAGGTATTTATCGAAAAAATGAAAAAAAGTCCGGGGATATCATACCCAGGAACTCTCATGTCAAATTTCATAAAGATCGGTCCAGTAGTTTAGTCTGAATCGCTCTACACACACACACAGACAGACAGACAGACACACACACATACACCACGACCCTCGTCTCGATTCCCCCCTCTATGTTAAAACATTTAGTCAAAACTTGACTAAATGTAAAAATCACAGCTGGTGCAACACAATCAGTCACCGTCGTCACATCCTTGTGCAGCCAGAGAGGTGGCACAACGACTCGAAACACTAAGCAAAAAAAAGAATACAGCCGTTCTGGCCTACACTGATCTTCCTCACACACACACACACACGCACACACGCACGCTCGCCCATGCGCGCACACAAACGGTGCCGCACACACCGTCACTACCGTCGCGTGCCGCATTCAAACATGCACACACACAACTTCCCTCGCCCCGGTTTCGACGGTGTTACACCTGTATTCTTCTTTCTCTGATCAAATTCAGACCGAAGTTAATATACGTTATTTGCGTTTTTCAGAATTCTTGAGCGTCACATGGCTCAAAATGAACGAAAATCCAGTGTTCAATCGATACATCTACTGGGTTATGTGCATGTCGTTCCGGCTGTCATGGTGGCCGGTTTATTTGTTTTTTTCATTTTATTTTTTCATTTCAGTGTATCAAATTGTATATATTTATATTATATATATTCATTTGCATGCCGAGGCGTACATGCTTATTTATTGTGTGGGGTTCAAATGTCTCGTGCCGCTGTCCAATATCATGATTTTTGTTTTCAAGTCTTGGCCTCAAAAATGGTATCAAGTGCCTGTGCTTTTGCCGTGAAATACGTCTTTGAAGGGTAAAATGAAAGAAAGAAAAATGATTCGCGCGGTAGGCCTACATATTCCGCCGGAACGCTGCCCACATCATTTCGACCTACATCGGTGTGAGACCCCCCCCCCCCCCTCCCCCCCCCCCCCAAAAAAAAATGTAGAACTGAGTCTGTGACGACATTTGTTTTTCTCAGCCTTGACCTACTTTGAAATGTTTTGCAACGAATAACATCATTCTCCAGTCTCGTTCAGCGACTGGTTGATTTGAACATAAACTACTGCGAGTGCGTGATAGGCCAAGTTCAGTCGGTTCACTATGGCTTTCCCGACTTTGAGAGACAGTCGGTCATGAGGACAGCATTGTAGTATAATTTAGGTACTAGACCTTGCTCTCAGGGGAAAACTTTGACTTCAACATGACCTTCCCTTTCTAGCTACTGCCGGGTTAATTACACTGGCATGCCTATTTCATTCGAATCAGCGAGATGCATAGTAATTTACCGCAGTTTCCCAAGTTTTTCAATAAGAAAAAAACTTCCTAGCTGCCACTGCGATGCATCTTTGGATCCATACCTATTGAAATTATAGGGAATGCGAACATGTCAAACGGTTCGGCAGCTACCGTGCCGCGTTGGGCGACTGAACAACAAGTAGACACAAACATTACGGGAACCAGTACACCATGTGCAGTGTGCCGCAACTTGTGCGCGAGGAATGCGCAGGTGTAACGCGTTACCGTACTTATCACAATACATGCACCGTATGAATGTACGCTGTTTGCAGAGTTGCGTACCTTTGCAAACTTCTATTTCCCCCCCTTTCGCTCTGTAATTGGACACACATTCTGACGTGAGCGGGGGTGGGGGGGGGCGTCTAATGCACCCTAACCTTAGCGGACATGTGGTTTGCAGCCCACTCCCAGCCCCTTCACCTTCTTTCTTTAATTTGAAGCAACCTGCTGGACATTACGCTTCAGTGATTATCATTGAGGACCTGTGGATATATGCCATTATTCGCTTTGCCATGATGGCGTAGAATTCAAGGACCTAATGTTCCACTCTTTCCTTCCAAATTCTAATGCAAACCTATTGGGATAATTAAGGAGTGACGCGAGAATGAGTCTGCGCTGATTGATTATGTGCATCTGTGAAAATTGAGTGTGTGTTAATAGAACATTGCTGGATCCCGGCCCATAACGGTGCAGTGTTCCTACGTTGAGACACCAGTGTGTCACACATTATAATTTTTTTTTTAAAGCACATACGCACACAAACTCTCCACCCCAAGATATTCTTTTCCATCCGACTATATCCAACAAACTAAGCTAACGATCTCCAACAAAAACGTCAACATCATTTTCATTTGAAATACCGCAACAATAGATTCCGGAATAACACACCGTTCCTATATGTGTTTTTTGTCTGTATGTTTGTCTAGTGTTATGTCCCCCCCACATAACATATTAACCCTACCTGTCCCAAGATAGGCCAATGTGTCCCAATAGTCAGTCAGTCGAAGTCAGACCTGTGCGTACGTGCTACTTAAACAGACGTGGGTCCGGACAGCCCGCGAGTGCATACACGACATTCTTTTCCCTTTTTTTTTAAATTGTTTTTTTAATTATTTTTTTAATTATTATATCTTTACTCTCGGCGGGCAAAAGAGCGTAAAGGGGACAAACTCATATTGCGAATTGTCAGTGCATACGACCCATCGAGGTTCAGATGCCGAGTCTCTGCACTAGTAATTATTCAACATACACTTAGCCGAGCGGAACGGCCGTGGCCGGACAAAAAGCAAACAGGGCATATTTAAAGCCTGTTATGAACTTTTATGACACACTGCGGCCATCGGCACCATTTGATAATTCATGATTGTGTCGCGGTTTTGAATTTGATGTTATCGCGCTTGTTGGGGGGCCTCAGCGGGCCGAGTCCTTCATGAGCGTATAACTGAAACGATTTTGCCATCAGGGTAATAAAATACATAAGATGCGTCAGCTGCCTTGAGATGGGATTGTCGCTTGGTGGTCAGTGACCCGGAACGAACACAAGGATAAAGAGCAATCGCTTCCTTAGCCAGCGACTTAACTAGCGAACCAACAAATCAACTCCCTAATGGACCAAGTTCTGTGGGACAGAAGCATCATCGATCATCAGCCAGCGACTTAGTGTGTACAGAAGTTCAGAGGCAAGGGAACCCGATATTGAACAAGGCACATGAATGCCGGAAGAGAACAATTTCGATCTTTTAAGAGTAGGCCGGCACACACACACACCGGCACACACACACACACACACACACACACACCAAGACCCTCGTCTCCATTCCCCGTCTATGTTAACACATGTAATCTAAAATTGACTAAAAGTAAACAAAATAAGACAACATGCACAGACTGACAACAACAAGAACATACAAGCCAGAGCACAGGTGTTTTTCTTGACAGAGCACGACTTCAGTTAAGCAGTCTCGCTGTCTGGTTTGCGAGGAGCTGATGACCCAGTTTGAACACTGGCTGAGATTTTAAAAAATAAAATAAAAATCTGTGCACCACACCGGGCTGACACGTGCGGGGCGATCGAGGTCACTGGGCATGAACATGATTCACGGACTTTTTATTTAAATTTTTTTTCCCCCACGGACTCAGTTAACGCTCGTTTTCATATGAGACCGTTAAGGTTGAACTAGTAAAGTGTGTAACTGATATTCATGAATAGCACTCCAGCAGCGTTTCATGTTAGAGGGTCCAAACTCCCGACGCCCTAAAGTCCCGGGAGTGCTTTTTGCACGTAGTGAGACATTCAGTGAAGGGGTATCAGCGGCAAACACATTTTTAGCTACTGCGGTTTCATTTCTGATTTTAACTGACTGGTATGTTATACATGAGGCCATTATCGAGCCCCTTTCGATAATGAGTTTGTTACCTCGCTTCTTGCCCTGTTCGCACAAACACCCTTATTAAAGGAAATCACTGCCACTCGACGCTTCCGGCGACCGATTGCATCAGATATGCGGACGCAGCTATTAAAACATAAAAAACGCTCGCGCTGGACCCGAGGACTCTTCAGACTGGCTCGCTCCCCCAGTATGAAAGTTTTTGTCTTGTGCACGTTTAAGACCAAGTGATTGCTCTGTGTGAATTACAGGCATTCCCTTTGCTATATAAATACATTGCATGCGAGCCGAGGATGTGCGTGGTGACTGGCCTTTCTCTTTTATTTGATCACAATGAAAAATATACTGCCGACCCTCTTTCACAGACTTTCAAAGACATTAGTTACATTTGCCATTTTTCAAAGACTTTCACAGACTTTTTAGGTCTTTGAAAAAAAAATCATTTCTCAAAGAGGTTCAAAGATCTTCACTGACCGTACGAACCCTGTCAGACCCGAACATTTTTATGATAAGTTGTAACAAATGGAGCCAAAATATGCAAGTTAATAAATCATCGAAATCAGACAATAATCGGGCAGAAGCTCACGCCGGCCACGTATCATAACGTACATCCGATGCTCAGGACCTACAGATAGGTGACGCTTTGGCGGTTGAGGCTTCGTCTTCAGCTCTAACACGCACGCAGACACTGAGTCAGGCAGGTCTAATCTGCACCAGCGGTGTTGGAAGGTTTTGATTTAGAAACACTCGAATGTTACTTCGACGAGATAAACGAACCAAAAGTCAAAAGTGTGCCCCAAATTCGGAAAATATTCTTTCAAAACGGCACTGTAAAAACCATCAACATCACTGTGAGAAAATAAACAATACAAACACAACCAGTTCCCCTGTGGAACATTTCAGGTGGACTTTCCCACGACCTTTGTGTGTGCGTGTGATGATGCGGGAAATAACTAGCGCAGCGCAAAGCCTGGTGTCGCTGGCTGGCTGTTCTATCAGGCTGCCTGGCTGGCTGTTGCTCCGTGTGAATTCCTCCCACCGCCAAGTCGTTTTTGTGGTTTATTTCGCATTTAGGTCCCAGGTAACATTATGAAGTTTTAATACAATCAATCGGACCTATTATCAAGTTAGTGTATCAACTTTTGAACGAACTGCGCCCAGTAGTTTCCCAGCAATAAGCTGTTAAGTCGAGACAGACACACACACAATTAAAGTCTGTTGAGCCCAAGTACTAGCGTACTCGGGGATCAAAAGATTACCCGGCGGCATCATGCCGTTCGCGACTGTAGCGCCGAGAGTTTAAAACCGTCACGGGACTTTGGCGGGTCGAAACGGGGGGTTTCGTGAATGGCAATTTAATTAGTGCGACTTACAGAACAAACAGCGCCACCATGCGGTCAAGTGCCGCCAAAACTGTTACCTGTTTTCTACTCGCACTTCGCAGTTTAAACTGCTACGCTTATTAGAGAAAATACGGTAGAAACCATGACCCACTCGTATCCCAGAATGCCACTGATCTATTTTTATACACTGTGGTCTACAATCGATACCCGGCTAAGAAGTAGGCTAACTTTGTTTTTCAGCGTGTCTTCAGACATTCTGGCTTTACACCGTCATTCCAGACCGCACGGACAGATGGGGTAGGTACATCTTTTCACACTCGTGCTTTTCATCGCAAGGGATTCAGCTTCTAACGGCACAGTTCTGTCGCATTGCGAATGTCATTTTGCGCATCGTCTGCTACAGTCCTCGTCTTCGTCAGTCAAATGTAGGTCAGATACATGTCTTGTGCACATTTGTTTGCACGACAATTCATGTAGTCGGAATAAAATAGCACCTAACTCCTAAGCAGTAGAAGCGGGCAAGGTTGTTGTTTTTAATCACTTTAGTCAGAGTAGGAGCTGTGAATTTCGTTGAAGTTATTCTCATCTAACGTTATTCGATGATCGGACGGATGGGCAGCATACGATGTCGATGTAGGCCACTGATGTGTTTACAGTTGTCTGGAAACAAGTACGAAAAGGTCCGTGGCCGCGACTGACAGTTGTGCTATTTGTACGAGGGGAAAAACACAAATATAAATGGATTTTGCATCTGTCGCTCTCTCGTGATTATGAACTGGTTTGTGGCGGTTTTCTGAATAAATGGTTGTTATCACCTTGAATGGTCAATACATGACATCATTACATTTAGTCAAGTTATGACTAAATGTTTTAACATAGAGGGGGGAATCGAGACGAGGGTCATGGTGTATGTGTGTGTGTGTGTGTGTGTGTGCGTGCGTGCGTGTAGAGCGATTCAGACGGGTACATGACATAAGCTCGAACGACAAAAGCTCGAACGACAAAATCTCGAACGACAAATGCTCGAATGGACAAATGCTCGACGCGACAAAAGCTCGACGCGACATATGCTCGAACGACAAATGCTCGAATGGACAAATGCTCGACGCGACAAAAGCTCGACGCGACATATGCTCGAACGACAAATGCTCGAATGGACAAATGCTCGACGCGACAAAAGCTCGATGCGATAAAAGCTCGAATGGACATAAGCTCGACGCGACAAAAGATCGAACGTGTCTGTGCGTGTCCTTCTCGGTGTTATCTTGCCTGTCTGTTTATTTTGTGTTATTCTAAAATCTGTCTGCAAGAGAGAGAGAGAGAGAGAGAGAGAGAGAGAGAGAGAGAGAGAGAGAGAGAGAGAGAGAGAGAGAGAGAGAGAGAGAGAGAGAGAGAGAGAGAGAGAGAGAATAGAAGAAAAAAAAGAACGAAGAAAAAAAAGAAGGGGGAAGATCGTGTCGGGGTTTAGATTTGTCAATGTTATTATTTTGATTTGGCCCGGGATTGACTGTTTATCAGGAAAGGTTCAGGTAAGCGGCACGGGCAGATGGACGACTGTTTGTTTGCTTGCTGTGAGTTTGTTTGTTTGTTTGTTTGCTTAACGCCCAGCCGACCACGAAAGGCCATATCAGGGCGGTGCTGCTTTGACATATAACGTGCGCCACACACAAGACAGAAGTCGCAGCACAGGCTTCATGTCTCACCCAGTCACATTATTCTGACACCGGACCAACCAGTCCTTGCACTAACCCCATAATCGACGCCAGGCGGAGCAGCCACTAGATTGCCAATTTTAAAGTCTTAGGTATGACCCGGCCGGGGTTCGATTCGAACCCACGACCTCCCGATCACGGGGTGGACGCCTTACCACTAGGCCAACCGTGCCGGTCCCTTGCTGTGAGTATCAATTCAGAAATAAAGTTAAACTTGTTTAAACCAACAACGTGATATCAAACAAATTTAGTCAATTTGTCGCTCGAAATCCAGCAGCGTGCTAACAACAACAACAACAACAACAACAACAACAACAACAACAACGTGATATCAAACAAATTTAGTCAATTTGTCGCTCGAAATCCAGCAGCGTGCTTACAACAACAACAACAACAACAACAACAACAACAACAACAACAACAACAACAACAACAACAACAACAACAACAACAACAACAACAACAACGTGATATCAAACAAATTTAGTCAATTTGTCGCTCGAAACTAGAACAACATCACCGTGACAGTTTTAGATATGACGTTATCAAAATAGTTTTGACAGCATCATTCTACAGTCCGGTCGAGCTTCTGTCGTTCGAGCATATGTCGCGTCGAGCTTTTGTCGCGTCGAGCATTTGTCCGGTCGAGCTTCTGTCGTTAGAGCATATGTCGCGTCGAGCTTTTGTCGCGTCGAGCATTTGTCCATTCGAGCATTTGTCGTTCGAGCATATGTCGCGTCGAGCATTTGTCCATTCGAGCATTTGTCGTTCGAGCTTTTGTCGTTCGAGCTTTTGTCGTTCGAGCTTATGTCGGACACCGGATTCAGACCAAACTACTGGACCGATCTTTATGAAATTTGACATGAGAGTTCCTGGGTATGATATCCCCATACGTTTTTTTCATTTTTTTGATAAATGTCTTTGATGACGTCATATCCGGCTTTTCGTGAAAGTTCAGGCGGCACTGTCACGCCCTCATTTTTTAACCAAATTGGTTGAAATTTTGGTCAAGTAATGTTCGACGAAGCCTGGACTTCGGTATTGCATTTCAGCTTGGTGGCTTAAAATTTAATTAATGACTTTGGTCATTAAAAATCTGAAAATTGTAAAAAAAAAATTTTTTTTATAAAACTATCCAAATTTACGTTCATCTTATTCTCCATCATTTGCTGATTCCAAAAACATATAAATATGTTATATTTGGATTAAAAACAAGCTCTGAAAATTAAATATATAAAAATTATTATCAAAATTAAATTTTCGAAATCAATTTAAAAACACTTTCATCTTATTCCTTGTCGGTTCCTGATTCCAAAAACATATAGATATGATATGTTTGGATTGAAAACACGCTCAGAAAGTTAAAACGAAGAGAGGTACAGAAAAGCGTGCTATCCTTCTCAGCGCAACTACTACCCCGCTCTTCTTGTCAATTTCACTGCCTTTGCCATGAGCGGTGGACTGACGATGCTACGAGTATACGGTCTTGCTGCGTTGCATTGCGTTCAGTTTCATTCTGTGAGTTCGACAGCTACTTGACTAAATGTTGTATTTTCGCCTTACGCGACTTGTTTTCATAGTTGAGTAGGCTACATGATCTGTGTGCCACATGTTTCACATCAACTGATCATGGCATAAGAGAGAGAGAGAGAGAGAGAGAGAGAGAGAGAGAGAGAGAGAGAGAGAGAGAGAGAGAGAGAGAGAGAGAGAGAGAGAGAGAGAGAGAGAGAGAGAGAGAGAGAGAGAGAGAGAGAGAGAGAGAGAGAGAGAGAGAGAGAGAGATTGATTGATTGATTAAACAACAACACTGACCGAAATCTCAATACAAAGTCATGTATGTCAACACTTTTTTTGTAGATGTTATATCTTTCTGCATGTAGTTGAAGCATTTAAGATCATAAATATTATACTTACCTAGCTATCTTATCAGGCTGACCTAAAAGTAAAAGTAAAACTGTTACAAAAAAACAATATATTATATGTTATGACAGTTTGGTTTAGGAGGCTTTATTTATGTTGTAAAAGTAATTGTATACACTAATACAGATTTACTGATTTAAAGTTTAAAAAATGATTTGCTCATTTGTTGTCATATATAATAATATATATGTTCAATGACCCTGGCAATTCTCCCTTAGGATAGCAGAACTGCACAATTTTGCCAGTGTACGTATAATAGCAGGAGTTGACAATATGTAGTGTTTAACAAAAGAATTCATAATCTCGATTGTGACGTAGAACTTGCAATCTGCCAAATGATTTGACTATGTACACCACACTGTGCTGCCGAGTGTACTAATGTATACATTCAAGCAGAATCATTTGCTATCCCCCGAAAGCGCCATATGGTTGCCTAAATGGCGGGGTATAAACGGTCATACAGGTAAAAGCCTTGGGAGTTTCAGCCCATGAACGAACAAACAAACAGCGCATGTGCTGTGTTGCAAATAAAGCAGAACTAAAAATCTCCCAGAGTAGGAGAACATGTTTATATGGCAGTTATAGTGATTAACTATGTATACAGACTTGAACCTAGCTGCCCTGGCGACCACCTCTCCATAACTATGGAAAGCCGTTTGGCTCATAACCATTACACGTGTAAAAAATGATTAGTACACGTGTAATAAATAATTAATACACGTGTAATTAATGATTAATACACGTGTAATAAAAATGTCATACACGTGTACGAAATGATTAAATACACGCGTAATAAACATTTCTTACACGTGCATGAAATATTTATTACACGTGTATTTAATCATTTCTTACACGTGTATGAAATATTTATTACACGTGTATTTAATCATTATGCTATTCCATAGCATAAGAAAAAAGATAAATTACACGTGCAATAAGAAATAAATACACGTGTATTAATCATTTATTACACGTGTATTTCTGATTTATTACACGTGTAATGGTTATGAGCCAAACGGCTTTCCATACATAAACATCGGCATGTCCATTACTTTTGGTCGGTCCTTGGGTGATCATTAAAGACAGGTTCGACTGTATCGTAATTCATTGAAATAATGAAACTATAGTTTCATTCAATAGACAAGCCTTATTCATAGTTTCCACAAAAAAAAATGATTACCAGGAATTTTGGTTTATAGCCGGTGTCCTTTCTGTGTTCAAAGTTTTTTTTCCGTTTTTTTCCCCCCGATTCATTTACTTTGTTATACCAATACTGAGAAATTCGGGTCGCTTCCTTCCATTGGAAAGCTAGCAGCAACAATGTGCGTGTTAAGGTGTAATCAGCCACCTGCACTTATGGCAGAATGACCGAGGTCTTTTACGTGCCACGGGGGTGGGACATGGATATTGTCTCAGAGTCTGCACATAAAGTTGACCCGTGTCCGTCCTGACCCTAGGATCAGAAGTCGAGTGAGCTTGACCAATAGACGTTTTCCGGAAATAACTCTGTCAGGATTATCAGCGGTCTGGAGGAGTTAAGCCCTGTACCCCGGTCAGATTTTTCACAACATCCGAAACGTGTTCCACACTTCTGATCGGCTCTATCCTGCGATCGGGACAAGTGACTGACTGTGAAGCGTATGCTATGCGGCGTGCGCTAGATATGATGCCATTTTCTTTCAAAAATATAATAATCGGAGCCACTAATCGTCACGGATGGCTTGCTGATCACTGGAAGTGTTTGCTAAGCATGTGTGTTATCATAAACTCACGTGACCTCAAGCCAAACCTGCCTGACCTTGATCTCAAACACGTTGTGATACGTGCCAGCGATTTCCACAACAAATTCACAACAGGTGAATGCTGATTTTCGAAAGAAAAGGGTATCATATATTGCGCGCGCTGCATGGCATACACATGTATCGGAGTTGATAGTTCGTCCCGATGCGGGATACAGCCCGCCAGAGGAGTGGAGCATGACTACGTTACACTGGGGCTCCTACATTACAGAGTTATTTTCGAAAATCATCTATTGAGCTTACCCGGCCCATGCATAAAGATAACTGCTCGCAGGTTACTAAGACTGAAGTTCACACTTTTTTTTTATCCCGGTAGTCTAACTCTAATGGATCAGTCAGTGTAGGAACCTACCATTAAAGAAGTGGAATAGATTCAGCACGGGGCAAACATCAGCCTGTGTTCAGGGCAAAGCCTCATTGCCTGACTGAGTTATTTCTTACCTGCTTTTTGGCAACATGTTGATCCTTGAGACCAAGGAAAAGGCCTGAAATAGCTACAACACCCCCCCCCCTCCCTCTCCCTCCTTTTGGAGAGCAGTGAAGGGATGGAATTTTGGGGTGTTGTGGTACTGCAGCAGAAACACTCATTTATGTGCTTGTTTTAAGCATTTTATGGAAAAGAATAAAGTTAAGGCCAGTTACAACCAAATCTTGAGTTTCGATTCACACCGCTGATCAACGCTAAATGTGCAGTTGTGAATTACTACTAGCACACATCCAAACACAAACATGTACGCATAACACACACACACATACACACACAAACTCTTACATTCACTCACACACACACACACACACACACACACACACACACACACTTGCTTTATTTTTGAGTCGCATTATTTAGTTTGCATTTAACAAAGTCTGTTTTTATTGAGATTTCACCCAGCTCTCAGGGAAAATCCAATCATGTGGTCTGTGTCATCTGTGCGTGCAGGATAATATGTCATATTCTGAAGTTTGCCTCCAGTATTGATTTCACAGGCTAATTATAAATAGCTATTGTAGGTGCTAATGATGCATTGACAAGCAATTGTATAATACTGTTATACAGTGGAACCCCTTTTTACGACCTCCAAAAATCTGAGAAAATCAGGTCTTAAAAAGGAGGATTTAGTCTTAAAATGGGGATAAATTTACAGAGGTTATGAACAGAAAGTCTGAGAAAACAGGGTCTTAAAAGGGAGGGAGTCGGGGAGTCTTAATAGGGGGGTTCCACTGTACTGTAATACAGACAGCTCTCCCACATGGAATTGCGTTGAGTATTAATTACTACTATTAGGGATTGATTTCCTCTTCCTTAAAGATACTCGCTTCCAGTGTAATTTTTACCATCTAAACCACCATGAAACTCTCCAGACTTTCACAGTGGGACAAGAGTGTCGTTTGATCCCCGTCAACAGATACCAAAAATCAACGGCCTATTTACATTAATGTACTGCCTGCTTCCTCAGGGCAGAGCGCGCGTGAATAAAAATGTAAAACAAATTGCACATTAGGCACACACAAAAAAATAGGTGTGGTTACGGTAACATAGCCCAAAAAAAATAGGGTAGGAAGGTAGGCAATCACTTTTTTTTTTAAACTTTTTTTTTCTAATGTGTACAAATTAAACCTACTTGACAGGGAAATAAGTGTGCGACTCGGGCGCTTTCGCTTTCATTGCGTTTTCTGCACTCGTTTTCTTGGGTTTTTTGTTTGTTTGTTGACAAATCTAATAAAAAGTTATAGGGTCGGCCCCTAAAAATAGGGTAGGTCGGGTTACCGTAACCACACCTATTTTTTTTTAGGCCTTAACATTAGCATTATGTTTCAGGTGCGAAAATGAATAAGTTATAAATTTTCCCTCGGCCCATAAAACAGGCAAGCTGATGTTTGGTGTTTGCCCAAGGGTAAAGAATATGCTCTTGCCCCATGTAAAACCCTACAGATCCACGGTGGTGTACAACTACAAGATTGTTTACACAGTTGGTTCAAAGTTTTTCATGCCCCTTCAATTTGTTTGCCTACTTGGGACTGATTCCATTTTGTGTCCTTTCTCAGTTTACCTAGTGGTCTCCGTATTTGAAACTACATGTACAGTATTACATTTAGTCACAGTAAAGGGAAGAAGGTTCTAAATAAACTACATGTACAGTATTACATTTAGTCACAGTAAAGGGAAGAAGGTTCTGAATAAACTACATGTACAGTATTACATTTAGTCACAGTAAAGGGAAGAAGGTTCTAAATAAACTACATGTACAGTATTACATTTAGTCACAGTAAAGGGAAGAAGGTTCTAAATAAACTACATGTACAGTATTACATTTAGTCACAGTAAAGGGAAGAAGGTTCTAAATAAACTACATGTACAGTATTACATTTAGTCACAGTAAAGGGAAGAAGGTTCTAAATAAACTACATGTACAGTATTACATTTAGTCACAGTAAAGGGAAGAAGGTTCTAAATAAACTACATGTACAGTATTACATTTAGTCACAGTAAAGGGAAGAAGGTTCTAAATAAACTACATGTACAGTATTACATTTAGTCACAGTAAAGGGAAGAAGGTTCTAAATAAACTACATGTACAGTATTACATTTAGTCACAGTAAAGGGAAGAAGGTTCTAAATAAACTACATGTACAGTATTACATTTAGTCACAGTAAAGGGAAGAAGGTTCTAAATAAACTACATGTACAGTATTACATTTAGTCACAGTAAAGGGAAGAAGGTTCTAAATAAACTACATGTACAGTATTACATTTAGTCACAGTAAAGGGAAGAAGGTTCTAAATAAACTACATGTACAGTATTACATTTAGTCACAGTAAAGGGAAGAAGTTTCTAAATAAACTACATGTACAGTATTACATTTAGTCACAGTAAAGGGAAGAAGGTTCTAAATAAACTACATGTACAGTATTACATTTAGTCACAGTAAAGGGAAGAAGGTTCTAAATAAACTACATGTACAGTATTACATTTAGTCACAGTAAAGGGAAGAAGGTTCTAAATAAACTACATGTACAGTATTACATTTAGTCACAGTAAAGGGAAGAAGGTTCTAAATAAACTACATGTACAGTATTACATTTAGTCACAGTAAAGGGAAGAAGGTTCTAAATAAACTACATGTACAGTATTACATTTAGTCACAGTAAAGGGAAGAAGGTTCTAAATAAACTACATGTACAGTATTACATTTAGTCACAGTAAAGGGAAGAAGGTTCTAAATAAACTACATGTACAGTATTACATTTAGTCACAGTAAAGGGAAGAAGGTTCTAAATAAACTACATGTACAGTATTACATTTAGTCACAGTAAAGGGAAGAAGGTTCTAAATAAACTACATGTACAGTATTACATTTAGTCACAGTAAAGGGAAGAAGGTTCTGAATAAACTACATGTACAGTATTACATTTAGTCACAGTAAAGGGAAGAAGGTTCTAAATAAACTACATGTACAGTATTACATTTAGTCACAGTAAAGGGAAGAAGGTTCTAAATAAACTACATGTACAGTATTACATTTAGTCACAGTAAAGGGAAGAAGGTTCTAAATAAACTACATGTACAGTATTACATTTAGTCACAGTAAAGGGAAGAAGGTTCTAAATAAACTACATGTACAGTATTACATTTAGTCACAGTAAAGGGAAGAAGGTTCTAAATAAACTACATGTACAGTATTACATTTAGTCACAGTAAAGGGAAGAAGGTTCTAAATAAACTACATGTACAGTATTACATTTAGTCACAGTAAAGGGAAGAAGGTTCTAAATAAACTACATGTACAGTATTACATTTAGTCACAGTAAAGGGAAGAAGGTTCTGAATAAACTACATGTACAGTATTACATTTAGTCACAGCAAAGGGAAGAAGGTTCTAAATAAACTACATGTACAGTATTACATTTAGTCACAGTAAAGGGTAGAAGGTTCTAAATAAACTACATAACATACAGTATTACATTTAGTCACAGTAAAGGGAAGAAGGTTCTAAATAAACTCATTTCTTTTCACACCTGTTCCTTCAAATCTTGTTTAACTTAACAATCTTGATATCCTTGAGTTGAAAAACAAACTTGTCCGTTTGGGTTGCTCAGATTGTTTAATCTAGTCCCTCTTTAAGGCGAGGGCCAAATGTAAAAAAGCAGATCACTGCATACTTTATTACCCTCGTTAAATAAAGAATTGTTCTTTTTCTTGTTCTTTGTTCTACATGGGAAGGAAGGCT
This sequence comes from Littorina saxatilis, assembly GCF_037325665.1. Classification (NCBI taxonomy): domain Eukaryota; kingdom Metazoa; phylum Mollusca; class Gastropoda; order Littorinimorpha; family Littorinidae; genus Littorina; species Littorina saxatilis. Next base: position 43,276,462 of record NC_090251.1, on the reverse strand, counting down.
ATAAAAGTTATAAATCTTCAGACAGGTGAGCTTGTCTGATTTTTTCTCCTGTAATCAGCAGTGAAGATTTGCGCTGCAGCTACATGGTGGGACAGATGTTCAAAAACGGCTAAGATAAGGATCAGAGGGGACAAAAAATCAGTTGGAAAATAGACCAAGAAGATATTGACCTACCTTCATGCAGAAAAAAGCATGTCTGAATCGAGGAGTTGCCGTAGCCTTCAGATGAAAAATAAATCAGGAGGTCATTGACTTTATTCCTTTACAGATTACCTGCACTATGGTGGTACATGGTCACATATGGTGTAAAGAATTTGATTTGCTTGTGCTAGGGGGCGGTGATATATGTAGCACAGTCGGTAGCATGCTGGCTAAATATAACACAGAATTATACATGTATATAAACATTTTTGAAGAAAAAACAAAACAAAAACAGAATTTTCTTCTCAGCTCCGGCTTAAGCCTTCACAAACATATCAGGTTTCCTGATGAGATCATAGCAGTTAATGGCCTAGATAGTCTTTAAAGAACTATAGAACTTGGGTTACTATTTATTCCAGCAGACATGAATTACAGGATCTTTTCCGTGCGCACTTAGTCTTGTGCTTGCATGTACACACAAAGGGGGATAAGGCACTAGCAGTAGCAGGTCTGCACATAAGTTGACCTCGTAGATTGGCAAAATCTCCACCCTTATCCCACCAGGCGCGGCCGGGATTCAAATCCGCGAACTTCCTCATGGGAGGATGGCGTCTTATCGGTTTATCCACTAGGCCACTTTACCAGTCTGATCTCAACACTATCCAGTGGCTTGTGGCTCCTTGTAGTTTTCTTGTCTAGCTGATAGCTGTTGGCGTCACGACTTTTAAAACTGTGAAAGACATGTTGAAACTGTGAAAAACATGAAGGGTGTTGCAATAGTTTTACTGGGAAGCCGGCATTAATAACTGTTTCATCTTGTATTATTTTTTCTTCCTTTTCAGTCAGATGTAGTAGCTGCCCAAAGGTTCTGACTTGCTGAAAAACTTCTCAGCTCTCCACTTCTTCAGCAGTGAATCAGCGGCGACCATTATCGTTCCAAAACCATGCCTCACGGTGCCATTCCCTTCCCCTTCGGCAAATGTCGCATCTGTTGTGACAAGGCCACCGGTGTGCATTATGGGGTGGCTACTTGCGAAGGATGTAAGGTAAATTAAAGTCTAAAGATTTTTGTTTTGTCTTTGTGAAGGATGTAAATGAAAATTAAAAATCTTTATAGACTGCCAGAGGTATGTATGCTTCTTGGAGGCTGTGTTCACCATTAATGGCAATTCTTTGGCAGTTCAGTCAGTGTAAGTGTAACCCCCTTTAAACCACCACCCCCCCCCCCCTACCCACCCTCCTGCTTTTATGGACTGCTGTATTTAAAAAAAAAAATCGCAACATCAACAGTGAATGTCACTTATCACAACAAATTACAAGTGCTTTCAACGTGCTTTCAGAGCTAATTTTAGCTCAGTTTCGTTGTGGATTGATGATGTGAAGGCTTTGACAGTTATAAATACCAATCTATTATATATTTGATCTGCTGAATATTGAAACAACAGAACAAAACAATCAGACTAACAAACACTGCGCGCACAGATATATGATACTGACAGTGTTAAATCTTTTTTTTATTACATTTAGTCAAGTTTTGACTAAATGTTTTAACATAGAGGGGGAATCGAGACGAGGGTCGTGGTGTCTGTGTGTGTGTCTGTCTGTCTGTGCGTGTGTGTGTGTAGGGCGATTCAGAGTAAACTACTGGACCGATCTTTATGAAATTTTACATGAGAGTTCCTGGGTATGATATCCCCGGATGTTTTTTTCATTTTTTCGATAAATGTCTTTGATGACGTCATATCCGGCTTTTTGTAAAAGTTGAGGCGGCACTGTCACACCCGCATTTTTCAATAAAATTGATTGAGATTTTGGCCAAGCAATCTTCGACAAAGGCCGGACTTTGGTATTGCATTTCAGCTTGGTGGCTTAAAAATTAATTAATGACTTTGGTCATTAAAAATCTGAAAATTGTAATTAAAATTATTTTTTTATAAAACGATCCAAAACTACGTTCATCTTATTCTTCATCATTTTCTGATTCCAAAAACATATAAATATGTTATATTCGGATTAAAAACAAGCTCTGAAAATTAAAAATATAAAAATTAGGATTAAAATTAAATTTCCGAAATCGATTTAAAAACAATTCCATCTTATTCCTTGTCGGTTCCTGATTCCAAAAACATATAGATATGATATGTTTGGATTAAAAACACGCTCAGAAAGTTCAAACGAAGAGAGGTGCAGTAAAACGTGCTATGTAGCACAGCGAAAACACTACCGCGCTAAACAGGCTCGTCAGTTTCACTGCGTTTTGCACGAGCGGCGGACTACGGTCATTGTTAAAAAATGCAGTGCGTTCAGTTTCATTCTGTGAGTTCCACAGCTTGACTAAATGTAGTATTTTCGCCTTACGCGACTTGTTGGAAGCTGTCTAAACAAAAATGAATACGTGATCAAAATAAGCAGGACATAATGGCATTCCCATGTAGTTTTCTTGCAAGTAGGAATTACGTTTTTTTGTCGTCAATTTTACTTTTTTTTTTTTTAGCTGTTCTTCTTATTTCTGCTGTCAGCTTGATTCTGGAATTTGTGGCTTCTCGTTTGAAGTATATTTCAGGGGTTTGAAGTCTGTTTCTATTATCTGCATTGACAGGGTTTCTACAAACGCAGTATCCCTAAGGGAGAGAAGTATCGATGCTACTTTGGCGGTACATGTGTTATCTCCCCTGAGAACCGCAACCGTTGCAAGTCCTGTCGTTTCCGGAAATGTCTGGAACAAGGAATGGCCATGGAAGGTAGGGGCTGTTTTTATTTAGTTTTAGTTTTGTTTTTCTTTTTCTTAGTTATCTGCATTACATTTACATGGAAGTATTTTAAAGACATCCCTACAGCCTGCCTATGATTTACAGCTGTAAGGTTTTTGAGACTGGATCAGTATGTGTTTATTTCATTGAAGTAGAAGCAGATATAATGTTAATGGGAACATTTCTGTATTTTATCAGCATGCCCACGCACCCCCCTAGAAAGGTTTCGCGCCGTCGACTTTGATATTATTTACAAATGTTCAGCCTTTTTTACTTTTTTCAATTCCCATGCCTGATGAGAGTACTGTGCCAGAAACGAAACGATATCCTTTGGATTGATATTTCTCTTGATCAGCTTATTTGTCTAGTTACTGTAAGTTTTAACACAGTTATCAGTTCTTTTGAGGGGTAGGAGTCTCACTTAAAAAGAGATAAGGGTTGGAAAATAATTTACAAGATCACTGTCACTGTGAAAGAGAAATTTGTTGATCCATTTCTCTTAACTCCTTGTAGTAAGTCTTTACGAAAGTATCATTCTACTGCCAGTGTTTTTTCTTTAAAGTTGCAATCTTCTATTATTCTGCAGTCTATGTTGCATATATATATTCAAGCCTTCATGCATGTTAAAAAAGTGTGTGTGTGTGTATGTGCATGTGTAAATGTGTATGCATGTTCCTCAAAGAAAATCTTGATCAGTGTTAACAAATGTTTAAGACAGGGAAAGATAAAGGAGAAAGAACTGAGAACATGTGTGTGCACTTACCATTCTGAGCAAGAGAGTGAATTACTGTTGCAGCTGTCAAGATGGGCCGCATCCCCAAAGTGGAGAAAGAAAGGGCACTAGAGGAGGTGGCAACCCTGAAAAGCGACGTCGACGACGTAAGCAGCATGTCTCCGCCAACCACCGCCGTCACAGGACCCCAGGCCAACACACAGACCACAGCCAATGGCAGCGCAGAGCGAGGGAAACGCCTTGCCAGCGGCGGTCATCCTTTTGACGAAGATCTGGGCTGTCCTCCCTGGGACCTGCCCCACGGGGACTCCGCCCATCGCTTCCCTCGCCCGCATAAAAAGTTCATCACCGAGTACCCCTTCAAAGAGGACAACATCAAAGTGGAAGCCTCGGATTCCTACTTTCCGGAGAAGGCCTACCATCCTCAGCATTTTCATGCGATGTCTCTCGGGCAGTCGATGGGTCCCTTTAACAATCTGCAGACAAGTTCAGCTGGCCAGGCGTTTGCGGACAGATCGACCATGAGCAGCCAAGTTGCGTTTGCCCATCCCGGCCAGGACAGCACCGGCCATCATCACAGCATGGCAGACCACGGGTTGGATGGCAAGAGGATGTTCCAGAGTGAAAACAGCTTTCACAACAGCAGTTTGTGCAGTGTGGATTCTGGGGTGTTCATGTCAAACATCAACTCCAGCTTTCCCAGCGCCCACAGCAGCAGCAGCAGCATGTACGGACATGATCCCAACAGGTTCTCTACCCCCATAGACGCCGCCTTCCACAGGACGGGCAGCAGCGGGCACTCCAGCGACACTTCTAGTGGTTTTTCCTCTCACAGCAGTTTTGGCACAGAAGAAAGCAGCATGTCTCTGGATTGGTACAAGAAGGACACAGCCGCCAACAGGGAGGAGAAACCTCTGATGCTGTCATCGGAGAGTGACCTGGGGCCCTTTGAAAAGCTGATGATGGCTTCAGAAGCTGCCAGAAATCAAAACATGGAATTGCACAACGGCCAGTTGTGGACAGAGGACAGGGATGGTAGCCCACACGGAAGAGAATTCAGCACGGCAGCGAGAACTTTTGATGGGGTGTCATCTGAAATGGATGCAAGCCAGCCAGGCACAGAGGATGGAGACTTCCAGGCAAATCCTGGAGCAAGCCCACAGCTCCTAGCGTTGGACAGAGAGTCACCAAAAAGCAGTGGGACGAGCAGCCCTGAGAGCTGGGTGAGAGGTCAGCGCAAGCTGTACAGCCCGGGGCTAATCAAGGTCCTCTTCAACCAGGTGATGCAGGGGGAGAATGGGCAGCAGCGGGACAAGCTCCTGAAGAAACTGGCCAGGACGTGCTCCCAGGAGGCGTTCGGCAGCTCTGGTCTCGAGCTTCTTCACTCTGTTGTCAGCAGCAGCATGGCTATCAACCGCGGTGGCTCTAAGACGGCGTCCGCGCCTGACATCAGATCGGCTTTCCTTCAGGCCTCCACCGGTCAAGCGTCCAGCTGTGCCAACACCACAGTCACAGCTAGTCCGTCTCCATCCTTTGCCGCAAGCAGCCCAGCTGTCTCCCACACATCCTACTCCATGTCTTCACACACAACTCACGGCCAGCTGAGCCTTGACAGCTTTGACGGAGGATCTTCATTGTTGTCTCAGAAGCATGGTTTCGGCTCATCAGGGAAAGGAGGAATGCATCAGGGAGGATCTTCGGAAGTGAGTCACCAGCCGTGGAGTCAGTCGCCACCCTACCACCATCAAGAGGAGCAAGGTTCCCATGCTGCACAATACTCTCAGTGTCATCCGCAGTCCAACTCTCTCTCTCAGTCCCACAATCAGCAGTACCATCCTCAGTCTGACTCTCTCTCTCAGTCCCAGAACCAGCAGTATCATCCTCAGTCCGACTCTCTCTCTCAGTCCCACAGTTCTCAGTTCTTCAAGGAGCTTTTTCCATCCAGTCACTCGTTCTCGGCCGGCGACATGCACAACATAGGTCACAGCCACTTAACGGGCGATAGCCAGCACCCTCCCTTGGCTACCCCCTCTCAACATTCCCCGCCCCTGGAGTTCCATCAGTCCCACCCGCAACAGACCTTCAGCGAGGGCATGGAAGGAAGCCACTTCCAGTCGGTGGAGAACCCCCTGGCAGTGCCACCTTCTGACGGTGGCGAGTGTGGCTTTGACCTCAACTACCTGTGCCAGGAGCAGCTCCGGGACATCCACGAGTCTCACATGCAGAGCGACGCCAACAGTCCTGTCTCCAGCCACGAGGGCTCGCTGGTCAACTTGGCGCCTGGATACAGTGAACACAACATGAAGGACTTTGCTACGGCCAAACAGTTGATCGAGGGACACATCAACGATGGGATGACCCCGCTTAGCTTCAGCGGTCCACAGGGTAAGGACACCGCGACCTCAGCATGTTACGACGACGAGCCCAAGGACAAAGAGTTTGCCGCTCCTACGTACTTCTCAGACCCTTTGATGAAGGAGGCAGCTGAGGTGCTCGGTAGCGGCATATGCAAGATCTTTGAGTGTGAGATGCGGAGAGCGTTCAGGGACCAGCATCTGAAGTTGATGGTTAGTATTTCGAAACGATCTTGTGACTGGGTTCTCTCTGTCTGTCTGTGTTCTGACGCCTGTCTACATTCTGATGTCTGTCTGTGTTTTGATGTCTATCTGTCTGTCTGTCTGTGTTCTGATGTCTATCTGTCTGTCTGTCTAGTCTGTCTGAGTTCTGATATCTGTTTGTCTGTCTGTGTTCTGATGTCTGTCTCCCTTCTTATTTATAAGTTCTCATGTCTGTTCTGTACCTGTAAGTGTAACTCTGACTCTGAGACATACTTTGTCAGTCTTGCAGTTACCTGTTGCTATTTCAGGTTGGCTTATCTACTTGATGCTTTTCGCTTTACCTGCAGCAAACATGAGGTTGTGAGTGGCGTAGTGATGTTGATTTCTTTAGTCCACCCACAGCCGCATTCACTTGAAAGGCACCTATGTATACAGCTAATCTGCTATCCGCATGATAGTTTTTATGCTCTTCCAAGAGCAGAATTAACACATACATTACACCAAAGGGTTAACAGAGTAGATTGCTGGGTGAATGTTTTGAAGCTTTGCAGTATTTGAAATAAGATTGCTGGTTGAATGAACCTCTGCGGTTTATAGTTCTTGTTTGCATGATTATGCCCTGTAGGAGAACTTTAACATTAAACATGTTACCCTTCTTTTTCAGCGTGAAGACCCAACGTTGACTATTCCCCCAACAGTGAAACACTTTGCTGATATTTATCCCCTTCTGATGAAGAGCTTACCTGTGGTGAACAAGAAAATCATCAGTAAGTATCTTGAGTGTTCAATATGTCCTCCAGGCTCCCACACACACACACACACACACACACACACACACACACACACACACACACACACACACACATACACACACACACACACACACACACACACACACACACACTTGATTTTCAGATGAAGTACACACAATCTCACAGAATATTCAGATTGGAAGATTAACATCAAGTTTGTGAAGAAAATAAATAAATTCAGATCCATCCAGATTTTTAAAAAAAGACAAAGATAGAGATGATAATATACGTTATTTGCGTTTTTGACCAAAATATGACATTTTACACAGATCGAGACTGTGAGTAATTGTTCTCCGATCGCGATCGAATTCCTTTCAGGTACTGACTTTGTTGTTGTTTTGACGATTGAACGAGCACACACACATGCAATCAAACACATAAGCTTCATATTTGGGCGTTTCAGGTTGACCGAAACTTCAAAGGAACTACAAAACACACGTCATGTAGTATGTACTGACTTTGTTGTTGTTTTGACGATTGAACGAGCACACACACATGCAATCAAACACATGACGTGTGTTCTGTAGTTCCTTTGAAGTTTCGGTCAACCTGAAACGCCCAAATATGAAGTTTTGTAGGCCTCTGACGTCACATGGCTCAAAGAAGGGAAATCCAATGTCCAATCGATACATAAGAAGTTATATTGTTGACATAGATAACCAAACTTTTGTTTAAACTTTCTACTATACTTCTGTGTCTTCTTAAAGTTACATTCTTGATTCAAGTTTGAATTTGAACACATTCTGAATTCCACAGATTCTGTGTGTACATGAAAAATCTGTTTGTTTCAGATTTCTGCCAGCTGGCCCCAGGGTTCTCTAAGCTTAACACCCCAGACCAAAAATCTCTGCTGAAAAGGGGGTATTATGACATCTGGATGGTGAGTATTCCACAATCATGTTAAATCAGTTCAGAAACAGTCTATGTTTAGTCCTCTTGGAGTTCACAAACATGTTTCAAAAACATTCTTATGTTTTACCTGAACTATTATGTGAATTTAATAAATGAGTTTTGAAACTGGAACATTCACCCACACCTCTTAACAACTTTCTTTGGTTTTTGCTTATCTTCAAAGCTGACTGATTTTCCAACATTTCAGCTGACAAACATGGAATACTTTGTGAACGGGAAGTCTTACGATTTTATCCCACATTTCAGCTAACCAACAGCGAATGCTTTGTGAACGGGAAATCTTACGATTTTATCCCACATTTCAGCTAACCAACAGCGAATGCTTTGTGAACGGGAAGTCTTACGATTTTATGCCACATTTCAGCTAACCAACAGCGAATGCTTTGTGAACGGGAAGTCTTACGATTTTATCCCACATTTCAGCTAACCAACAGTGAATGCTTTGTGAACGGGAAGTTTTACGATTTTATCCCACATTTCAGCTGACCAACAGCGAATACTTTGTGGATGGCGAGTCTTACCTGCTGGTCACCGAAGATCCCATATTCTACATCCGTCGTGACATGGAGTCGATCATCGGAAAGGAGAACGCCAAGACCCTCCACTGCTTCGCCCAACAGTTCAACGCACTGGGCCTGTCGGATCTGGAGGTGGCCATCCTATGCTGCATACAGCTCACAGCGCCAGGCCATGGTATGTACTTGATGCCTTTGGACTTTTTGTGTGTGTGTGTGTCTGTCTGTGTGTGTGTGTGTGTGTCTTTGTGTGTGTGTGTGTGTGTGTGTGTGTGTGTGTGTGTGTGGCTGCATACAGCTCTCAGCTCACAGCGCCAGGCCACGGTATGTACTTGATGCCTTTGGACTTTGTGTGTGTGTGTGTCTGTCTGTGTGTCTGTCTGTGTGTCTGTCTGTCTGTGTGTCTGTCTGCCTGCGTGTGTGTGTGTGTGTGTGTGTGTGTGTGCGTGTGTGTGTGTGTGTGTGCATACAGCTCACAGCGCCAGGCCACGGTGTGTACTTGATGCCTTTGGAATTTGTGTGTGTGTGTGTCTGTCTGCCTGTTTGCCTGTGTGTGTGTGTGTGTGTGTGTCTCTGTCTGTCTGTCTGTCTGTCTGCCTGCCTGCGTGTGTGCGTGTGTGTGTGTGTGGCTGCATACAGCTCACAGCGCCAGGCCACGGTGTGTACTCGATGCCTTTGGACTTTGTGTGTGTGTTGGGGAGGGGGGGGGAAGGGGGGGGGGGAGAGAAAGGCAGTTAGGTTTGATGGAGGAGGGGGGGGGGGGGTGGAAAGGCTATGGCATGAAAGAATGGTTCAGAAAATCGGAGGAGAGAACTTCTCCTGTAGTAGGACACCCGGGGTGGTGTGCGCAGAGGAAGTACCCAAACCGGTGGGAACCCAGCACTGAATCGGATTGGTTGAAATCTCAACAACAAAATCTCAGTTCACTTTCAACCAGTCCAAACCTGGGCATGGTTCGATCCCACCCAGTTGTGCACGTTCTTGTGCAAAACAACCCTTGTACCCTGGTCTTTATAAGCATGTTGTTGTTGTTGTTGTTAGTGAAAGGACACTTGTCATGAAGACACCTCCCACCATTGGGACGCCTTTTGCGTTTTGGTCATTGCACAGCTGTCCCTGTCGGGGAAGGACACTGCATGTCTTTAGGACTCTCTTAGGAGAGGACACCTGCCAACATAAAACACCTCATGTCCTGTGGTCCTCCTAACACAGAACACTGTTTATTTGATCTTTGCGTGACTGTTCGTGTTGCCGAAGATCACCTCCACTGAGGATCCTCCGAAGAGATCTGTCTTCATGTGACATCTTTTTCTTTTTTTAACCAATGGCTCTGTCCAGCACTTGAACTGTAAAATTAAAAGTTCAGCTCTCTCAAACGTCTCTTGTTTCCTGTCCAACAGATCAGCAGGCAGAGCTGAAAGATGTCAAAGAGATTCAGAAGCTCAACTCCTTTTACCTTGACCTTCTGGTTGCCGTGGTGACGGACATCCATGGGGATTCCTGCAGTCGCGTCCTGATTGACATTTTCCGCCTGGTCCCGCTGCTCGGGGAGATCAACCGCCTGCAGAGGGAGCTGATCGGCAACTTCAGCGTCCACGGACCCCCTGGCTTGATGGAGGCCCAAGGTAAAAAGAGAGAGAGACAGAGAGAGAGAGACAGAGAGAAAGAGAGAGACTGAGAGAGAGAGCGAGAGAGAGAGACTGAGAGAGAGAGACAGAGACAAACAAACAGAGTGTATGTTTGTGTGTGTGTGTGAGAGAGAGACAGAGAAAGAGAGAGACAGAGAGAGAGAAAAAGACAGAGAGAAAGAGAGACTGAGAGAGAGAGCGAGAGATAGACTGAGAGAGACTGAGAGAGACAGACAGACAGACAAACAGAGTGTATGTTTGTGTGTGTGTGTCTCTGTGTGTATGTGTGTGTGACTGAACTAATATTCGAGAGAGAAAGAGCACACATGCACACTTACACACTAACACGCACGCACACACAGACATACAGTGCCTTTTTACATTTAGTCAAGTTTTGACTAAATGTTTTTACATAGAGGGGGAATCGAGACGAGGGTTGTGGTGTGTGTGTGTCTGTGTGTGTGTGTGTGTGTGTAGAGCGATTCAGAGTAAACTACTGGAGCGATCTTTATGAAATTTTACATGAGCTGGGTATGATATCCCCAGACGTTTTTTTCATTTTTTGGATAAATGTCTTTGATGACGTCATATCCGGCTTTTTGTAAAAGTTGAGGCGGCACAGTCACACCCTCATTTTTCAATCAAATTGATTGAAATTTTGGCCAAGCAATCTTCGACGAAGGCCGGACTTTGGTATTGCATTTCAGCTTGGTGGCTAAAAAATTAATTAATGACTTTGGTCATTAAACATCTGAAAATTGTAATTACATTTTTTTTTTATAAAACGATCCAAAATTACGTTCATCTTATTCTTCATCATTTTCTGATTCCAAAAACATATAAATATGAAATGTTTGGATTTATAACACGCTCAGAAAGTTAAAATGAAGTGAGGTACAAAAAAGCGTGCTATCCCGCTCAGCGCGACCACTACCGCACTATTCTGGCTTGTCGATTTCACTGCCTTTGCCACGAGCGGTGGACTGACGAAACTACGAGTATGCGGTCTTGGTGAAACTATTCAGTGCGTTCAGTTTCATTCTGTGAGTTTGACAGCTTGACTAAATGTAGTAATTTCGCCTTACGCAACTTGTTTTTCTTTCTCCAAAGCATTTTTCCAAGCTCAAAGGCTAGATCACTGTGTTTAGATCAGAAACATCTGCCAGCCTCTTGTCTTGTGGTGTGTGTGTGTGTGTGTGTGTGTGTGTGTGTGTGTGTGTGTGTGTGTGTGTGTGCATTTGCCCATTGTATTCTCCCTCATCAATTCCTTTCCCTGCCCCTTAAGTCTTATAAAAGCTTTGCTGTTAACATCTGTTTCAAAAGGATTGTTTCATTTTTCTTGCAGATGCCGAAACAGCAGTGAAAGAGGAGTCTGTATGACTTGTCCAGTCACAACTTCAATGGGATGGGGGAGGAGGATGAAGAGGAAGGGGAGGAAAACGCATCAGCAGACAGAGGATCTAGGAGGAGGAGGAGGAAAAATGAAGTGAAAGAGGAGGAGGGAATCAAAATGATGACTTGGAATTAACAGAATTTTATGTTACAAGTGCCATAGCGTTTTTAATATTACAAACTCATATAGAGGCAGCTTGTTTGTTTTGGATTTCATTATATATACGGCAGCTTAAATAGGCCATGAATAAATTAAGTTACATGCGCAATAAACTACAAGTATCATCCCGAATGTATTTGCACATTCATGTCTCGGGTATCATCTGGACTAACTGTAACATGTTTTTATTATCCCCCAAGGGGAAGTGAGTAATGAATGGTGAGACTCTACAGCTGTTGCCAAGCAGGTCAGTTCAGTGTGCTTTGTGAACTGCGGAAAGCTGGGTCAACTTTAATGTGAAGTGTTTACTTCATAGGGCGCACTGTCCTTGACATCAGTTTTTGAGCACAGAGAAAGAAAGAGAGAGAGAGCAAGAGAGCACACATGCACAATTCTGTCAGTCATTGTGGTGATGTGGAAGACAAAAACTAAAAATATTGTCAACTCTTTCCTGTCCAACCATATGAACAAATGCAAAAGGAGACTCGATCTCACTCCAACAAGGAACCTGCATATTTCAGACCAGAAACAGACCAGGTTATGGTGACCCGAGTTATTGATGCCCCAAAACAGCCGACAAGATGGAACAGTTCTTCTCTTCTTCTTCTTCCAGTTGCTGTATGATCCAGCGTCACAAATGAACTGCTTGCTAAAGTGCTCACTTCCGGATGAATTTAATTCCAGGTGCCTGAAACGACCTCTTTGAATGTTTTCAAGGAGCTTTGTGGAATTTTGTTTTGTACAGAATGTGTCTGAACAACAGCCATGTTGTTATGTGATAGGCCAGAAAAGTGCTACTGAGTGCCATACTACAGATCACTTAGCAGATCAATATTTGATGTATTTTCCAGCAAAATGAGACTAATATAATGGGACTGGCATTCAGTTATTGTAATTACTTTCTGGGATGCTTGAAAAGTGCCATGAAACATGCCGACTTGTGCATAATTGTGGGAGAAAAGTGTTTCTGTTAGCAGATCAATATTGGATGTATTTTCCAGCAAAATGAGACGAATATAATAGGGCTGGCATTCAGTTATTGTAATTACTTTCTGGGATGCTTGAACAGTGCCATGAAACATGCCGACTTGTGCATAATTGTGGGAGAAAAGTGTTTTTGAAAGCGCTCTTCTCCTTCGCTACATTTTAGTCCAGTTGATTGATTATGATGTCAGAAAGGGTATAACGCAGTTCGTCTCTTGTGTTTCTGTTTCTTTTCCAACAGTGTTTCATGAGCCTGTGTGAGGGGACACTTCCATGAAGTATACCCTACACATTGGTTTATACTGTCTCTGTGTTTTTGTTACTATCTGTTGACAGCACAGTTTCATTTTGTTACGTTACAGCCATGTGAAATACCTCTGCAACAATGTTGTTTATGTTGTCAACTTATTCATATTGTACAACTTTACCAATCAGCGATATCACATTGATATTTTTCTGAAGCCATATATATATAATTCGATCATGGTCACTAAAGTAGATATATGTGGTCTCAAACAAACAAAAGTTAGACTGAATAAAAAGAATGGAGACATTTGTTTTACTTGTGGGCTAGACTCGCAAAAAAATTTTGATGTTGCTTTTGTGTTTAGTTGGGTAATTACTGGAATTTTGTTACTGACAGATGCATGTACATACAGTACACACCGCTCGGACATTTCAAATACAGGTATCAGTCATCGGGTATTTTAAGACTTCCCCCATTTTTGAAGACATTGATTTTTCACATTTTCTGTTCATGACCTCTGTGAATTAATACCTCCATTTTAAGGTTCCCTCCTTTTTAAGACCTAGTATTTTCGTTTTTTTTTTAGGTTTGGCTTGTTAAAGCACATGCAGGAATCCCTTGAAAGACAAGGTGCTCACCTTCGTGGTTGAAAACGACGTTAAACACCAAATAAAGAAAGAAAGAAAGAAAGAAAGAACAAGGTGCTCACATTTCCCTAAAAGGGAAGCCATCTCAAACACCGAATGGTTTGTGTAATTGGAAAGTAAGTTATCGGCCGTCACTGCCAAAACTAAATTAAGATGTATTAATGGAAATAGAACCAGCCAGCCATACCCAAAGTTTGGAGCAAAAACTGGACATGCTGACAATGAAATATAGCGGAACCCCACTTTTCAGCCCCCACCCCAATCTAAGATTCCCTCCCTTTTAAGACCAGTTGGTTTGTACTGCTGTGGCTGCTGAGCCAATGACACCGTGCATAATTTGCAGTTTGTGGTAACATTTGTATGCTGAAGCTCTTGATGGGGTATAAACTGGACTGGGTGGCCGAGTGGTAACGCACTTGCGCTCGGAAGCGAGAGGTTGCGAGTTCGACCCTGGGTCAGGGCGTTAGCAATTTTCTCCCCCCTTTCCTAACCTTGGTGGTGGGTTCAAGTGCTAGTCTTTCGGATGAGACGAAAAACCGAGGTCCCTTCGTGTACACTACATTGGGGTGTGCACGTTAAAGATCCCACGATTGACAAAAGGGTCTTTCCTGGCAAAATTGTATAGGCATAGATAAAAATGTCCACCAAAATACCCGTGTGACTTGGAATAATAGGCCGTGAAAAGTAGGATATGCGCCGAAATGGCTGCGATCTGCTGGCCGATGTGAATGCATGATGTATTGTGTAAACAAAATTCCATCTCACACGGCATTGAATATGTGCGCGATATAAATTGCATAACATTTTTATTTTTTTTAAATCCCTGCGCTTAGAACTGTACCCACGGAATACGCGCGATATAAGCCTCATATTGATTGATTAAACCAGCGGTTTTATTACTATTACTTAAGCTCAGACCAGAGCATGAGAAACGTTTGAATTCATGAAATAACTAATGTTATGTCATAATCTGGTGTGTACTGCACATCATTTGCCTGGAACTAATATTGATGGAAGTGAATTTTTTGCTTCAGAATTATTCTGCTGCCTTTGAATGATAGATGACTCACTAATATAGATTTAGTGAATCAGCCAGATTCAGTGGTCTGGACCTCTTGCCATTTCAACACATTTTGAATTTCAACATTTTAATAATGATCAATTTTAATTGTTAGTAAAATTTACTGTGTACAAATTGTTAGTAAAATGTACTGTGTACATATGTATCTTTGTACCTGGGCTATGGAAGGGTTTAGAACTAGAATTGTACTGCCCTGTTCTTTCATGACTTTGCATTGTGTGAACAACAGAAAAGCTTAATTTATACAACAGTCCTGAAATATTAATTAGCCGCTGCTTTTCAATGAATGTAAGTAAGTTAAAATCAACGCGATGATGATTAACACAAACTAACATGCCAGTTTAGCTACTTAGCTCATACTTCCCTGTCACTTATTTAGAAGACATGTACTTGTAAAGTTGTGAACATAATGTAACATGATGGTCTACATACATTTTAATGTGAATTAGAAATAATCAGATGAAGTGCCATGAAAATATATCGCTGTTTGCTTTTCACTGTATCAGCTAGTGTATGTTTACACCTATGAAAGATCTTCTGTCTTGTGTGTGGCGCACGTTATATGTCAAAGCAGCACCGCCCTGATATGGCCCTTCGTGGTCGGCTGGGCGTTAAGCAAACAAACAAACAAACAAACCTATGAAAGATAATATTTTATTAGGCTCGACTTCATGTACATAATAGTTAATACACACAATGGTCACATTGCTAGATTGAAACGGTCCCTTGAATGTGTTTGAAAGTTATATTTCTCACAGGGCCTCTTTGTAAATTATTCATGCCATCTTCTGCCTAAAATTACACTTTAATATATATATATATAGATTGACACCTATGCTTATGCTGAATGTTTCACGTCTGCACAGATGTTCTTTGCACCGTGAAACCACTGACTGCTTATTGCTAATGAAAGCAAGTCAGAAACAGATTTGGTTATTTGATGACTGAATACATTATGACTGACACTGGCCTTACCTGTTGGCTGTTGTGAATCCTGGTACTAGAACGGAAATAAAAAGGCCCAACATGATTAATAATGTCCCTTTTTCTGCACTGACTTGAACACATTTAATTCATTGCTCCAAGAGAAAGTCTGTATCGTGAACTAGACTTCATTGCTCACAAAAATGGCTAGATGTGTTCTGCAGGATTTGGATTTCTGCACTGACCGTGTGTGTTGTATATATAATATATTTTAAGCTGTTTCTTCACCTGTTTTGGTCTGTGATAACACTGTTCTTGCTCATATGGATTATGAAAGGTTGTCTGTGCATTTCATTCCATGGTGGTGTTTCTTTGCAAACTTCTATTTGAGTGATATCAGATTTACTTCTGTCCTTACTTTCGTTGAAAGTCTAGCTGTTGCGTGCAATTTCTTTCTTGCACTTTGTTACCTACATTAATTTATTTTTTGTTTTGTTTAAAGGCATATGTACTCGATGACTATACACGCTAATTGCTTTACCAACAGCTGGAGACATGCTAAATTAAGTTCCCTGCAAAATATTGTGGTCTAGGACCCCTTCAATGTTGAGATATGTTAATTTTCATTTTGATCTGGATCGTCCTATTTATAGATTTGGCAACACATGTAACGTTGATGCAAGGGAGCTAACACCGCGGCTTTGTTGACATCCTCACTTTTTCAGAGGCTAGAACAAGCTGTAATGCATGTATTATGGTCCGCGCATGGTGACATATCGTCATTATATGGTCTTATGGTGCGTTTGACATCGATTATGGGCAAACTACACTTTGTAAACACGGGAGCGCGTACATATGCCTTTAATCACGTTGTGTTTTTGTGTTCAATCTCAAGGCTTTGATCTGCATCATTGTTTAGTGTTTTCTTGTGCCTTTTTGTTTCACTGCGCATCAAAGTGGCTTTAACATGTGCAAGAAGCAATATGGTGATCATTGAGAATAAAATATAAATACTTTCCTGCTATTATCATGTAGGAAAGAGCGTCATAATGTGTTCATTATCACTGTTTCACCGGTGACATTATAATTGTTACTGAGTTAAACTTAAAGTAAGTGTTACTTGCTCATCAGTAGAAATGCCTTTCTTGATTGTATTCTGTGACTGTTACGTGTGCTTTACTTCTATAACTTGAACATTTTCCCCCCTAACAGGTGCGCACAATATTTCGGAAATTTATGCCAGTATTTTGTTTGTAGTTTATGGTTGTTTCATAGTTTTTGTTGAAATGTGGTAGTGACTGATATTTACCAATTTCATCATTAGTTGAAATGATGATTAATCTGAAAGGATAGGGTATTTTTGCTGTCCAGAACAAGAAAATAACATTTAGTTGATTTATGTGTACGTCCATAGCTAATACAGTTAAAAAAAGAAAAAAAAAGAAAAGAACATTTGAAAAAATAATTCGGCAAGTCGAGACCAAAACTAAGCTATAGCACTGAACGACTCTCGCGCATGTTCTCAAAAACGTGGTGACGCCTTGCACATCCAGTCTTACAGGTACATTTGCTTTTGGAATGTCAAGGACGACAAAAAGTAGAGCCAGCTATGATGTATTTCGTGCACCCTTATTTATCCACTATTTTATGTGTTATAAGAGTGCAATAGTTACATCATGGATTTGACAAGAGTACAATGGAAATACAAGAAATATACCTAGAGTACATTTACAGAGACAAAGAAGGGAGGTCATGGGATATATATCTATATCTATATACGGCTTGTGTCTGTCTGTCTGTCTGTCTGTCTGTCTGTCTCTCTTCGCGATGCACGGCCAAAGTTCTCGATGGATCTGCTTCAAATTTGGTGGGCATATTCAGGTAGACCCCGGACACAATCTGGTCGATGAAAATTTTCAACCTGTGCTCTCAGCGCGCAGCGCTGAACCGATTTTGGTTTTTCTGTAGATCCATTTCCAGTAACTCTTCCTTATCTTCTCCAGTGTTTTACGCGTTTATCTCCCTTCCTTCGTGTGGCGTCAATCGCGGGTACCCGACGAAGCCGGCGTACGGTGCGCAAAGCCGGGTATTCGGTTCTACTTCTTCCCGGCGAAGCCGGGTATTCATACTCCGTCTCGCGATCATCCCGGCGAAGCGGGTAATCATCTAGTATATATATATATATATATATATATATATGTATAACATAAAAGTATTTGTTGAATATGTAAATATGTTCAACATTTTTTGTGAAAGATTTAAGATACAGATTTTATTTGTTATGCTGGCAATGTTGAAATTTTCTACTTAAGGAAAAATAAGGAACCTGCTTGTGACTGTTTTAACATTCTTGAGGGCCCCAAAGGGGGGGTATCATCACGATCACGGGAAGGGAAATTTTAGCTTTCACGATCACAGTTACCTTGATTTTTGTTTTCACGATCACAAACACCTTGACGAATAGAGGATCATAGAGTGATACAGCTGTGAAAAATGTACGTTGAAAATAAAATGCTTTGCAATAATTCCCATCACGATCACGAAAACAAATGACGATCACGATCACGAGACTTGATTTTTTTTGTCATCACGGATCACGGGCAAAGTCTCATCACGATCACAGAAATGGAAATTTCGGCAATCACGGTCACAGAAAGGTCAAAAAACGCCAATCACGATCACGATTTTAAACCCTTTGGGGCCCTCATTCTTATCCGTTTTAGTGCTGAAGTTTGAATTGTTTTGTGTGTGTGTGTGTGTGTGTGTGTGTGTGTGTGTATGTGTGTGCGAATGCATGCATATAAAAGGACAGAGCTTTTTTTTGTTTGCATTTGTTTGTAACAAATGTGTTACGAATGACAGATCAAATTTAAGCATAACCCCCCGCGGGTTAGGGAGTCCCATATTGGTTGGGACGAGAAAGAATTTACCCGATGCTACCCAGCATGTCGTAAGAGGCGACTAACGGTTCTGTTTCTCCTTTTACCCTTGTTAAGTGTTTCTTGTATAGAATATAGTCAATGTTTGTAAAGATTTTAGTCAAGCAGAAAACGACGTTAAACACCAAATAAAGAAAGAAAGAAAGAAAGCTATCCCTGAGGACAGTATCATCCATCATGCTCAATGAATAATTGCTTGACATGTTGATTTGTACATTTATTGCCATAATATATACAATATTATCCAAGACGTGTGATGGTTATTTGATTGTTGATGCATATGGCCTTGAAAGTCAGCGGGTGCCTCCTGGAATAATAATAACATATGATACAAAGACAGTTTTGCTGATAATGCTGGCAATATGAAGCGCGTTGTGATGCACGTCATCCTTGGAACAGGTTTTTATTTTGAGTACATGTATTTTGTTTTGTACTTGTTTGTGTTACTGATTCTAAATCCGGTGCAGAAGAGGAATAGGAAGAAATGTCTACTTAGCTACACAAAAGAAACATTGCTTGATTGCTACACAAAGGTCCAAAGAAATTGTTCACAAATTAGTGGTAGAATTGAAATTTGATTAAGTGTTGAAATTTGATGAAGTGTTATTCGTAGTATTTCTACAGTGCAGAACAGTGGAGAGAGCATAGCATTATTATGGGATTCTAGACTTAAAAATTTCATAATTATTAAACTAAGATGATTTTTGATTTTTTTTGCACTCTTGATTTATGAATGTATTGTCCTGGTTCATTTTTCATGGAGGTATGTTGAAGCGTTGTCTAGTAAGATGAAATTGCGTTTGTTGTTGAACGAATTAATTAATATTGTGGTCATATTGCCTGTTACAATTATAATCATCAGACTGAATGTGGGCTTTTGCTAATGCTGAGGATTTAGCCTCCTGGCTGGTACCAGACTTGCCATACTTCTGTTCAACTTGTGAATAAGAGTGCTTCAATATTATGCTGTTGATTCTGAAATGAAAATGTGCCATTCATGTAAGTTATATTACAAGTATGTACATTTGTGGTTGTTGAAAATGGCTTCCCCGTTTGCTGCTTGTCTTGTATGAATTAAGTGTATGTCTGTCAGTATTCACGTTTGATTCGGACCACCACTTCTCCGTTATTATATCACTCTGAATCATTTTAATTTAGTTATTTATAAAAAGAGTTAATGTTTTTGTTTTTTTAATTAATTTATTTTTTATCTGTTACTTTGCATCTGCATATGCACAATGGATTGGACATGTTCACACAGATGTAGTTAGTTTTTAATAACTGTTGCCAAAAGTTTCTATATATGTTTTATTGATTTCCATTTAATAATATTCACAGATTTTGTTGTTGATATCATTTAATTTTTTTTTTCCATCTGTCTGTCATAGACCTCTCCCATGTCAGCAATAGTAACAGTAATGAAGTTTAACAAATATGCAAGAAAGCAAAATAATTTTTTAAAAATCAAAAAAATCCAGCTTAAACACAGCACAAAAAAGAATAGAAATGAAGAAAAGAAAGACCGAACAAGTTAACCCCCACCCCCTCTCCTAAAATTATGTTTAGATAAGTACACAGGCAGATATCCTCAAGAAGTATACCCACATAATTATGTTGTTACACTTTTAAAGCACTGGGATCATTGTATTTTAGTAACTCAATTGCTGTCAGTTAATTGCCTGTGGTAAATACTCGCATTGGCAAGAATACAGTTAAGACATTCTTGTGTTGTTGTTTTTGTTGTTGTTGTTGTTGTTGTTGTTGTTGTTGTTTACAACTAGGGAGAGGTTTATGGACAGAAATGTTTTTGGTGACATGTCTGTTTACTGGTCTGTCTCTGTCTTGTGGCCTCAAGTTGTCATGTATGTCTAGTGCCGGCCCCGTGTTACTGATGAAATAAAGCCATTCCACTTAAATCGCTCGTTTTGTTGAACTGATTTTCTGAACTCTTAAGTTTTTTCCTCTCAACCTGTTCTTTTCCTGTACAACTTTATATTCCTACAGACAGACACACACATACACACGCACACTCACACACAAACACACACACACACACACACAAACATACACACGCAAACATACACACACGGCCAGTCGTGTGCATAGACTAAACAAGGCAGACAGGAAAGTCTAGCCCAATTTTTTGTCTGCCCCTATACACGTTCATTGAAGCACGACAGTAACTCAACTCGGCTAGTGTCAGGTTGCAGGTCGATTTGTACAGCTAGGATGAGATATACAGGTGTAATCATATCAAATGAAGTGTGTGTGTGTGTGTGTGTATATATTATATATATACTAGAGGAATACCCGGCTTCGCCGGGGTGAATCGCGAGACAGAGACAGACAGCGTGGCGGTTCACCACAATCACCTTTGAAGGCGAAGTCCTGTCAAACGGGTTTGAGAATTTTAGAGCTTATTTCTTTGCCCTATATTATCTGTTGTGGCTTCTCAAATGCCAGAACATACAGACAGACAAAAGCCGCTAGACCCCATCACAAACAGAACTCTACAATCCACAGGTTTTTGCCCACACACACACACAAACACACACACACACACACACACACACACACAGAAGCCGTATATATATTTTATATGTACTAGAGGAATAATAATAATAATAATAATAATAATGCAAACTTTTATAGCGCTATTCTAGAAAAATGTCTACTCTTAGCGCTTTACAATACATACATCGACCAAGCATACTATACACGCACAGGCAAAGAAACCGACCACACATAACCAACAAACTATACCTGCACAGGCAAAGAAAACGGCGACCAAACATACAATACACGCACAGGCAAAAATAACGACCAAACATAAACAAACATACTATGACCAAACATAACCAACATACTATACGCGCGCAGGCAAAGAGAACAATCAGCACATGTAATAATTACTGACAACTAATAATGCAGGCATACAGTGACAGTCCAATACACAGCCTAAGCACAAAAACCACAATATGCTTCTATATAAAAACGTGTCAACAGTACTATTTACACACACACAAACAGTGCTGACACAAAGCGCAGAAAATATATATACACGTTATTTTAGGCACTAGGTAGGGGGTGAGGTGGGGCGGGATGGGGTGGGTGGGGAGATGCTGGAGGGGAAAATCACTTGCGCTGAAAGAGGTGTGTTTTGAGATTTGTCTTGAATGTAGTGAGAGAATCTGTGTGTCTGAGAGGCAGAGGTAATCTATTCCAGGTCACAGGGGCTTGATAGGCGAAGGACCTCTCGCCACATGTCTTTGTTTGCACTGTGGGGAGTCGGAAGAGTCGAGTGTCGGCGGCGGAGCGAAGCTGACGAGAGGGGGTGTAGAGATTGAGGAGTTCTGACAAGTATTCTGGGGCAGAACCAGAAACGACGGCAAAAGAAAGAGAGGAGAGTTTGTATTCGATCCTTTTAGTGATAGACAGCCAGTGTAGAGAGTGAAGAAGGGGTGTGGCGTGTTCATACTTGGAAGATTTGAAGACCAGGCGGGCAGCGTTATTTTGGATCATTTGAAGTCTATCTAAAAGGTACTTAGGGAGACCGGCCAGAAGAGAATTGCAATAATCTATCTTTGAGAGGACTAAAGAACACACTAACGTTTTGGTTGCATCAGTGGTGAGGTAGTGACGGACTGAACTAATCTTGCGCAGCTCTAGATAGGCGGACTTGCAGATGTTAGAGATGTGTTTTTGGAAAGAGAGAGTTGGATCGAGAGTGACGCCAAGGCTGCAAGGAATACCCGGCTTCGCCGGGGTGAATCGCGAGACAGAGACAGACAGCGTGGCGGTTCACCACAATCACCTTTGAAGGCGTCGGAAGTCCTGTCAAACGGGTTTGAGAATTTTAGAGCTTATTTCTTAGCCCTATATTATCTGTTGTGGCTTCTCAAATGCCAGAACAAACAGACAGACAAAAGCCGCTAGACCCCATCACAAACAGAATTCTACAATCCACAGGTTTTTGCCCACACACACACACAAACACACACACACACACAGAAGCCGTATATATATATATATCCCATGACCTCCCTTCTTTGTCTCTGTTACTTCAGTATGGGTATATATGTTGTATTTTTATAGCTCAATAAATACATCATGGACTCAAAAAAATATATGATAGTGCAGATTCCGATTTGGGCGAAGAACTACTCTGCTCCCGACCTTTGACCTCGCGCCGAACAATGTGACACATTTGTATGAAGTTCCAAAATCGTATTGCACGGCTCAGAAAACCATATCAGTTGCACGCAAAAATGAATCTCAGAACTGATCTGATGTATGAGATGCAATAAGCAAACGTTTCTTTCATTATGAAAGCAATGCAGGTCGAAAAAAACGAACATTCAACTTACAAGATAACCAGATGCTAGCGAACCAAAACAGAAACACGAGTACCCTCCCCTTGCTTCGTTAGCAGACGACTTTTGAGAATCTGTCAGACCGTCCTTACCTGGCACGGTTGGGCTTCGCTATCATCAGCTGTTTCACGTGTTTTGCGAGCAAGTCTACTCTTTTGCCTGGCTCTGCAGTAAGTCCACATTGGCGATGAAGGTATCCGAGAACTTAACATGTGTGTATTTTTCCGTAATCCAGTCATATTCCTTCAAAATGCAATCAATCGGCGGTGACAGACGTGTCGGTCGCGTTTTCCTCATACCCATACCAGTTTAAGTTCATCCATGCAAACACACTCGCAAAACGTAGATACATTTCAAATAGGGAGCAAATGGTTAAATCTAAACCTACATATTTGTTCCCTAAAATTTGCTTCTCTGTCAATAAGCCTAATTACACACGTTCGAGAAAAACAACGTGGAATCGATTCTGAATCGAGTAAGCCAAATGGGTCCCAAACCCGTTTTGCCCGTTCTGCCGACCTGAAACGCAAAAAAAAAAAAGAATTGTGCGCTTCAACTAAAGTTAATTTCTATACGACTTCATTACTTTCTTGCATCTTATGAACCTTTACTTAAAGCTTTTAAATGGTCTGAAAGTAGTGTTACCGCGTACTTATCGATGCACTCATTCGTTTTATTTTTTCAGCGACGGTCACTTAGTTTAAGGTTGCAAAAGGGCTAAGTCTCGCTGGCACCACAGTTTTACAGTCCACAGATCGCAACAGTGCCGCTAGTAGTCTACACTTTGTGTTTGATGGTAGAATGGGATATACAGATTACAACACTCGTGGTTTTTTATATGGCTTGTATTTCAGTCAAGACCCAGCGGGAATATCAATCGAGAGCCACTCGCCAAAGGCTCGTGTCTCCCGATGATATTCATCCGCTGGGTCTTGACTGAAATACAAGCCATATAAAAAACCACTCGTGTTGTAACCTATACATATGTATATCTATATCTATAAATATATAGAGATAGGTGAGAGTGTATTTTTCGCGTGGCTATAAATTGATTCGACCTTTTCACTTTGACAGTAAGAACAACTTACGGGTGCAAGGGAAGCGTTCTGGACAGCGCAGTGACATTCTAAAAATAGTAACTTAGAAACGGGAATATGGATTGAAGCCACACGAAGGCGCAAAACACTGGAGAAGATAAGGAAGAGTTACTGGGAATGGTGAATTCGCCGGGGTGAATCGCGAGACAGAGACAGACAGCGTGGCGGTTCACCACAATCACCTTTGAAGGCGAAGTCCTGTCAAACGGGTTTGAGATTTTTAGAGCTTATTTCTTAGCCCTATATTATCTGTTGTGGCTTCTCAAATGCCAGAACATACAGACAGACAAAAGCCGCTAGACCACATCACAAACAGAACTCTACAATACACAGGTTTTTGCCCACACACACAAACACACACACACACACAGAAGCCGTATATATATATGTATATCTATATCTATAAATATGTAGAGATAGGTGACAGTGTATTTTTCGCGTGGCTATAAATTGATACGACCTTTTCACTTTGACAGTAAGAACAACTTGAGATTTTTAGAGCTTATTTCTTAGCCCTATATTATCTGTTGTGGCTTCTCAAATGCCAGCACATTCAGACAGACAAAAGCCGCTAGACCACATCACAAACAGAACTCTACAATACACAGGTTTTTGCCCCCACACACACACAAACACACACACACAGAGAAGCCGTATATATATATATGTATATCTATATCTATAAATATATAGAGATAGGTGAGAGTGTATTTTTCGCGTGGCTATAAATTGATTCGACCTTTTCACTTTGACAGTAAGAACAACTTACGGGTGCAAGGGAAGCGTTCTGGACAGCGCAGTGACATTCTAAAAATAGTAACTTAGAAACGGGAATATGGATTGAAGCCACACGAAGGAAGGGAGATAAACGCAAAACACTGGAGAAGATAAGGAAGAGTTACTTGTAATGGTGAAATGAACACAAAAACCAAAATCGGTTCAGCGCTGCGCGCTGAGAGCACGTGTTGAAATATCTCATCGATGATATTGTGTCCGGGGTGTAGCTGAATACGGTGTCCAAATTTGAAAAAGATCCACCGAGAACTTTGGCGTTGTGATGTGGTCTAGCGGCTTTGGTGTGTCGGTATGGGGGCCCGGGTAGCTCAGGTGGAACCAAAATCGGTTCAGCGCTGCGCGCTGAGAGCACGTGTTGAAATATCGACCAGGTTGTGTCCTGTCCCGGGTGTACCTGAATATGCCCACCAAATTTGAAGCAGATCGATCGAGAACTTTGGCCGTGCATCGTGCACACACACACACACACACAGACAGACAGACAGACAGACAGACAGACAGACAGACACTAGTCGTATATATATATATATAGATATGCGTTCAGTCAGTCTGCATGTTTCCTTTCAAAAAATAAGACACAACATCAAAAATGAATACAGATTTGATCTGCAAGGAGGAAATATCAAACCAACCCACACCCTAAACAGCCCCTAAAGCAGCTCATGACAAACTTTTGGTATACACACTTTGCAAAATAATACTCTAATTTCTAACCAGCTGCATTACACGCTGCCAACAGAGAGAGAACAAGTCGCGTAAGGCGAAAATACAACATTTAGTTAAAGGCATATGTACGCGCTCCCGTGTTTACAAAGTGTAGTTTGCCCATAATCGATGTCAAACGCACCATAAGACCATATAATGACGATATGTCACCATGCGCGGACCATAATACATGCATTACAGCTTGTTCTAGCCTCTGAAAAAGTGAGGATGTCAACAAAGCCGCGGTGTTAGCTCCCTTGCATCAACGTTACATGTGTTGCCAAATCTATAAATAGGACGATCCAGATCAAAATGAAAATTAACATATCTCAACATTGAAGGGGTCCTAGACCACAATATTTTGCAGGGAACTTAATTTAGCATGTCTCCAGCTGTTGGTAAAGCAATTAGCGTGTATAGTCATCGAGTACATATGCCTTTAAGTAGCTGTCGAACTCACAGAATGAAACTGAACGCAATGCAACGCAGCAAGACCGCATAAAAAACATATTTTTTTTACAATTTTCAGATTTTTAATGACCAAAGTCATCAAAGTAGCATCGTCAGTCCACCGCTCACGGCATAGGCAGTGAAATTGACAAGAAGAGCGGGGTAGTAGTTGCGCTGGGAAGGATAGCACGCTTTTCTGTACCTCTCTTCGTTTTAACTTTCTGAGCGTGTTTTTAATCCAAACATATCATATCTATATGTTTTTGGAATCAGGAACCGACAAGGAATAAGATAAAAGTGTTTTTAAATTGATTTCGAAAATTTAATTTTGATAATAATTTTTATTGTGACCCTCTACCACGGAATGAGTCGCATGTCACCTTTGCATGATTTTCATATTTTTACATTTTCCTAAAGAGTTTTTTTATGCTCTATCCAGTGGTGAAAACCGATTTAGAAAAGAGCGAAAACTGTTTGAGTTATAAGCCTGTGACTAAGGTGACCCTCACACTGTTACCATACACTATCCGGACTTATATCAAGCCTAGCGCAGAACCGCGCGAGGTGACATGCGACTCATTTCGTGGTGGAGGGTCACATATTTAATTTTCAGAGCTTGTTTTTAATCCGAATATAACATATTTATATGTTTTTGGAATTAGCAAATGATGGAGAATAAGATAAATGTAAATTTGGATCGTTTTATAAAAAACATATTTTTTTTACAATTTTCAGATTTTTAATGACCAAAGTCATCAATTAATTTTTAAGCCACCACGCTGAAATGCAATACCGAAGTCCGGGCTTCGTCGAACATTACCTGACCAAAATTTCAACCAATTTGGTTGAAAAATGAGGGCGTGACAGTGCCGCCTCAACTTTCACGAAAAGCCGGATATGACGTCATCAAAGACATTTATAAAAAAAATGAAAAAAACGTTCGGGGATTTCATACCCAGGAACTCTCATGTCAAATTTCATAAAGATCGGTCCAGTAGTTTAGTCTGAATCGCTCTACACACACACACACACAGACAGACAGACAGACACACACACACGCACATACACCACGACCCTCGTCTCGATTCCCCCCCCTCTACGTTAAAACATTTAGTCAAAACTTGACTAAATGTAACAAGTCGCGTAAGGCGAAAATACAACATTTAGTCAAGTAGCTGTCGAACTCACAGAATGAAACTGAACGCAATGCCATTTTTCAGCAAGACCGTATACTCGTAGCATCGTCAGTCCACCGCTCATGACAAAGGCAGCCACGGTGAAATTGACAAGAAGAGCGGGGTAGTAGTTGCGCTAAGAAGGATAGCACGCTTTTCTGTACCTCTCTTTGTTTTAACTTTCTGAGCGTGTTTTTAATCCAAACATATCATATCTATATGTTTTTGGAATCAGGAACCGACAAGGAATAAGATAAAAGTGTTTTTAAATTGATTTCGACAATTTAATTTTGATAATAATTTTTATATATTTAATTTTCAGAGCTTGTTTTTAATCCAAATATAACATATTTATATGTTTTTGGAATCAGAAAATGATGGAGAATAAGATGAACGTAAATTTGGATCGTTTTACAAATTTTTTTTTTTTTTTTACAATTTTCAGATTTTTAATGACCAAAGTCATTAATTAATTTTTAAGCCACCAAGCTGAAATGCAATACCGAAGTCCGGGCTTCGTCGAAGATTACTTGACCAAAATTTCAACCAATTTGGTTGAAAAATGAGGGCGTGACAGTGCCGCCTCAACTTTCACGAAAAGCCCGATATGACGTCATCAAAGACATTTATCAAAAAAATGAAAAAAATGTTCGGGGATTTCATACCCAGGAACTCTCATGTCAAATTTCATAAAGATCGGTCCAGTAGTTTAGTCTGAATCGCTCTACACACACACACACACGCACATACACCACGACCCTCGTCTCGATTCCCCCCTCTACGTTAAAACATTTAGTCAAAACTTGACTAAATGTAAAGAGTCCAACTCTGCGCAGAAAGCCCCCAGGCTGTTGGTATTTGGTATGTGTCCAGGTGGATGTGTGGTCTTATCCCAAGCAAAGGCTGTACTGATTGTTTACACGGGAAGAACTGTGCCTTTAATAAAAAAAATTAAAAAAAGAGTAGACAGAAGGAGATTGATTGTTGCTTTTTGGGTCCAGCGGGCCATATAGGCCAAATCAGGACCCCACAAGTTTAACATTACACATATTTAAATTAAACCAATTTCAATAAACAAAAGACAGAAGGAGAAGGAGGAGAAGTAAAAGAAGAATTAGAATCAATCAATCAATATGAGGCTTATATCGCGCGTATTCCGTGGGTACAGTTCTAAGCGCAGGGATTTATTTATTAAAAAAAAAAAAAAAAAAAAATTATGCAATTTATATCGCGCACATATTCAAGGCGCAGGGATTTATCTTTGCCGTGTGAGATGGAATTTTTTTTACACAATACATCACGCATTCACATCGGCCAGCAGATCGCAGCCATTTCGGCACATATCCTACTTTTCACGGCCTATTATTCCAAGTCACACGGGTACTTTGGTGGACATTTTTTTTATCTATGCCTATACAATTTTGCCAGGAAAGACCCTTTTGTCAATCGTGGGATCTTTAACGTGCACACCCAAATGTAGTGTAGAAGAAGACGAATTAAGAAATAAAAAGGGAAAAAAAGAGCAAAAGAGGAATCAAAGCACGAAACAAAACATACATGTCTTTCTATAACAAGGTTGCAGGTAAAAATATTAAATTTTTCATTTCATGTATAAAGAAAATCTCAGAGAGTGTGAGTATTTAACAAGCCCAAAATGTATGCTTTTTATGAAGCGTACCTAAAGGGATGCCATTGATCTGATAAAAAATAATCAATAAGTCTATCAAACAACCTCTTTGTCTCTGTCTTTCTGTCTGTCTGTCTATTCGTCTGTGTCTCGGTCTCTCTCTCTCTCTCATACCTCTTTGCCTCTCTCTCTCTCTCTCTCTCTCTCTCTCTCTCTCTCTCTCTCTCTCTCTCGGTCTCTCTTGCTCATTATCTCCCTCTCTCATTTTTTGGCATTGCCATTAAAGAAAACAGTTTAAATGGACACGCAACATGCAAAGCTAGTTTAAAACTTACCTTCAGCGATCTCTTCATGGTAAATAGACTCAACAGGATGGGCGAGACATCCTCTCAGCGACGCAGTCACTTCGCAAACAGATTTGCTGGTTGTTCCCTCACCGGCATAGACTAAAACTGGCTTGACTTTAGTGTGTGCTAGTCTCTGCAATCAACGTAACCTTAACTTTTGAAAGGAAAAAACGACCAAAGAAACAAAAAATCAAACTCCGTCACAAAGAAAGAAACCAGAAAACCCAGAACCAAATTGACAGAATAATACTGACGGATTAATACTGACTCAAGTGTGCGAAACATTCCAATTTCATTTCGAAGTAAAGAAAATCAGAGTAGTTTAACGTAAAGTAACGTAAAGTTAAAGTGAAGGTTGCTAAGCGAAAGAAACGCCCTAACTTCGTTTCGAAATTGAGTAAAATAAATCAAAGAAAAGAAAAGATAGGCCCTATTCACCAAGAGCAGGAAAAATATTCTAGTTTCGTTACAAAGTAAAGTAAAGTGAAGTAAGAACAAGAAGGGCAAAGCCCATACGACTCACATGCTTGACCTTGACATGACCTTGACCTTCAGGGTCAAGGTCAAATAACTAAACCTAGCAATGACATCATACACTAAGAACTGCTTTACACATTTTTCCTACCAAAATACATGTGACCTTGACCCAAGGTCAAGGTCATCCAAGGTCATGCAACACAAAGCTGTTAATTCAAGACATAGGAAGTACAATGGTGCTTATTGGCTCTTTCTACCATGAGATATGGTCACTTTTAGTGGTTCACTACCTTATTTTGGTCACATTTCATAAGGGTCAAAGTGACCTTGATCTTGATCATATGTGACCAAATGTGTCTCATGATGAAAGCATAACATGTGCCCCACATAATTTTTAAGTTTGAAACAGTTATCTTCCATAGTTCAGGGTCAAGGTCACTTCAAAATATGTATACAATCCAACTTTGAAGAGCTACTGTGACCTTGACCTTGAAGCAAGGTAAACCAAACTGGTATCAAAAGATGGGGCTTACTTTGCCCTATATATCATATATAGGTGAGGTATTCAATCTCAAAAACTTCAGAGAAAATGGGGAAAATGTGAAAAATAGCTGTTTTTAGACAACATTTATGGCCCCTGCGACCTTGACCTTGAAGCAAAGTCAAGATGCTATGTATGTTTTTGGGGCCTTGTCATCATACACCATCTTGCCAAATTTGGTACTGATAGACTGAATAGTGTCCAAGAAATATCCAACGTTAAAGTTTTCCGGACGGACGGACGTCCGGACGGACGGACGGACGACTCGGGTGAGTACATAGACTCACTTTTGCTTCGCATGTGAGTCAAAAAGTAGAATAAAGTTCAAGTTACAAAGGGAACGAAACGCTCAAACTGCGTTTTGAAGTAAAGTTAAATAGATTTAAAGTAAAGAAAAGTAAACATGACTAAGTGAGCAAAACATTCTAATTTGGTTTCAAAGTAAAAAGTCAAGTCCAAGTCCCAAGTCCAAGTCCAAGTCCAAGTCAAGGAATTGAACGGAAAGGAATTGAACGGAAAGGAATTGAACGGAAAGGAACTGAACGGAAAGGAACTGAACGGAAAGGAACTGAACGGAAAGGAACTGAACGGAAAGGAACTGAACGGAAAGGAACGGAACGGAAAGGAACGGAACGGAAAGGAACGGAACGGAAAAGAACGGAACGGAACGGAAAGGAACGGAACAGAAAGGAACGGAACGTAAAGGAACGGAACGGAACGGAACGGAAAGGAAGGAACGGAACGGAACGGAACGGAACGGAACGGAAAGGAACGGAACGGAAAGGAAAGGAATTGAACGGAAAAGAATTGAAATGAAAGAAGTTAAAACGAAAGCCGGGAAAGGAATCAAAAGGAAAGGAAAGGAATTGAAAGGAAAGGAAAGGAATTGAAAGGAAAGGAAAGGAATTTAAAGGAAAGAATTGAAATGAAAGGAGTTAAAACGAAAGTAAAGGAATTGAAAGGAAGGGAATTGAAAGGAAAGAAAAGGAATTACAAGGAAAACAAGAAGAGCAAACGCTCGATCGAGTCACTTTCGCAGTTCTGAATATTATATGAGGCATCAGATGGACAGGAAGAAATTGCTATTCACAACACAATGAGTCACGTTCACATAAAATTTGAGCCCGGTCACTTTTATAGTTTCCGAGAAAAGCCCAACGTTAAGTTGTGTGTTGCCGAACAGAAAAGGCTAGTTATCTCCCTTGTTTTTCTGATAACGTTCGTAAAAGGCTACAGATGTAAATACTTTGATGTAAAGAATAATCCTACAAAGTTTCAATCACATCCGATGAACTTTGTCAAAGATATAAAATGTCTAATTTTTCCTTTGACGCTGACCTGTGACCTTGAAAAAGGTCAAAGGTCAACGAAACCATCGTTAAAGTGTAGAGGTCATTGGAGGTCACGACTAAACAAAATATGAGCCCGATCGCTTTGATAGTTTCCGAGAAAAGTTTGTCAAAGATATAAAATGTCTAATTTTTCCTTTGACGCTGACCTGTGACCTTGAAAAAGGTCAAAGGTCAACGAAACCATCGTTAAAGTGTAGAGGTCATTGGAGGTCACGACTAAACAAAATATGAGCCCGATCGCTTTGATAGTTTCCGAGAAAAGTCCAACGTTAAGGTGGTGTCTACGGCCGGCCGGCCGGACGGCTGGCCGGCCGGACAGACTAACACTGACCGATTACATAGAGTCACTTTTTCTCAAGTGACTCAAAAATGAAAGGAATTGACAGGAAAAAAAGGAAAGGAAAAGAAAGGAAACAAACATGGTGTAAATAAGTTCCCTTACAAACCTGCTGATAGAAAAACCATGTTGGAAAACTGCGATCAGCCAGGCCGCTACCGGAAGCCCTGAACCAAATAGCAGCAGGTCCAGTCATCTTCAGTGCCTGCCTATACATGTCTCTGGTGTAACGGAGATCCTGCTGCTGCTGCTCCTGTCGCTGTTGTTGTGGCAGTTGTTCCGGTGCTGGTCCTAGCTAAGGATGAGCCGGGTACTACTCGTGATCTTCGGAACTGGTGGTGCTTCTTCTCAATGTTGTTTTGGGATGACGGGGATGTTGATGTCGTCGTCGTCGTCGTCCTTGTTATTGTTTTCGATGTTGTCCTTCGCTTTGTTTGTCTTCTTTCTGACTATATCGCTGCTTAATTTTCGATTGATAACAGTTCCGGGTAACTGTAAAACCAGGGACCTATATATTTAGAAGCATACTTTCTTGGCTTCTGATCAGCATGGAGACGATGCGAAGTGCGGTGAGCCGAGGTGAATTGCACAACTCAAGTGAAGTGAGGATGCACATTTTATATAATGGGAGTACGCGCAACAATCGCTTGGAAAATCCAGACTGTTATTTTTAAAACTGACTACTTAGCCTAACTTTGGAAGAATTCCAAGACCAGATTAAGGTGGGAATGTAATTCTTTGTTGCGGGTACCATGATATGTTGTAGGTCTAATCATTTAAGCAATTAACAGATCAAATGACTCGATTATTATGGTACTTCGGTTACTGACGCAGGCTTACGCCCGAAACTTTTGTCAGGGCACAGTAAACTATATTTGATGGCTGACGGTACGAATGGATGTGTTGGTACATGTCCGTTTTCAAATTTCATAGAAAACAAGAAGGGCAAAGCCCATACGACTCACATGCTTTACACATTTTTCCTACCAAAATACATGTGACCTTGACCCAAGGTCAAGGTCATCCAAGGTCATGCAACACAAAGTTGTTAATTCAAGACATAGTAATTACAATGGTGCTTATTGGCTCTTTCTACCATGAGATATGGTCACTTTTAGTGGTTCACTACCTTATTTTGGTCACATTTCATAAGGGTCAAAGTGACCTTGACCTTGATCATATGTGACCAAATGTGTCTCATGATGAAAGCATAACATGTGCCCCACATAATTTTTAAGTTTGAAACAGTTATCTTCCATAGTTCAGGGTCAAGGTCACTTCAAAATATGTATACAATCCAACTTTGAAGAGCTCCTGTGACCTTGACCTTGAAGCAAGGTAAACCAAACTAGTATCAAAAGATGGGGCTTACTTTGCCCTATATATCAGATATAGGTGAGGTATTGAATCTCAAAAACTTCAGAGAAAATGGGAAAAATGTTAAAAATAGCTGTTTTTTAGGCAACATTTATGGCCCCTGCGACCTTGACCTTGAAGCAAGGTCAAGATGCTATGTATGTTTTTTGGGGCCTTGTCATCATACACCATCTTGCCAAATTTGGTACTGATAGACTGAATAGTTAACAAAAGAAACTCTGTCTGTCTGTCTGTCTGTCTGTCTCCCTCTCTCTCTCTCGCTCTCCCTCCCTGTCACACATGTCAGATTTTGCTTATACTATCGCCTTCATCATCTCCCAATTATATCCTGTTTTCCCTCCGGCTACCCACCTGTCATGCAACCCCCCCCCCCCCCCCTGACCTTCATCACCACACACCCAGCTCACCTTGTTTCAGTTCTGACGGTGAACTTGAATGCGGAAGCCCTGTGCAGTGTCAAACCAGCGGGTCACTATGCCAAGTTAGTGCTGCCTTAATTAAAGAGGCATACTAAAATAAGGACAATGACGGAAACTTGACTGAATCAGAGTGACGTGCTTGTGTGTGGTTGCTTGTTTCTATGGTTGTGGTGGGCATAATGTCTATGCGTGGTTTTGGGTTTTTTTCGTGAAGATTTGTATACGTTTTTATTTTGTACCACCGTTTGCTTGTTTCAGGTTTTTTTTCTCCGGATTTTAGTGTCTAACTGTATTACTTTCGATACAAACATAACAACCAACTCAAAAAGTTATTTTGGTATAGAGGTCTCAGCTTTTGTGAGTGTGGCGCGATTCGGTGTTGATGTGTGTGTGTGTGTGTGTGTGTGTGTGTGTGTGTGTGTTTGTGTGTGTGGGTGTGTGTGTGTGTGACGGTGTGGGTGATTACGAGGCTGTACTGTGTGCCTATACGTTTGTCTGTCTTTGTTTGTGTTCTTGTTAGTTGCTGTGTGCCTGCTTATGGCTAGACTAATGCAGTGATAAAATCAGTCTGGGAAGTCCCGTATATTAGTAAGTAAATGTCAGATCAGCCATGACGTGACAGCTATTAAACCGAGATCACATACATACACACATCACACAACACACACAAACATATATATGTTTTCCTCGTAAACTTTGTGCCTCAAACCTGACTAAGAGGATACAACTCTACATTAATCCCCGATTATCAACCCAGATAGATGGGACACTTCCGTCTCAACTCGGACGCCGCAGTAAGAACGATCTCCAGCAACAGACGCTGATACGGTACAGTTATACCTGCTCGCTCCTAAGCCACTCCCCCAGCCTGTATGTCTACACACTGACACCAATTAAACCTCCTACTGAGCTGTTAACCCGTGATTTGTAAAAATGTAAAAATATTTTACAAATTACGTCGAACCTAACACCGCGATTTGCAAAAATGTAAAAAAAATTAAACAAGGGCAAAGCCCATACGACTCACATGCTTGACCTTGACCTTTACATGACCTTGACCTTCAGCTAAACCTAGCAATGACATCATACACTAAGAACTGCTTTACACATTTTTCCTACCAAAATACATGTGACCTTGACCCAAGGACAAGGTCATGCAACACAAAGCTGTTAATTAAAGACATAGGAAGTACAATGGTGCTTATTGGCTCTTTCTACCATGAGATATGGTCACTTTTAGTGGTTCACTACCTTATTTTGGTCACATTTCATAAGGGTCAAAGTGACCTTGACCTTGATCATATGTGACCAAATGTGTCTCATGATGAAAGCATAACATGTGCCCCACATAATTTTTAAGTTTGAAACAGTTATCTTCCATAGTTCAGGGTCAAGGTCACTTCAAAATATGTATACAATCCAACTTTGAAGAGCTCCTGTGACCTTGTGATCGACAATTAAAACACATGGAGCCGAACTGACGCTTTATGCGGATGATATTGCTCTATGCAAAGAGTATCAAAACAAAACCTATAAAACAGAACACAAATTCTCTAAAGAGTGGCAAACAGCTATAGATAACATTGCGAACTATATGCGGGAGAATGGCTTCACTCTCTCTGCCGAGAAAACTGTATTCGTTGTCTTTACAAACCGAAAACTGGAAGATCGAGAAAAGATACAGTTCTCCCTAGATAAATCTGTTGTTTCACCCAGTCAGCAGGTGAAATATCTGGGCGTACTTTTCACCTCAAATGGACTATGGACTGCTCACTTAAAGTATCTTTTAAGCAAAGCAAATAAGACCATCAACCTTCTTAAAATACTAGCTGCCCAACCATGGGCAAAGTGCCCAGTTATTCTAACAAACATCACCAGAGCTCTTATAAGATCAAGACTATCATATGGACAGGAGGCCTACTTCTCGTCGGCTCGAAAATGGCTTGATAAGCTACAGTCAGCGGAATGTCGTGCCCTTCGGCTTGCCCTTGGACACCCAAGGCATTCAAAGCAGGCCATTGTATACCACCAAGCAGGATTCCTCCCTCTTGACATGTGGCGACGTAAGTGCTGCGCAGATTACAATGTTCGAGCCAACACAGTGCAAAACTCAACAAAAGAGGAGCTACAACCGCATTACAACCATGTCCAAAACAAAAAGGCCCACTTTGGCACTACTTTCACCTCACTGGCTCAATTCAATGCTTCACTCTTTAGTGAAATCAGTGTCGACCCAAATGATGTGGCCCAAAACCCCATATCTCGTGATCCCTCATGGACAATGAAAGAAATGAATTTTGACACAGAATATTGCACAGCTACAAAGGATGATCAGTTATTACTCAGGATACAAGCCCTTGAGCACATTGATATTGTATACAAAGGCCATGTTCATGTTTACACAGACGGGTCAGTGTTGGATGACAAGAAGGCTGGCGCAGCTTTTGTAATCCCCAGCGATGACATGACTGGGAAATTTAAACTGTGCAACAGAAACTCGATCTTCTCAGCTGAGCTCCTTGCCATCTGCATGTCGCTTGTTCATCTCAATCTCAGGAACACTCCTCCTCAAAAGATAGCTATATTCTCTGACTCCAAAGCAGCCATTGAAGCATTAAGATCTAACAAAAGATCAAAAAGACATGATCTTGTCATTGCCATAAAGGAGCTGGCAAATAAAATTATAAAAAAAGGAAGCGAGATTAACCTGGTCTGGTGTCCAGCACACGTGAACGTGCCTGGCAACGAGAAAGCGGACAAAGCCGCTAAAGAAGCTGCCCAAGGCATAGGCGCCTCCGAGGTAGACCTGCCATTGTCTGCTTCTGAGATCAGTAGCCTTACAGACTCTCTTCTCTGGAGAGAATGGAGGAACAAATATATGCACAAGGCTATAAGCTCTGGCTGGCTCATTCGGGAAGCCCCATCAAAACAGATGAACACCTATAATGCATGCCCACGTGTAATAAAAAGGATTAACCGCCTAAGGGCAGAACCTGGGAATTACCAATTTCTAGAGCTTAAATGCACCTGTCAATCCGACCTCACCATTGCTCATTTGACTTTGGAGTGTGATTTGAACTCATGCCACTTTCAACCCCTGACTCAGTTTATAAACTCAAATAGAAATACTCTGCCAAATACCTCAAAGGAAAAATTAAGCTATCTTTTAAGTTTTAATAAAGACCTTGGGTGGCAAGGTCCCAAACTTATCGCTGCACTTATGCACACGCACCCACTTGGTCCCTGGATATGAAGAGACATTGCTGCGGCTAACGCCATTGCTTCTCATACAGCTACTATATATTTTTATCAGAACTTTTAAAAATACCATTTTATATCCAAGTATCTCTTAACACCATTTTTAATTAGATGAGCGAGAGTGTGCGGGGGGCGGGAGGGTGGTGAACCACTGTACATAAAGGGAAAGTTTGTGTGCGTGCCTGTGTGTGTTCTTAATCTAAGACAAATGTCGCCAATGTTTTTACAGAATGACGTTAAATAAACGATTTTATCATTTATTTATTCACACCGGTGACACTGTGACGGTTCCCCTACGCTTTGTGTTCGGTGCCCTGACCCTTTGTGTTCGGTTCCCACTCGGTTCCCACACGCCAAAATTCACGGACAAGATCGAGGTACTGTCACCCAAAACATCCATTTATGGTAGTATTACGCAATGTTGCTCTCTGAGAATGGTCTTGTTAGATCTGTGAGTGTTTACACTACATGCCTAGGTGCTGTTGGATTGAAGGTTTTTGATATTTTAGCCGTTATTAGGTAGAATGCCTTCCACTTTACTGCAAAACTGCATAATTCGTAGCATCGGCAAGAAATATCCTACCAAAAAATGCCTGCTTGGAACTGTCGTTGGTCCAGCAAAAAGTTCAACATGTCTGTAGCAGACAGCCCAAGTTTCAAGATTGTAGGGCCATCCAAACAGCCGTAATAATAAAAACAACAAAAGTAGTCAGTGAAATTGGCTGTGTTCGGTCCCCCCACACTTTTGTGACGTAGGCGTGACGGTTCCCATAATTCATTGTGTCGGTCCCCACTTTCTGTGTCGGACCCCACTTTCGACCTAATTTCTCTGTGACGGACCCCACAACCAGCCTATTTTGTGTCGGTCCCCACACCTTCTTGGATTTATGACTTGCCGGTTACTTGTATCATTGTATTCATTGAATCTAATTGTCTCGGAGTTATTTTTCAGCAAAAACCGGCAAGGCAGCACCTTTTGTGATACCAAGTAAGTCAGATGACATCAGTATGTGTGTGTGTGTGTGTGTGTGTGTGTGTGTGTGTGTGTGTGTGAGAGAGAGAGAGAGAGAGAGAGAGAGACTCAGAGAGAGAGAGAGAGAGAGAGAGAGAGAGAGAGAGAGAGAGAGAGAGAGAGAGAGAGATTGACACCTTTCCAGATCACTCCGGTTATGCGACACTACCGCGAGCGTCACTACCGCGTGTCACACTACCGCGAGTACGACACTACCGCGTGTAACACTACCGCGAGTACGACACTACCGCGAGTATAACACTGCCGCGTGTCACACTACCGCGCGTACCACAACCGCGAGTACCATAACCGTAGAGAGAACGCATGCAAACTTACTTCTTGTGAGTTTGTGCTCTAACTTTGATTGGAAGCAACCCATTCTATATGTATTATGATAGTGTGTTCTGATCGTTTTGAGTTCTTGGTTAGCATGACAAACATTGAATTAGTGTTCAGAGAACAGACCAGGCCTTTTTGTTTTATCTCTCTCTCTCTCTCTCTCTCTCTCTCTCTCTCTCTCTCACACACACACACACACACACACACACACACATACTGATGTCATCTGACTTACTTGGTATCACAAAAGGTGCTGCCTTGCCGGTTTTTGCTGAAAAATAACTCCGAGACAATTAGATTCAATGAATACAATGATACAAGTAACCGGCAAGTCATAAATCCAAGAAGGTGTGGGGACCGACACAAAATAGGCTGGTTGTGGGGTCCGTCACAGAAAGTGGGGACCGACACAGAAAGTGGGGACCGACACAATGAATTATGGGAAACGTCACGCCTACGTCACAAAAGTGTGGGGGGACCGAACACAGCCAATTTCACTGACTACTTTTGTTGTTTTTATTATTACGGCTGTTTGGATGGCCCTACAATCTTGAAACTTGGGCTGTCTGCTACAGACATGTTGAACATTTTGCTGGACCAACGACAGTTCCAAGCAGGCATTTTTTGGTAGGATATTTCTTGCCGATGCTACGAATTATGCAGTTTTGCAGTAAAGTGGAAGGCATTCTACCTAATAACGGCTAAAATATCAAAAACCTTCAATCCAACAGCACCTAGGCATGTAGTGTAAACACTCACAGATCTAACAAGACCATTCTCAGGGAGCAACATTGCGTAATACTACCATAAATGGATGTTTTGGGTGACAGTACCTCGATCTTGTCCGCGAATTTTGGCGTGTGGGAACCGAACACAAAGGGTCAGGGCACCGAACACAAAGCGTAGGGGAACCGTCACAGTGTCACCGGTGTGTTATTGTCTGTATGTTCATGGAAACCTTCGGGTTTGCATAACAGTTTTTATAGGGCTAAGAAATTAGCCCTAACATTTTCAAACCTGTTTGATTGCACTTCGCTTCCCGAGGTGATCGTAGTGTTTCGGCACACGGTTACATCTGGCGCTTGCGAGCAGGGATGGGACTCAGCATGATATGTTCAGGTAATGGCATAATATGACCACTGAACATTTTCGTGCTGTTCCCATTCTGCGAACTTGGGATGGACAGTGGTCTCCCGGTTCGGAACTTCGGGACGAAGTTCATTTCAAACGGGGGCGATTGTGACAGGGGAGGCTACCGCTCCTTTCACAACGGACTCTGCACCCGGGTTGTTGGCCTTTAAGGTCAACACCTGTGGTTTGTAGAGTTCTGTTTGTGATGGGGTCTGGTGGTTTCCGATTGTCTGTATGTTCATGGAAACCTTCGGGTTTGCATAACAGTTTTTATAGGGCTAAGAAATTAGCCCTAACATTTTCAAACCTGTTTGATTGCACTTCGCTTCCCGAGGTGATCGTAGTGTTTCGGCACACGGTTACACTCAATAATAATACGTGTGGCGAAGGTGAGTCATATAAGCATTTGCGGTTCTTGTTAGATCTGTTCACTATAATGGATCTACTCAAGGCCGCGTCGCAGAAACAAAAAATCATTTCCACAGCCGGAAGGCTCGGTTATTCTTTTTAAAGATGTTGCTAGTTCGTTGATCTAACTTTGGTGGGGAGTTGAAAAACCTAAAAATAATTGTAACGTATTTGCATGTGACATTTTCACGGCATGCCTTGATTTAGCCTTCGGCGGTGAAACAGTTGAAAAGCGTTTTAATTCAATCGCAAGGCAAAGTCAAACACATTTACATCAGTATGAGAACAGACTTCCGGATAGATCTGTTGCAGAGATCTTTCACTACACAATATATTTTTCTGTTTTAAATAAGTTTTCTTTGCGAGCTCGTGGAAAATAAGCGATAATATCGAATTTCGGCTTGTCGCGACGTCAAGTTTTTCACTGTGCATACTCTGATACTGAACACTGCGTAACAAACTGTACTGATTCAGCTTTTGCATGACTGCGAGAGTTGATCAGCTTTTGGTTTTTCACTTCAATCGCTTGTCAAGGTCAAGCCAAAGCACATACTGATGAGAAAAATGTTACTGAACTTACTGGTAGATGTATCTCTTGAGATCAATGAGAAGAAAGATCGAGCGACTTCCTAAAACGCCTGTGTTTAAAAGAAAACACTGTGTTCAGAATTAACCCTTTCAACAACGTAATGATATTTTTGTAAGTTGCTCTTTTAAACATATAATAACAGAAAGTTGATTGTATCGCACGCAAAATTACATGAATCTGGTTAGAATATCTTTCCTTTGCGTGTCTTTGGAACTGGGGCGATAAT
The DNA here is from genome assembly GCF_037325665.1 of Littorina saxatilis. Taxonomy (NCBI): domain Eukaryota; kingdom Metazoa; phylum Mollusca; class Gastropoda; order Littorinimorpha; family Littorinidae; genus Littorina; species Littorina saxatilis. Next base: position 43,236,004 of record NC_090251.1, on the reverse strand, counting down.
TTCGAGTGTTTCAGCTTGCCGCGGCGTCATGCAAATAGCTGTATCACTCTGTAAATGACTAGATTCAGCCTTCGGCGGCGCAACCGTTGGATAATCGCTTCACTTCAATCGATTAGCCCGGTCAAAGTATAGCCCGTATTGATGAGAAAAGATGTTCTTCTTGTAGATTAGCCTTTTAAGATTACTGAGAGAAATGAGCGATTTCCAAAAACGCCTGTGTCAAAACAAAAACACTGTGTTCAGAATCAACTATATTCACAACATGTTAATAGTAATTATGAGTCGCTCTGCGGAATACATAATTACAAAGGATTGATCTGATGGTATGCAAAATGTCATTAAACTGCATCTAATACTTTTTCCTTGCGAGATCTCAGAACATACGCGATTCGCCCTTGGACGGCTCAAAAGTTGAAATATTGCTTCACTTCAATCGGTTGGCCCGGTTAAAGTAATGCACACATTGATTTAGATAAGACATTGTCCTGGTAGATTGGCCTTTTGAAATTATTGACAGAAATGAGCGATTTCCAGAAACATCTGTGTAAAAAGTAAAACACTGTGTTCAGAACCCATCCTTTTTCAAGACGTCAATAAAATTTTGATAAGTCGCTCTTTCACATACATCATAACAAAGGGTTGATCTTATGCCACACTAAATTTCAGTATTATACTTTAAATAGTTTTTCTTCGCGCGCTCTTGGAACTTGGGTGACGATTTCGAGTGTTTCGCTTGCCGCGACGTCAAATAGCTTTTTCCCTGTACACCGCGTCTGCGGCTAAGTCCGAAGCGGAAGATAGCGTTTTGGGGCAAGTTCGGGACTTGTTTTACTCATGAACCAAAAACAGCACGTTCACATACCAACAATCATTCAAAAGAACAACAACTGGAGAAACCCTTGCAAGTTGTTTGACGTTTTCAAAATATTTATTTAGCCTTTTAAATCTTCAGAGAAAAGTAAAAAATAATCACGGCTGTGGCCGCCATTTTGGATTTTCTCTGTGGGCCTCCCTAGCAAAGCCCATACGACTCACATGCTTGACCTTGACCTTTACATGACCTTGACCTTCAGGGTCAAGGTCAAATAACTAAACCTAGCAATGACATCATACACTAAAAACCCAAGGTCAAGGTCATCCAAGGTCATGCAACACAAAGCTGTTAATTCAAGACATAGGAAGTACAATGGTGCTTATAGACCTTTTTCGTATAACCTTTGCCCCCAGCGTTTCGACCAATCAGATTGTAGGGCACGGCAGCCTCTCTCTGATAACCGGAAATAAGGGGCAGCCTGAAATACCTCTTTCACTGTCGGTGCTCGAAGTACTATTGCCAGAGGATTACTTTGAGAAATTCTGCAAGAAAACGGATTATCTTGTTCAAAATCATGAACTAAAAGTCAAGGACATGCACGAAGGTATGGTTTGAAACGGCTATTGGTGGTATATGGACGAAAGACTTGGCGAACTTCCCCTGCATAAGCGAAGCAGAGGTGATCGACCACAGATCTATCTCTGGATCAACTTTCTTACTGATACTACTGCGTCGATGTTCGACAAGTTATACGACGCATCCAGCGCAAAGAATGCAAAACCTTGGTGTAAACGATAGACATACTGTGTGCATAAAATGTCTTTCTGCATGGCACAACAGCTAGTAAGCAACTGTGGTGATCAGACTCAGAGCGAGTGTGCTGACGTCAATGAAGCAGACTCGCAACGAAGTGTACGGTATGCTGTTGTGGGGGGACGCTGACCGGACAGGCACTTAAGGGGTTACTTGTGTGTTCAAATCGCGTGAAAGAAACATTACACATTTTGTGCACAGGTTCCTTTAAGCAATATGGACACATCTGTGCAAAGAAAAAAGGGGGTCGACGTATTAACTTTTTTTTTAGAATTTTTTTACTGGGGGTTGTCAAGTACGATTTTGCGAAAAACACTGCGATTTTTAACATGATCCCAACTGACATATTTAGCTCTACAAATAATAAATGAGACATTAGTTTGTGTATATAAATTAATGGAGAGTATAACTTTATCATAAAACGGTACTTATCAACGTGCATTTTCAGAAAATGATCGAGGTTTCTCGAGGGCGTACACATAAAATTATCACTCCTTTAGTAGTAAAAACGTATTTAAAAAAAATTCGCGTGAAAGAAACATTACACATTTTGTGCACATGTTCCTCTAAGCAATATAGACACATCTGTGCAAAGAAAAAAGGTGGTCGACGTATTAATTTTTTTTTTAGAATTTTTTTACCGGGGGTTGTCAAGTACGATTTTGCGAAAAACACTGCGATTCTTAAGGGGTTACTTGTGTGTTCAAATCGCGTGAAAGAAACATTACACATTTTGTGCACAGGTTCCTCTAAGCAATATGGACACATCTGTGCAAAGAAAACAAGTCGCGTAAGGCGAAAATACAACATTTAGTCAAGTAGCTGTCGAACTCACAGAATGAAACTGAACGCAATGCCATTTTTCAGCAAGACCGTATACTCGTAGCATCGTCAGTCCACCGCTCATGGCAAAGGCAGTGAAATTGACAAGAAGAGCGGGGTAGTAGTTGCGCTAAGAAGGATAGCACGCTTTTCTGTACCTCTCTTTGTTTTAACTTTCTGAGCGTGTTTTTAATCCAAACATATCATATCTATATGTTTTTGGAATCAGGAACCGACAAGGAATAAGATGAAAGTGTTTTTAAATTGATTTCGACAATTTAATTTTGATAATAGTTTTTATATATTTAATTTTCAGAGCTTGTTTTTAATCCAAATATAACATATTTATATGTTTTTGGAATCAGAAAATGATGGAGAATAAGATGAACGTAAATGTGGATCGTTTTATAAATTTTTATTTTTTTTTTACAATTTTCAGATTTTTAATGACCAAAGTCATTAATTAATTTTAAGCCACCAAGCTGAAATGCAATACCGAAGTCCGGGCTTCGTCGAAGATTACTTGACCAAAATTTCAACCAATTTGGTTGAAAAATGAGGGCGTGACAGTGCCGCCTCAACTTTCACGAAAAGCCGGATATGACATCCTCAAAGACATTTATCAACAAGAAGGGCAAAGCCCATACGAATCACATGCTTGACCTTGACCTTTACATGACCTTGACAACCTAGCAATGACATCATACACTAAGAACTGCTTTACACATTTTTCCTACCAAAATACATGTGACCTTGACCCAAGGTCAAGGTCATCCAAGGTCATGCAACACAAAGCTGTTAATTCAAGACATAGGAAGTACAATGGTGCGTATTGGCTCTTTCTACCATGAGATATGGTCACTTTTAGTGGTTCACTACCTTATTTTGGTCACATTTCATAAGGGTCAAAGTGACCTTGACCTTGATCATATGTGACCAAATGTGTCTCATGATGAAAGCATAACATGTGCCCCACATAATTTTTAAGTTTGAAACAGTTATCTTCCATAGTTCAGGGTCAAGGTCACTTCAAAATATGTATACAATCCAACTTTGAAGAGCTCCTGTGACCTTGACCTTGAAGCAAGGTAAACCAAACTGGTATCAAAAGATGGGGCTTACTTTGCCCTATATATCATGTATAGGTGAGGTATTGAATCTCAAAAACTTCAGAGAAAATGGGAAAAATGTGAAAAATAGCTGTTTTTTAGACAACATTTATGGCCCCTGCGACCTTGACCTTGAAGCAAGGTCAAGATGCTATGTATGTTTTTTGGGGCCTTGTCATCATACACCATCTTGCCAAATTTGGTACTGATAGACTGAATAGTGTCCAAGAAATATCCAACGTTAAAGTTTTCCGGACGGACGTCCGGACGTCCGGACGGACGGACGGACGGACGGACGGACGACTCGGGTGAGTACATAGACTCACTTTTGCTTCGCATGTGAGTCAAAAAAATGAAAAAAACGTTCGGGGATTTCATACCCAGGAACTCTCATGTCAAATTTCATAAAGATCGGTCCAGTAGTTTAGTCTGAATCGCTCTACACACACACACACACACACACACACACACACACACACACACACACACACACACAGACACACACACGCACATACACCACGACCCTCGTCTTGATTCCCCCCTCTACGTTAAAACATTTAGTCAAAACTTGACTAAATGTAAAAAGAGGTTGACGTATTAACTTTTTTTTAAAATTTTTTTACTGGGGGTTGTCAAGTACGATTTTGCGAAAAACACTGCGATTCTTAACATGATCCCAACTGACATATTTAGCTCTACAAATAATAAATAATGAAACATTAGTTTGTGTATATAAATGAATGGAGAGTATAACTTTATCATAAAACGGTACTTATCAACGTGCATTTTCAGAAAATGATCGAGGTTTCTCGAGGGCGTACACATAAAATTATCACTCCTTTAGTAGTAAAAACGTATTTAAAAAAAATTCGCTCGACAGAAACATAACTAAACTTGAACACAGCTAAGTTCACTGTATACATATACAATACCTGTAAACAAAATAATTTGTTGCCTTATTGTCTGCTTCACAATTATTCCCGTACCAACCCCACCCCCATTATCTTGACTGACAAAAATGATAAAAAGAAATAATTTGGGAGCGCTGTAGGTCAGTTGGTAGAGCGCTGGACTTGTGATACATGAGTTTGAATCAGGGTGAAGGGTTGGGGGTCGGAACATTTGTGTGCAAAGTTTCATGAAGATCTGTCCAGTAAATTTCTATGAATCGCACACCACACACACACATATATATACACCAGGGTAGATCAGTTAGTTTGTAAGGGGGGTGTTTTTAGAATTCAATAGTGTAAATCGAGGTCGCAGAGCGCCCGAGACTGATCAAGGGGCATACACCCACCCCACCCACCCCACCCCCTCTCCTCAACCCAAGAAAAACAAATCGCACGTGAAATCCATTACACATTTTGAGCACATGTTTCTCTAAGCTATATGTCCACAACTGCAGACAGACAAAAAACGTTGTTTTCTTATTCATTTTTTTTTTATAAGAGTTTTGTCAGTTTTGGGGGGTACCGGGTGGACACATAATTATGACCTAACAGAAAACACTGTAATTCGTAACGTCATCGTAACTGACATTTTTATCTTTAGAAAAGATCAATAAAACATGACTTTGTGTAGTTAAAAGAATGGAGAGTATCACTTTATTATAATACGGTACTTATCAATGTGCATGCCGAAAATTATCCAGGATTGGCGAGAGCGTACACAACAATTATCACTCAAAAACGCTGTAACACAAAATTGGCTCGACAGATCATAAACAAATTTGAACACAGCTAACTTCACTATATACCGTTTCAATACCGAAGAAAACCATAACGTGTTTCCTTATTGCTTACTCCACAATTATCCCCGCACCACCCCCACCCCCATATCTTGACTGACAAAAATTGATGAAAACATTCATTTGGGAGCCCAGTAGGTCAGGTGGTAGGGAGAAGTGTGCAGAGTTTCATAAAAATCTGTATAGTAGTTTTCTCTGAATCGCAATACAAACACAAACACCCAAACACTTGGTGCCTTTAGTGCACCGATACCCCCTGCCAACCCCTCCCCCCCCCCCCCCCGATCCAATACCACCCCCCTCCACCACCCGCCCACCCCACTAATCACAAATACACACACACACACACACACACACACACACACACACACACACACACACATACACACACACACCAGGGTGGATCAAACAGTTTGTAAGATGAGTGTCAGTATTTATATATCAAGAGTGTACATCGAAAACGCGAAGAAAACCAGACTGTTTTAATTTAGTGGTAAAAACATTATAACACAAAATGTCATCACAAATTAAACCACATTTGAATACAGATATGTTCACTGTTCACAATACCTTTAAAAAAAATTTTTTTTAAAGCGTTTCCTTTTTTCTTACTCAAAAATGTTTCCCGCCCCACCCCATATCTTGGCTGAAAAAAGGTGAAGATACAAATCATTTGTGAGCCTAGCAGGTCAGTTGGAAGAGCACTGACCCAAGTGTTTGAATGCGGGTGAAGGGGTGGGGGTCAGAACACTTGTTTGCAAGGTTACATAAACATCTGTCCCGTAGTTTTGCCTGAATCGCACTACAAACAATTAGTGTCCTTAGTGCCCCGGCGCAATCCCAACCCACCAACCACCCCCCCCCCCCCTTCCCCGCCCGCCCTCGTCAACTTTTGATCACACACACACACACACACACACACACAGACACACACACACACCCACACACATACACTTACTCTCACACACACACACATACACACACACACACACACACACACACACATTGACACACACAAACACGCGCGCGCTTTCAAGCGCACACACAAATTGAGTGAGTCTTTGCTAGCCACTAAAACGCTGAAATCCACCTAACAATTAACAAGAAGAGCAAACGCTCGATCGAGTCACTTTCGCAGTTCTGAATATGATATGAGGCATCAGATGGACAGGAAGAAATTGCTATTCACAACACAATGCATACCTGAAGAATGAGATTGCATGGATCGAGCAACAAAATATTTACCTTGGCATTAAAAATACTCTCATTAATCTCACATAAACAAACCCCATCAATAACTTAATTCACATAAACTAGCATCATTAATTTTTTTTCGAAGCAATCATATTAACAGTAGACACACTAACATTTGTTACTCTTAGAGCTGTGTCACTTTTATAGTTTACGAGAAAAGCCCAACGTTAAGTTGTGTGTTGACGAACAGGAAAGGCTAGTTATCTCCCCTGTGTTTCCGATAACGTTTGTAAAAAGCTACAGATGTAAATAATTTGATGTAAAGAATAATCCTATAAAGTTTGAATCAAATCCGATGAATAGTTTCAGAGATATGATATTTCAATTTTTTTCCTTCAAGACATACCTGTGACCTTGAAAAAGGTCAAAGGTCACCAAAGCAGACGTCAAAGTGTAGAGGTCACTAGGAGTCACGTTCACATAAAATTTGAGCCCGGTCACTTTTATAGTTTCCGAGAAAAGCCCAACGTTAAGTTGTGTGTTGCCGAACAGAAAAGGCTAGTTATCTCCCTTGTTTTTCTGATAACGTTCGTAAAAGGCTACAGATGTAAATACTTTGATGTAAAGAATAATCCTACAAAGTTTCAATCACATCCGAAGAACTTTGTTAAAGATATAAAATGTCTAATTTTTCCTTTGACGCTGACCTGTGACCTTGAAAAAGGTCAAAGGTCAACGAAACCATCGTTAAAGTGTAGAGGTCATTGGAGGTCACGACTAAACAAAATATGAGCCCGATCGCTTTGATAGTTTCCGAGAAAAGTCCAACGTTAAGGTGGTGTCTACGGACGGCCGGATGGCCGGCCGGCCGGCCGGACGGCCGGACAGACTAACACTGACCGATTACATAGAGTCACTTTTTCTCAAGTGACTCAAAAATAGAAAAGAAAACACTTTTCTATAACGCAAGTCATGATTTACAGCTCAAAGCGATTTACAATTCCAACAAGAAAATTGGTTGATTAAAATCAACATGGCCGAAGCAATGTTTTCATAAAAGAAGCGGTATTGTACGGGCACATGTTGAATTTGGGTTACATGTGTTGCAGAGTATTTGAAAATCCGTAGGCATAAAAACATGCAAAGCAGAGTGATAGGTCCCTGTTGTGAATATAGTCAAGTGGATAAATTGATTACTTATGTTTCACACTAGTTTTGCTGTTACAGCAGTCACTCTCATGAACGGCCGTTTGCGCAGCGTTCCATTGTTGTGGCAGCAGCCCTTGGTTGGTACGGGAACGGGACAAAGAACGGTTGTGTGGACTTTTGACACCGACAAACTGAAGAATGAACAGATCTGTGAGGTAACCGTCTCAATGGTCCAGGCTCAGGAAACAAATAGTATATATGGCCTGGGGTGATTGTAGCTTCCCTTCTTCGTGTCCAGCTCTCTCTCTCTCTCTCTCTCTCTCTCTCCCTCTCTCTCTCTCTCTCTCTCTTTGCGAATATGATTTTGAAGCGCATTACATAAAGTCGGTATCTGTTATCTAAAGTCCTGATATTTTGAATGCGGAGGAATTTTTCCTGGTGATGATCTGAGGTAACGGAATTGTTCATGCATTCTGAGGGAATTTGACAGGTATCGGGGTGTGTGTGTGTGTGTGTGTGTGGGTGTGGGGGGGGGGGGGGGGGGTTGGTGGGGTGGGGGGGGACTTTTTGTGTGGGGTAAATGATCAAAACGCTTGCACCCTAACTATGAAAGCAGCCACACGCATACTCACAGAGGCACAGAGGCACGCATGTTTGTGTGACGGTTTGCACGAATGACCATTGAAAATTAGTTTTGATAAAAACAAGCGACATTTCCTTTGAGCACACAGGTGCTCAGCCAATGTGTATTGAAACTCGTTCAATTATCCCAAAATGTCATAACGTTTGGCAATATAATTATTTAACAACAACAAAAAGACTACCGGATTCCGTACATAAAAAAAGTCAGGGGCTGTAACAACAATTCGCGGCATTGGACTGTGGGAGCACGGACCTAACATTCTAATGGATGGCTGGCTTTGGATCTAGGTCACTTTAGTGGGAATATCGGTCAACTTCGAAACCTGAGGACCAGCCACTTCCGGTTCCCCTTTCAGAGTAATGAGATTGCTGGGGCCGTAGAATTTTTCATCCAGTTTTGTCCTTTTTTTTCCAAAATTGATATTAGTCGGAAGAAACAAGCACACGTGTGACCACGTGTGGTGGGGGTATTTCCCGGCGAGTTTTCAGTGTTGTTGTTGCGAAGCGAAGCGGCTTCCCAGTGCGGAAGGCAGGCAGTTTGTGCATCAAACAGTGTTGTTGTGATGGATGGATGAGTGAGTGATGAGGGTGAATGAGTTAGTTAAACTGTGACTGGATATCTATTGATTGATTGATATTAAAGTGAACATTAGGGGGGGGGGGGGGGGGGTTCGAAATGCACCATTGTGCACTCGCCTTGATGTTAGGAACACTACTGCAGCCTCCAACAGCTTCAAAGTGGGTTAGACAGGCTCTTGATAAAGACTGAGGCAAAATGTGCCAAATCACACATTGTCTTGAAAGAAGAAAAAATCTTCATTTGTCATCTTTCTGCACTTTTTTGACTTTGAGTGCATAGCCACAATGGTCACAGACAAGATGCATCAAACAGATTTGAAAAAGACCCCAAACTGAACTTGTTATGACTATTTGTAACCCCTCTCACCTTTTTGACTTGGCCGTACCCAAGCAAAAAGGAAAAAAAAAAATCATAACTAATTCCATGTTGACTTTTTGGTGGGGTGGACCTATTGTTCCAGACTCGCCTTGATTAGAGCAACACTAGTGCAGTGTCCAACAGCTTTTAAAATTTGTTTTGACCTCTTGACAATGTACATGTCAACAATCCCTGACTATCCCTGACTGTTGTGTAGTAAGAAACAAATCTTCATTTTTCCCCTTTCTCCACTTTTTTGAGTGTCAGTGCATAGCCACAATGGTCACAGAAAAGATCCAGCAAACAGATTTGAAAAAGACCCAAAAGTGAACTTGTTATGACTATTTCTAACCTTTCCTACCTTGTTCACTTGGCCGTACCCAAGCCAAAAGGCTAAAAAAATTCATAACTAATTCCATGTTCACTTTTTGGTGGGGTGGACCTATTGTTCCAGACTCGCCTTGATTAGAGAAACACTAGTGCAGTGTTCAACAGCTTTTAAAATTTGTTTTGACCTCTTGACAATGTACATGTAAACATGTAACCCTAATCCCTGACTGTTGTGTAGTAAGAAAAAATCTTCATTTCTCCCTTTTCTCCATTTTTGTGTGTGTCAGTGCATAGCCACAATGGTCACAGAAAAGATGCATCAAACAGATTTGAAAAAGACCCAAAACTGAATTTGTTATGAATATTTCTCATCTTTTTTGGACTTAGAAAAATTTGTCCAAAAAAAACAACACCCAAAATCTTCATTTTTCACTTTTTTGACTGTCAGTGCATAGCCAGAATGGTCACAGAAAAGATGCATCAAACAGATTTGAAAAAGACCCCAAACTGAACTTGTTATGACTATTTGTAACCCCTCTCACCTTTTTGACTTGGCCGTACCCAAGCAAAAAGGCAAAAAAAAAATCATAACTAATTCCATGTTGACTTTTTGGTGGGGTGGACCTATTGTTCCAGACTCGCCTTGATTAGAGCAACACTAGTGCAGTGTCCAACAGCTTTTAAAATTTGTTTTGACCTCTTGACAATGTACATGTCAACAATCCCTGACTATCCCTGACTGTTGTGTTGTTAGAAAAAATCTTCATTTTTCCCCTTTCTCCACTTTCTCTTTCATGAGGAAGGGATAATCACACATAGTGCGCCAGTGAGGTTAGAATGGTGAGGTGGGGTCTGAGGCTGGTAAGGGATTTGGGGGTAGGACCGACGAGAGGGCACGGATTCGGCGGTTCGCCGTGTCGAGTCAACTTCATATAGATCTGTGTAGGCGATCAACAGCCCCAGCCGATCTGGATCTGTTCAAGTCAAAAGTAAAGTCAAGGATACGAAGAAATTTACCGAAAAACATCGATCCCAAGGACTCATGTTGTAACTTTTCAAAGCAGTTACATTCAATCAAAGTTCTATCCACATTAAACCGAACGGGAATCGTCGAAGATCCACGCAACTACACTGCAATGTCGAAAACGAACTCATAATGTCACCGCAGATCTATAGTTGGTTTTGGTTTTGTGTCGCAGCAAAGAAACGAAGCAAATCTCCGGCTTTTATTTCACACTAAAAAAAACCCGTTCATTTAGCGGGTTATTAAAATATATTTCTTTGAGGTTGCAAGGCATGGCATCGCTGAGATGTACTCCTTCGAACACACGACACAGGTTAGAAATTGACTTCATTTGGGCGCTTTTTACGGCCAAAACAGAGTGAGCTTTTTGACGGGTTTATGGAAAAATCACTTCGGGGGCAGGTCTAAAATCCTGTGTACAGTGCCAAATCATACATCATTCAAAAGAGCAAAGTATGTTCTTTATTCTAACATATGGGCTAGGGTAAGTCATAGATATAAATAGACAGTGTCTGTCTATTATATCTGTAGGCAAGTGTATTCCATTTCTTCGATAGTCTCGTCATCTACACTTGCGTGAAAAATGCAATTTTGAGTCTGTTTTGCATAAAAGACCTGCGAGATTTGTAGAAGTCAAAACAACAACTTACAGTCCAGCCTCTCAACTTTCGTTCCATGCAATTTGTTTGTCTGTACGTATAGACTGAGGGGTGCCCCGAAATGATTTGTAATCACAACATTCACAGACTTCAAATACGCCATTGAAAACTCGTCCACGTGCGTTTTAGATATAGACTATACTTGGGTGACTAAAACTGTCGTACCTACCAAAGGCCGCTTCGCGTAAGAAAATGACTACCAGAGTCGCAAGGCTCGGGATTTTTTTTACAAGAAATTTATATTTCGTTGTTCTAGTCCGAATGAATATGAAGATATAGCGAGTTGAAAACGCCGATTCTTTCGCCAGAAACACGTCTGTTTCCACACCGGAAAGAAGGAATGGACTGAGCTACTAGAAGCACGGCGCCGTGCGTACAATCGATCGAATGATGTTATTCACACAATACCATTTGGCGATCTCTAAAAAATTATTTAAAAACGAACTAGTTGACATGTAATGAAACTATTTACTGAAATCAAGAAGTATCTTAGTTCTAGCCGTGCATATGACACACCCTTTCGCGAAAGCACACTGAACCGTGCGAATACGCATTCGCACCCGCAAACCACCAACCCAGGCGGGTTATCCAGATCCAGATCCAGATCCAAGGGAAGTAACTCAGTGAGTATAAACATGAGCAAGAACCGCAACCCGAACACACTCGTAACACCTTAATTGGAGCCTACTGCGAGTGTATTGCTGGGTAAGTGTTGTTGGCCTTGTATGTTTTGTGGGATTAACTTGATGGCTGCGTTACTTGGTATCTTGCACAATCAGTTTTCATACTCAGTCATATAATGCATGGCACACAAAGTGACAAACACACACAGAGATTCATAATTCTCTACTGAAAATGTCTGCATGCAAAAGCTGTCTTTTTTGACAAAGTTATGAGCAGTATGTTAATGTAATTTCAATCAGTATCTCCAGGAGACCATGCCATGTTGGCTAGGCATGTTCAATAGAATACCAGGTACCTGAGTGCGGAGTTTTATTTAAATGTGTACGTACACATGTGTTTGTGAATCCTCTTGTCAATGAAGGTTATCACTGCAGTAAGATCAAATTCCATTCTGAGCCGGTATATATTTTATATAGATATCAACAGCATGCGCTTACAAGCTCTCTGTAGGAATTCCTAGGAAAGATAAAGTTAATTGTTATTAGCAGGCTAAGGAAAATCAAGATGACACAAACGGAATTTGATTGTGTGTTGTTGTTTTTACCCAGAAAGGACAGTCTTGCAACCATGTGGCTGCCACACTTTTTGCTGCTTCACACTACATGGCTGAAGGAATCGACACTGTGCCAGCAGACAAAACTTGTACACACTACAAATGTATGTGGAAGGGGCATGCTGCCAAGAAAACTGCACCAGCTGCTCTCGATGACATACAAATTGTTAAATAAGTGTGTATAATAATTAATATTAAGGAAATTAGGGTTGCGTTACCTGGAGGTCTACATCAGAGTGTGATCTATTTTTTTCAGAACATAAGTCTTAAAGTTAAAATATAGAGCTTGTTAACTACAACAGCTACAAGACTGGGGAAAGAGAAACAGTGATATTTATAAAGTGCATCATCAAAAAACTATGCATTTTACATTTAGTCAAGAGACGAGGGCGGTGGTGTATGTTTGTGTGTAGAGCAATTTCTGGAAAACTACAACATTATGTTTAGGTTAAAAACAAACCAGCCCTGAAAGTGGCAAGTATTTTACTCGCCATAGTGAGTAGAAGCATGCAACTGGTGAGTAGAAGTGTTCATCTACTCGCCAAATGCGAGTGAAGATGCTGAATCAAGTTGTTGGTTTGGTTCGTAAAATTTGCTCTCTGGCTGGTACGTTTTCAGAATCACTAGCCAGAGGCTATAAATTATGCATAATTTTTTGACTTTCAGGGCTACAAGCTTAGAAAGTTAAACAGATTTTTTTTAAACACAGGGAAGCGTGATTTCCTGTGGGACAGTTTTGCTACTGCGCTATGCTGGGTTGCCATTTACCTTATTCGACGTGGATGCTGGTTTTCAGCTAAGCATTGTCCTTGTGAAATGTACTGCGTTCAGTATCGTTATACATGTTTGACAGACTGGTGCAACTTGTTTTAGCATTTGTACCCAGCATAAGATTTGCTTTAGTGTCAAGTAAAAAAAAATATTTCATTTTCAGGTATGCTTCAAGACAAGACAAGTTTCCCCGGACGACTCTTCAAGGCCTCAATTTTGACCCAAGAAGTCCGGATGCCAGGAAGCGCGACTAAGAGATCTTCAACAACCGGTACCAACCGTTTGAAGGCTGCATATAGTTATGATATACTGAACTAGGGTTTTCAAGGTGTGATATTTTTTTCCAATACCAGTTAATTAAGTTGGTAGCAACAGTTAACTGTTCTGTCAAGTGAAAAATGTATGTAGTTTCAATATGGACAGGTAAAATCAGCGAGGGAGGGTACGTAGTGCTGTCACCTCTGTGTGTGAGTTCAGGTTTAATTTTTTAAATGCCTGCAGTTAAGACAGAAGATTGTGGAAGCTGATAAGAACTTGTGTCAGAGGATAGTAAGAAGTGTTTTGGCTTCGTACGGACTATACCATCATCCAGGACTTGTGTGTATTATTCGGAGAACGTATCAGAGCCGAGGACATGTGTTGTGAACAGCGATTCTCAGTGATGAAAGTGTAGTGTATGGTGATCTTTCGGTATGCATGTACCTACTTCGTAAAAAAGGCAGGTCTACATTACTGGGTTGATGAGCTGCCAAAGGCCACATCACTCCAAAGAGCAAGAAGTTTATTTTGTCATGTAATGGTTTATATAATTTAGTACAGGAGATACGCGGATTTTCATCAGATGTGATTGTCACACTTCTAAATAGGCTGTATTCAATAAATGGGAGGTCCATAATCTGAGAAAGGAAACAATGAATCAAGAAACTAAAACCCAGGTGCACATCTGCGGCACCTAGGGAGTGTACGTGCACACTATCTTGTTCCTGCCTCTTGCCATCTCAGTGGTATGGCGACCACAGACAGACAGACACACAGACAGACAGACACTCTCTTTTATTTATATGTATAGATAGATCAACAGAAAAAGAGCGTATGTTCTCCTTCACCTTCATGTTGTCTTTCTTCAAGCCAGAAACATCTTCAGTCAGACGATTAATCACAGAGGCCTGTTATGTAATTGTCATCTGCAGCTCTGCCAACTTGAGGTAGTCTGTGTTCCAATAACAAATTCAATACCCTCACATGTAGTCGTGTCCCTCTTTGCAAAGGCATGATCTGGCCCTGGTCCTAAGCTCTCACTAGATGCGGAGGGCAAAGGAATGGCTGCTTCTGTAAATACAAAATCAAATGTATACATTAGCAATAGAATTAGCATCAATGATCTTGTTATCAGATTACACATGCATCACACTCACAGCATTTAAGCATGAAAATACATGAGGGAAATAACTCCTGAAATTGAAAAAAAAAACTTAGGGGTGCGGGAGATGCTCCCCGGAAATTATTTTGGAGTGTTCTATGCAAAATCAAAATTGTAGAAATCTAGTGCTATTTTTGTTGTTGCATCAATTCAATTGTAATGGTGAAAAAGGCAACTATGTATAAATTGAACCACATTATCTTAATCGGAAAGATGTGCGTTAGTATATATAAAAAAACAAATTCGTTTTTACCGTTGGAAAGTATTTTTAATAGGCAGTTACAGATAAGAAGCATTTTTGTGTGAGTGTTCGAAGAACAAAACGTTAAAAAAAGTTAGCTTGTTGTACTCGATAAGATGTATTTAATTCATTGTATGAGATATTGTTGATTGTTGTTATTTATTTGAATAAAATTGTAAAAGAAAAATAAAATAAAAAAATTAAAAAAAAAAAAAATAAAAAAAAAAATAAAAAAAATGGAACAGCCGTATTAATTAATACGCTTTAATTGCAGAGTGGACGATTTATGTTGTGTTAAAGGCACACTCCTTCTCGTGAAAACAGTAAGGATCATGATCTCAGATCTAGATGTGGCCAGGCATTAACATGGGACAAGACCATCTCCTCTCTCTCTCTCTCTAACAGACTGTACTAACAAACGCCTCGGCGTCGAGCATGCAAGAAGTAAAATACGGTGTACCACAAGGATCGGTTTTAGGACCCCTCCTCTTCTCTATATACATTAATGACCTCCCCCTACATATTCAAAATGTATGTGAACTTTTTGCAGATGACACCACAATTCACTCCAGCAACACAAATGTAACTCGCTTATCAGAATCACTTCAAAGGAGTTTAAACCAGTTGACAGAGTGGACTGAACTAAACCATATGTCTCTTAACCCAAAGAAAACCAAATATATGGTCATAACAACAAGACAAAAACGCCAGAATATTTGTTCAGCTGGTCCTGCTTTAATGATAGATGGTGAAATAGTGGAAAAAGTCGACCATCACAAACTGCTGGGTGTTAATATCGATAACAACTTGTCTTGGTCAACCCACATAGAGCAACTTAGTAAAGTGGTGTCTAAGAAAGTGTATCTCTTATCTAGAATTAAACACTTCCTGAACTGCCAAACCAGAAAGTTATTCTTCATTGCTCATATTCAATCTGTTATTGATTACGCATCCACTCTATGGGACTCCGCAAGTGAAAATTCCTTAAAACCACTCAGCAGATTACATAAAAGAGCACTAAAAGTAGTATTACTAAAGCACACTACCCTCACAGAGTTAGACTACATACATTTAGGGATCTTACCTCTAAAGTCAAGACTGCTTTTTAACAAAGGAATCTTTATGCATAAAATCATATCCGAAACTCTACCCCAAACCATTTGTTCAAAGTTCTCTTTGAAGAATTCACACCACCTTATGAAATTTAACACTCCTCTTCCTAGGATAGACTTATTTAAGTCTAGTCTAGTTTATTCAGGTGGCCGTCTCTGGAACGCTCTTCCGAATGCCTTACGGGAAGCTACCAGCACAGATTCTTTCAAAAACAAATATATATCCCATTTAATGAAAATAGTATATTCTTGATTGTTATGTCCTTTGGGACACAGTCACTCACTTTTGATTTATTGTTTTGTTCACGAAATTATGATGTTCTGCATAATATCCATTGTCTTACAGAGTTGATGTACTATTGCATATAGTATTCTGACTCTAATTGACTTGCAAATTTTTACTTTGCACCTTGTCATGAACATTTATAAACTACAATGTTTCATATAATGCACTTATGTACATAAACTTATACTGTTTTACTAATTATGTAAGTATGTAGTAGTAGTTATTATAGTAGATTTAGTCCCTCTTTAGGGCGAGGGCCAGATGCAAAAAAGTATACCAATGCTTATTCTGTTACCCTCGTAAAATAAAGAATTGTCATTGTCATTGTCATTGTCAAGAATTGTCTCTCTCTCTCTCTCTCTCTCTCTCTCTCTCTCTCTTTCTCTCTCTCTCTTTCTCTCTCTTTCTCTCTCTCTCTCTCTCCCTCTCTCCCACTCTCTCTCTCTCCCTCTCTCCCACTCTCTCTTTCCCTCTCTCCCACTCTCTCTCTCCCACTCTCTCTCTCTCTCTCTCTCTCTCTCTCTCTCTCTCTCTCTCTCTCTCTCTCTCTCTCTCTCTCTCTCTCTAGAATTGACCTTTACAAATCAAGTCTTTCTTATTCTGGCGCCTTATTGTGGAACTCCATTCCTGATTTAATTAAAATGCAATTCAGTGAAACTTCATTCAAAGAAATGTATATGCTGTTTCTCTTGGAAACAAGTAAATAATTATGTGATATTACATCATTGCTTGGTATTCATAATGCATTTTGAATGTCTTTTTAATTGTTTGACATGTTAATTATATACATTGTATTGTAATTAACTTAACTTCTATTTCTTCTTGTTATTAATCGAGTTACTCTCAATGGGCGAGGACCGGACGAAAAAAAGCATGTATACTTTGCTTATTCTGTTACCCTCGATAAATAAATAAAGTTCAAAGTTCAAAAAAAAAAAAAAAAAAAAAAAATTCAATGGTACATTTCTGGGAATAAAAAAATGATTCAGCATGAGCTTTAATATCGATGTCTTGAAAACTGCATCACTATCTGTATCAAGTAACCTCCTTAATCTTCTCGATTCAAGAGTCGGTTGATTCAGAGATACTGTAGCAACAGATCTCTGGTTGATTGCATGTGTTCTGCGCGAACTTAGAATCCGGTTTCATTCTAGAATGGACCGGGTCCAGGTTGGAATTCTAACCCTGCGCAAGTACAGGGGTGCCATTCTAGAATGAAACCCTTGAATAAAGGGGGCCGTAATGTTTGTAGGTAAGACAGAGTTGTCTTCCCTTGAATTATCTCCACCTGCACCTTCCCTTTGATAAAATGGGGCTGATTTGTCTACCCCTGAAAAAAATCCTTTGGCGATCTTGCGATGTCATGTCATGTCAAGAAAGTTGACACTCCTGAGTACGCAATAAACAAAGGCAGACCATAGCAAGGGGGACTACCAGGGCGGTATTGTTTGCAGGGCAGTTGTT
The DNA here is from genome assembly GCF_037325665.1 of Littorina saxatilis. NCBI lineage: Eukaryota > Metazoa > Mollusca > Gastropoda > Littorinimorpha > Littorinidae > Littorina > Littorina saxatilis. The sequence goes on along the minus strand of NC_090251.1, from coordinate 43,218,230 downwards.
TTTGTGATGAGAGCCGGTTGCGGCCGCTTGCAATGTCAGCGCTGTCTCCCTCTCGGAAATGTCCGGTTTTTTGACAATTTTTTTGACAGACAGACGGTCAGACCGACTAACCGACAGACAGACCAAGAGAAGGACAGAGTGAGTTATAGAGCTGTTGTCACAGGTTTAAAAAAAAGTTGACATTATATCTTCACAATTCAGAAGACCAACTTCATGCATATGAATAAGATTAAAAGTTACAAGCGAGATCGGCAAAACACTGTCAGTCCGGAAATTTCCGTTCGTAGCGATCAGTGCTGAGTGTCTCTCAAAATCGTAATCACTTTCAGAACATCACAATCCCAATTCACGATGTCTTTGAGTAAAGTGTAAAAAACCCGAGAAAAAAAAACCAACCAAACACACAAAAAACAAAAACAAACAGAAAATCGACATTTGTGGCTTTGGTTGTGTGATAGTCTAACTGAAATGACTATTCCAACTTGGACCCAAATTCCAACCTTGCGCACGGCCCATTCTAGAATGGACCAGCAACAAGGGTTTCATTCTCAGGCATGGGAATTGAAAATTGTAAAAAAGGCGGAAAATTCATAACTGAAGACGCGAAGCGTCAAGTCGACGGCGCGAAGCGCCAAGCCTTACTAGGGGGGTCCGGGGGCATGCTCCCCAGGAAAAAAAATTTCTCCAAAGAACCCAGATGGTGCAATCTGGTGTCATCTGAGCTCCAAGTTTGCCATTAAATTCTGTTTTTAGAATCAGAGTTTTTAGTACAAAAATGTACATGTACCAATTTTTGCTTTTTTCAAGAACAAAAATATATACATGTATTATATGGTTTAAATTTGTAAAAAAAATTTGATCTGTTGAGACAAACAGGAAAATGTAACTTGTAACACAATCTGTGCAATCTGGTTTACTTTCAAACATAAAAGTTCAATAACTGAGGCGGGCGGTAGCAGTGCGTGAACAAAGTACGGAAAGTTTTCGCGGGCTTTTGCGCAAAGGCCAAAGTAACCGGTTCCTATTTTTGTGTGCCTCCCCCCTTTATTTCTTCGGCGGACACTTTTGCATTTTCGGCGGAACAAAAACAAAATTCGGCGGAAATCCGCCGTTCGGCGGACAATTCCCATGCCTGCATTCTAGAATGGCACCCCTGTACTTGCGCAGGGTTAGAATTCCAACCTGGACCCGGTCCATTCTAGAATGAAACCGGATTCTAAGTTCGCGCAGAACACATGCACGCGGCTTGTCGACATATGTCTAGATCTTGTTTGTTTGTTTTCTAAAAATCTTGCATTTGTTTCGTGACCTTCCTATGCATCCATTTTGGGCTGCCGATTCATTTTAAATGTCTTATACACTGATGTAGGAAGACAATTTGAAGTCAGCAGATCATAAATTAATAAAAACAAACAAAGCTTACTTGGCTCTGAGTCTCTTCCAGATCCGATGATATTTTCAGCGTTGACACTTCAACTGCAGCTCTTCGTGTAAATAGTTTTATACTTTTAACCATCTTCTCGGAGTTATTGGGTCACCCACCACCAGTAACCAATCACTCAGTACTCCGCCGCTGGACTACAGACGTTCGGATGAACCCAGTCCACATCAAGAAAGAAGAAGAAGAAGAAGAAGACACTGGGGGTGGAAGCAAAACCGCTTGCTTGTCGTCGGTCTTCAGCGGACAAAGTCACGTCTCCGACCAGTACCTTGTCCTTCTGCTAGAGTCACTTGTTCTTGATGTTCTCTCAAATCCAAGATTAAGGGTGGGTACGAAGTCAAAGGAGTTGGCATCGTTGAAAGCCGTGCCATTGCCAGACACGAAGTGACGCGAGCAGACTTTTCAATGGCACGACAAACCCCTGTCGTTGGATTGCTTGCACCCATCGCGTCCTTCGCTGTTGCGCCTTCGCACTCAGCTTGCACCCATCGGAAAGCCATACAATGACAAATTCTGTTCACCGTATTGCTCTTTCTTCATTCCACTGTTGCACTTGCAGTTGTAAACACAACAGTTTGTCTCGTCGTCTCCGGACTTTACTTTGCACCAAGCCTCGTTGTCGATTTTTCCTTTTGCCCCTTAGTTCCGGTAGATCTGACAATAAACTTCACAGCGCATGCGCCAAAATTTAAGTGAAAAAGGTCTATACACCAGTTAACAGTTTCGGCACTTACATGGTACAAAGAAGGAAAACTCACGTGATACCCAAAGCGATTCTGGTTGGACGAGAAATTTCGGTCGAGCAACCGCTGCATCGTCTGCTCAACGTGATGGCAGCAATTGAACGGGACGGTGTGTTTTCCTCTACGTTATAACAAAAACCTCACGTTACATCCAAATTAGCGATGGCGTCAACATGCTGTGTTATTGGTTGCAGTAATGGGAGTAACCGACTTAAACAATGGTGGTCGGAAGATTGCAAAATTCATTACGTGCCTCGACGGTCGTTAGTGTGTGGTTGCGAATCACCATTCAGGTGGGCATTTGTTATCGTCTGTGTGTCGTGTTTTGACAAACTTTTAGTACGACTGATGTGAGCCGAATTTATTGGGGAAAGTTCAATGAATGCAAAAATGTATGCCAAATAGCAGTTTGTCATGTTTCCTTTGCGTTGGGTTGTGGTGAAATACACAGCGGTTATCTGTTTGCGAGTTGCCTGGAACACGGTTTTTTAATAACATCTCTCGATCTTCACATATTTTGTCATGTGAATAAGAACAGAACAAGTTCGTCAAACATATTTCTTATTTTATCTGCATTGAATGAATTTACAACGTCCTTCTTGTTAATTGTTTATTCATAAAGACCTTGTACTGAAGAAAATGTTTCCCCCTTTCAACGGGTGGAGTAGTGCGCCGGAGTAGTGTCCCTTGCGTAGAAACGTGGGCGAATAACACGATCTGCGCATGCGGTGAAATCAACCGGAAAAGGAAAGAGACATAAACATGCCAAAAAACGATGTGCGCATCACCCGGAACTCGCAATAAGAGAAGTGCGCATGTGCGAGATTTAAAATGGCCGCGGAACTGTTAACTGGTGTATTGGCTCTTTCTACCATGAGATATGGTCACTTTTAGTGGTTCACTACCTTATTTTGGTCACATTTCATAAGGGTCAAAGTGACCTTGACCTTGATCATATGTGACCAAATGTGTCTCTTGATAAAAGCATAACATGTGCCCCACAACATTTTTAAGTTTGAAACAGTTATCTTCCATAGTTCAGGGTCAAGGTCACTTCAAAATATGTATACAATCCAACTTTGAAGAGCTCCTGTGACCTTGACCTTGAAGCAAGGTAAACCAAACTGGTATCAAAAGATGGGGCTTAGTTTGCCATATCCTATATAGGTGAGGTATTGAATCTCAAAAACTTCAGAGAAAATGGGAAAAATGTGAAAAATAGCTGTTATTTAGACAACATTTATGGCCTCTGCGACCTTGACGCAAGGTCAAGATGCTATGTATGTTTTTTGGGGCCTTGTCATCATACACCTTTCTTTATTTGGTGTTTAACGTCGTTTTCAACCACGAAGGTTATATCGCGACGAGTCATCATACACCATCTTGCCAAATTTGGTACTGATAGACTGAATAGTGTCCAAGAAATATCCAACGTTAAAGTTTTCCGGACGGCCGGCCGGACGGACGGCCGGGGGGGACGGACGACTCGGGTGAGTACATAGACTCACTTTTGCTTCGCATGTGAGTCAAAAACGCTCGCGCTGGACCCGAGTACTCTTCAGATTGGCTCGCTCCCCCAGTATGAAAGTTTTTGTCTTGTGCACGTTTAAGACCAAGTGATTGATCTGTGTGAATTACAGGCATTCCCTTTGCTATATAAATACATTGCATGCGAGCCGAGGATGTGCGTGGTGACTGGCCTTTCTCTTTTATTTGTAATTTGATCACAGTGAAAATGCACACACACACATTCACACACACACACACACACTCTCTCTCTCCCTCTCTCTCTTACACACACACACACACACACATACAGACTCATGCACGCACACACACACACACACACACACACACACACACACACACACACACACAGTAACACTGATACAATATTCACCGATTGCTTTCAACATGGAGGGGTGTGCCAAAATTGTCTCACCTGTGAATTGTAAATGGAATCCCGAAGGCCGTAGGATTCCATGTACAAATCACAGGTGAGACAATTTAGGCACACCCCGACATGTTGAAAGCAGCAGGTCGATATTGTAATTGTAAATCTATCCATTCAAAGGATCTTTCTTTTTGGATGTGAATTCATCAATTTTATTCATGACTGTAGCATAGCAGACGACATGTTAGTGATGTGATTGGGGAATTGTCTCCCTTACATGTGTGGAGAAAAGTGCAGTACACATACGTTTGGTTTGATATCCGTCATTTTCCCTATAAGAGTCTTGTAATAGTACAAAAGGGCATCCAGTACAAATCGCCAGTGCATAAATAGGTCACTTTAACCCGACAACTTGTGTGCACCAGAATTGGGTTTTTCCTCTTTCTCTTAGCAAGACTTTGGTGCCAAGCGGTTAATCGCTTGCATCTGTAGCACTGGCCCCGACCTGACCGGACCTGAACAGGGCAAGCTGACCCCGAGAGGCAGTTGCTCTGGGCCCCAAACACCCCCCCTCTCCCCCCCCCCCCTCTTTCCGCCCCTCCCCAAGAGAAAGGACCGAAATGGCTGAACTTGCAACTCTCCTAGTTGTACAGTACATAGTGACAAACGTTTGAGTTCTGGAATATCTCTACCCTTTTTATATTTAGTCAAGTTTTGACTAAATATTTTAACATCGAGGGGGAATCGAAACGAGGGTCGTGGTGTATGTGCGTGTGTCTGTCTGTCTGTGTGTGTGTGTGTGTAGAGCGATTCAGACTAAACTACTGGACCGATCTTTATGAAATTTGACATGAGAGTTCCTGGGTATGAAATCCCCGAACGTTTTTTTCATTTTTTTGATAAATGTCTTTGATGACGTCATATCCGGCTTTTCGTGAAAGTTGAGGCGGCACTGTCACGCCCTCATTTTTCAACCAAATTGGTTGAAATTTTGGTCAAGTAATCTTCGACGAAGCCCGGACTTCGGTATTGCATTTCAGCTTGGTGGCTTAAAAATTAATTAATGACTTTGGTCATTAAACATCTGAAAATTGTTAAAAAAAATAAAAATTTATAAAACGATCCAAATTTACGTTTGTCTTATTCTCCATCATTTGCTGATTCCAAAAACATATAAATATGTTATATTCGGATTAAAAACAAGCTCTGAAAATTAAATATATAAAAATTATTATCAAAATTAAATTGTCCAAATCAATTTAAAAACACTTCCATCTTATTCCTTGTCGGTTCCTGATTCCAAAAAAATATAGATATGATATGTTTGGATTAAAAACACGCTCAGAAAGTTAAAACGAAGAGAGGTACAGAAAAGCGTGCTATGCAGCATAGCGTAACCACTACCGCGCTAAAGTAGGCTTGCACTGTTTAACCCCTCACTCTATCACTTTTGATTTCACAGCAGGCGGACAAAGACACACACATGTGAGCGAGCGGAGAGAGAGAGAGACAGAGAGAGAGAGAGAGAGAGAGAGAGAGAGAGAGAGAGATAGCCGGGGGTGGGGTGGGGGTGACAGAAGTCGCATTCGCTCTTTCACAGTGAAATGTGTGTGTGTGTGTGTGGGAGAGTGTGTGTATGTGTGTGTGTCTGTGTCTGTGTATGTGTGTGTGTGTGTTTGAGTGTGTGTGTGTGTGTGTGTGCGTGTGTGCGAGTGTACTTCCCAAATTCAGCAGTTCTTTCGTTCTTCGCTCCACGATAAAAACGTGCGAAACGGAGAGTACAGTGTCAACAACTTACGCGTCATGCCAATTTCATAATCAAGTCTCACGATACAGGCGTCTTAAATATAATTCAAAATGGCTCTTGAAAAGAAACAAACTACATACAAACACAATCTGCATTGATACATTGTCAAAACAATCGCTTTGCGTCTTATCTGCGTGTTCCATTATAGACATCAAACATGCATGGAATAGCTTCTTCATCAACTGATGAATGGGTTTCCATGCTTTTAATATATGCTTGAATTGTGATTGCTGATGTAGCACACACACACACAAACACACACACACACACACACACACACACACACACACACACACACACACACACACACACACACACACACACACACTAATCACTTGGTGGCCTAAAAAACAAAAAAACAAACGTATAGCATGTCTCTAATTCTAACCTGAAGTATCCGGAACTCGTTCGGTTTCAAGCCCCTGTGGCCAAAATTGGTAAACCGCACGGTTTTTTTTTTCTCAATCAAACTATCTCAACGTTTGCCAGTTTTATTACCTACGACACGTTGCGAGAGAAGGGCAGTTTTAAATCGCCGTACTCTTTACAAATGAAGGACAGGATTTGAAGTAAGTAGGCGACTGTGGATCAACGTGCAAAGTATCTGTAAGTATTGTCAATACAGACGGTACGTGCCCACATTTCGTTATTCTTCATCAGGGTACTGTACAAAATAGTACGTGTAGGCCTAACCCATAGTATCTGTAAACAAGCAAGCAAGCAGTCAAACACACAAACATGCCCAGGCTAAAGAAAAAATCTAGCCTAGTGAGAAAATCTGAAAAGAGAAAAAGAGATCAACAGTCACAGTCAGCGGATGAATCTCAGTCAAAAGGAAACAATATTGACGAGACCGATCACAGTCATTGTGTCAACGCTGTCTCCGAAATTATGTCTGACAATGAGAGTGTCTCGCCGACACCAACTTTAAGCCTATGTACGGGTGTTTCATTTACGACAAGTGCTTCAAAACGTACAACACAAAAAATGAAAAACCAAGCAAACATGTGCAGAAACAGAAACAACAACCCATCTGCCGAATTAGAGCGTACACACAATAGGCAGAGAATGTCCTCAGTAAGACACGAACAAGAATGTTCCGCCCAAGAACATAAAAGAAATAGGCAAAGAATGGCATCCAGCAGAGAAAACACCGAATATTGCGAACGCGAGAAAGACATAAATCGGCAGAGAATGACAGTCACAAGACAACACGCCCAATATTGCGAACGCGAGAAAGACACAAATCGGCAGAGAAAGGCAGTCACAAGACAACACGCCCAATATTGCGAACGCGAGAAAGACACAAATCGGCAGAGAATGACAGTCACAAGACAAGAAGCCGACTATTCGCAACGCGAGAAAGACATAAATCGGCAGAGAAAGACAGTCACAAGACAAAACGCCGAATATTGCGAACGCGAGAAAGACACAAATCGGCAGAGAATGACAGTCACAAGACAAGAAGCCGACTATTCGCAACGCGAGAAAGACACAAATCGGCAGAGAATGACAGTCACAAGACAAGAAGCCGACTATTCGCAACGCGAGAAAGACACAAATCGGCAGAGAATGACAGTCACAAGACAAGAAGCCGACTATTTGCAACGCGAGAAAGACACAAATCGGCAGAGAATGACAGTCACAAGACAAGAAGCCGACTATTCGCAACGCGAGAAAGACACAAATCGGCAGAGAATGACAGTCACAAGACAAGAAGCCGACTATTCGCAACGCGAGAAAGACACAAATCGGCAGAGAATGACAGTCACAAGACAAGAAGCCGACTATTTGCAACGCGAGAAAGACACAAATCGACAGAGAATGACAGTCACAAGACAAGAAGCCGACTATTCGCAACGCGAGAAAGACACAAATCGGCAGAGAATGACAGTCACAAGACAAGAAGCCGACTATTCCCAACGCGAGAAAGAACAAACTCGGCAGAGAATGACATCGGTCAGATTAGAGATTCAGTACACGGATCGTGAACACCACGCGAACAAAGAACGACTACGTGTTTACCGACAAGATTCAGATTATGCCCAGAAAGAGCGCGGACAGAAACGACAACGGCGATCTGTAACATGTCCTGATAAAAGCCTTGCAGAAACTGATGAATCAGTGAACAGGAAAAGGCAACCACAACAAGCACAAAGAAAACCAGAACAGCGCAAAAGAAAGGCTGGTGATAATTGTGATGTTCCGGTTCCCAACAAACGAGCAGCGTTTGAGAATCAACGGACTGATGAAGGGCAACCTGAGATCGAAATGGCTGTTTGTGAAAATGAACAAAACGTTGAAGGGAACAATCCCAATTTGGCTCAGAATGACCGCGCAAACAAAGACAAACACCTGAATGATTACCAGCGTATCATTACGGAAGGACCAACTTATGTGTGCACATGCTGTGGCAGTCTTTGGTTTCGAAAATCAGTCAGGGATTACAATGAAGAAGATTTGATTAGGCAGGGTGTTTCCCACGACTTTCTCAAAACGTACTGTCATTGTGTGCCTACTTCTCAGGGAAAGCAATGGCTCTGCGGGACATGTTACAAGTCGGTCCGACACGGAAAGGTTCCGCGATTGTCTTTGGCAAACGGTCTTGCGTTTCCGGAGCTACCGCCACAACTGCGAGGTCTGACGCAACTGGAAGAAAGGCTCGTTTCGCCAAGAATTCCGTTCATGCAAATTCGGCCGTTGGGTGTAGATCGCCAGCATGGTTTGAAGGGAAATGTTGTCAATGTTCCGGTTGAGGTCAGTACTACGGTTTCGGTTCTACCACGATCGTTTTCCGACGCACAAACGATCCAAATCAAACTCATGCGAAAGATGTGCTATCGGGGACACTACATTTTCGAGACAGTACGACCACGTGTTGTTTACGAAGCTGCTCGGTGTCTGGCTAACACACCACTCTTCCGAGAACATGGAGTGACCACTCTGACAGATGATTGGCTTCAAGAGCATCCGTTAGTTGAAGAGCCGTTTGTTGTAGACCCGGCCGACAGATGTGCGGATATTGACAGAGTCGAGCAGGATAACCAGCCTGTTGCAGCAAGAGAAACGTCACCTACGCCCGCTGCAAACGAAAATGATCCAAATGCTGAGAAACCGCAGGAAGAAGAAGAATGGGACGAGACCGTGAACGATGACCCGGTCAACCCAGGGGTGGATGAAACCTTGCTTGATTGCGATGAGGCAATACGGTTTGCCCCTGGAGAGGGACAGAGACCTCTTTCAGTGGTGTTAGATGCAGATTGTGAGGAACTGTCTTTCCCCACAATTTACGCCGGTCACAGAAGGGGGCAGCCAGAATCAGTATCTTACGCCGAAATTGCAAAGTCCGAAGCGCGTCGGTATGACAGACGAGCGACAAAAGTTCCGAAACTTTTCTTTTCATACAAGAAAATGGAGATGATTCGAATTGCGAGCTCCGTCCAAACGTGTCTTAGGAAGAAAACTCAGGACAGGTCTTACACTGCTCGCGATATTCTCGAACACGGAGCCGTTGAGAATATGGTGAGCACTGACCAAGGCTTCCATGTTCTCAGACCGGTCAGAGGTTCTCCCCCGTTCTGGGAGGAAAAGAAGAAAGAACTCCTGGCCATGGTTCGGCAGCTTGGTTGCCCAACATTTTTCTTCACTGTGTCTGCTGCTGAGACTAAGTGGAAAGAATTGTTGGCCATCCTCTTCCGAATCGAGATGAACGATGACCCTGAGCCAGAAGAAATCGAACAGTGGACTTTCCTAGAGAAAGCTGAACTCATTCGTGATGATCCTGTCACGTGTGCGCGATACTTTGACCACAGGTTCCGTGCTCTATTCAACACTGTCATGAGATCAGCTGATGGACCTCTCGGGGAAATTACTGATTTCTTCTACCGTGTTGAGTTTCAGCACCGAGGCTCGCCGCATATCCATGGTCTTCTCTGGATCAAAGATGCGCCTGTGTATGACCCAGAGAAGGAAGACGGTGAAAGTGAAGTGACGAGTTTCATTGACCGACACATCACTTGTCACGTGCCCCAGGAAAATGAACCGTTGCATGAAGAAGTTAAGCTTCAGCAGCACAAACACAGCCACACCTGCTTGAAGCAGTCTGGCAAAGAAAAAATATGCAGGTTCAAGATTCCGAAATTCCCCATGTCTGAAACTAGGATTCTAGCTCCTCTGACACTAGATGAGGTTTCTGACAAGGAGAAAGAACGGTTGAGAAAACTTGCACAGTCAGTGAAAGATCGTTTGAAAGACCTACCAAAGCACACGACCATTACCCATGCTCAGTTTCTGCAGGAGCTTGGATGCACAGAAGATGATTATCTCCTGTGTATCCGAACAACTCTGAAACGAGCAGAGTTGTTCTTGAAAAGAGGGTTGGGAGAAACAAGGAGCAATGCTTACAACCCGGACATACTGGCCTTGTGGAGAGCAAACATGGACATCCAGTTTGTTCTTGACCCCTACGCATGTGTAATGTACATCATAAACTATGTTGGCAAATCACAGCGTGGTATGTCAGCTCTCCTGCGCAACGCAGTGGCTGACGTGAGAAAGGGAAACGGCAGTGTCCGGGAAAAGCTTCGTGCTGTCGCCAACTGTTTCCTGAACAGCAGTGAAATATCTGCTCAGGAAACATGTTACTATCTCCTACGTATGCCCGTCAGTCAGGCTAGCCGTGCGTGTGTCTTTATCAATACTAGCCGTCCGGAAAAGCGAGTTCGTATGTTGAAAGCCCAGCAGATTCTGAAAGAAATGAACCCTGAGAGCACTGACGTGATGAGTCCTGGACTCCTTGACAAGTACGTCTCTCGCCCTGAGAGTATGGACGGCGTGTCGTTGGCGGAGTTTGTGGCTGATTACAACATCAACAGCAAAGACCCCGTTGATGATCAACCGCATGACGACGAAGAGCACAGAGCGGACCGTGATGTGAACACAGACCAGCGCGTGAAGCTCAACAATGGACATGGATTTGTCACGAAGCGCCGGTGGTCAAAAGTCATCCGTTACTGCAACTTCAACAAGCTGAAGGATGAAGATGACTACTACAGAGAGCAACTGATGCTTTTCCATCCCTGGCGAAACGAAGAGCAGGATCTGATCAGCATCAACCGTGAAACCAAGTTCAAAACCCACGAAGACTCCATCAGTCGAGTACGCTGCAAGTATGTATCCACCTGTGACACAGCTGTGCGTGAGGCGTTAGACCAACAGGACGCTGGAGGTGCAGATGATGAAGTCATCGAGGAGGTCGTTCCCACAGCAGATCTTGACGCGGAAGAGATGGGACCGGAAGAGGAAGACTTCCAGGCCATGGAGGACGAACAGGGACGGCAGGTTGATGCCATGGAGCAAGTGAGGCAACCCGCTCGACGAGAAGATGCCGATCGTTTCCTAGCGCCAGGTCGTATCCCTGAAGACGAGTTTGAACAGCTGCTGTCGACCCTAAACAAAACTCAAAGTAAGTATGTAATGCACTGTGTCCATGCGTTCAAACCCGGTCAACTGCCTCTCTATGAGTTTCTCAGTGGAGGTGCTGGTGTTCGGAAGAGCCGTTTATTTAAAGTTCTTCACCAAGCATTAATCCAGTACTTCGGTTCCATTCCAGGGGCTCAGCCGGATGATCTCGTAGTGTTGTTGTGTGCGCCCACCGGAAAGGCTGCCTTCAACATCGGCGGAATGACTCTTCACTCCGCGTTGAGTCTTCCACTAACTCAGTACAGCGGTACTCTGCCTGCACTTGGTTCTGATGTTTCAAACACACTAGCTACCAAGCTGCACAGTTTGAAACTCATCATCATCGACGAGATTTTTATGGTTGGTGCAAAGATGTTAAACACAATCAGCGCTAGACTGTGTCAAATTTTTCGGTCAAAAGATCCGTTTGGGGGGATTTCTGTTCTAGTCGTCGGGGACTTGAATCAGCTGCCGCCTGTGGGAGACAGTTTTCCTTTTGCAAGTCCACGTGCGAGGGATGCGTACGCCGAGCTGGTTGGTCCAGTTTTGTGGGAAAAGTTTAGGCTGTTGGAGCTCACGGAAATCATGAGGCAGCGGAACGACCTTCTTTTTGCAAGAGCACTTGGAAATCTCGTAAAGGGCAAACTGACAGAAGAGGAGAAGAATCTGTTGAAAAGCCGGCAGGTTCAGCCAGAGGACGTTCCAGAAGACGTGCTTCACTTGTTCCAGACCAACGAAGCAGTGGACAAGTTTAACGAAGACGCTCTCAGGAAGCTGGATACCCAGGGAGCAACATTCCACGCTCTTGACACGTGCCAAGGCGACGCATCGGAATCCATGAAACAAAAGTTCAAGGAATACGTCAGCAGTCTACGAACCAATGAGACGTACGGCTTGCCCTATAAGCTAACACTGAAGGTGAGTGGCAGGTACATGATGACCAACAATGTCGATACTGCAGACGGTCTTGTCAATGGAGCCACTGGAAGACTTCGACTGATACAGTTGTCAAAGTCTGGTACTGAACGGAAACCTGTCAGAGTGTGGATTGAATTTGACGATCATGATGTTGGGCGGACAATGCGAGGAAACAACAAACGGGCGGCAAAGAATCTGAATGTTTCGAACACGTGGACACCTGTAGACTATGTCTGTCGTGTGGCCCGACGCAAACAAGGTGGAGGAAACCTGCAGATTCTGAGAAAACAGTTTCCTCTTGTACCGGCGATGGCCATCACGATTCACAAGAGCCAGGGTGACACGTACTCTCGTGTTGCCGTTCACCTCACTCGCAGCATGAAACGAGCATCGCTGTACGTGGCCTGTAGCAGGGCAAAGACTGCCGAAGGCCTGTACCTCGTTGGTGAACTCCACCCGCCCAGCGAGCCAAGTGCAACAGACAAGGTCGTGTTGGAAATGGCCAGACTCCGCAAGCATCGTCCGATTATTCCATGCATACAGTTCCTTGACGAACACGATGGGCCGGAGCTGAAAATTGGTTTTCATAACGTGCAGTCGTTGCCAAAACACCACATGACAATGTGCGGCGATGCAAGCCTCATGACAGCAGATATCCTTTGCTTTGTTGAGACACGGGTTTTGATCCCAGGCGGTGTTCAGTTTTCTGGATTTGATTGTGTCTTTGAACGCTCATGCTCTCCGTATGGCACTGCCGTGTATGTTAAATCTGGGGTTCAGTGTTCAGTGGTGGTTGATACCCTAGTAAAGAACCAAGGTCATGTTGAAGTCACCACTGTCTCCGTTGAGAAGGAACATAAACAGACCCTCGTGACCGCGGTGTATAAATCACCGCGGACTCCAAGGGGAGTACTGCAACAGGTTCTGACTGAAACGCTCGACAGCCTGCCCTCCACTGTTCGCCATGTGTGCCTCGGAGACTTTAACGTTGACAGAAAGAAACCTGAAGGTGACTCACTGACGACGTTCATGCTTAGCAAGACGCTTCATCCCCTGCTGCCACCTGACTGTTCCACCACCAATCAGGGAACACAAATAGACCAGTGTTTCACGAACATACCAACAGCC
>NC_090251.1:43189839-43199839 GCF_037325665.1 Littorina saxatilis | reverse complement strand
AGTTCGACAGCTACTTGACTAAATATTGTATTTTCGCCTTACGCGACTTTTTTTTTTTAAATCTGAAAGAACTCTTAAAAACACCTGTAGTGCTTAGAACAGTACTGTTTTACGCGCCGAAGACAGTGTACTCGAAGAAAAATGACTAATTTCTCCAGCCAAACAACACATTTTCCACAGTGACCTTTCTCTTCGTTTCTTTTCTTTTTCTCATCGTTCGCGTTGCCTGGCAGATTACCAGATGTTTCGTCGCTTGTTATATTTAGTCAAGTTTTGACTAAATATTTTAACATCGAGGGGGAATCGAAACGAGGGTCGTGGTGTATGTGTGTGTGTGTGTGTGTGTGTGTGTGTGTGTGTGTGTGTGTGTGTGTGTGTGTGCGTGCGTGTGTGTGTGCGTGCGTGCGTGCGTGCGTGCGTGCGTGTAGAGCGATTCAGACCAAACTACTGGGCCGATCTTTATGAAATTTTACATGAGAGTTCCTGGGATTGATATCCCCGAACATGTTTCTCCTTTTTTCGATAAATGTCTTTGATGACGTCATATCCGGCTTTTCGTACAAGTTGAGGCGGCACTGTCACGCTCTCATTTTTCAACCAAATTGGTTGAAATTTTGGTCAAGTACTCTTCAACGAAGCCCGGACTTCGGTATTGCATTTCAGCGTGATGGCTTAAAAATTAATTAATGACTTTGGTCATTAAAAATCTGAAAATTGTAAAAAAAAAATAAAAAATTATAAAACGATCCAAATTTACGTTTATCTTATTCTCCATTATTTTCTGATTCCCAAAATATATAAATATGTTATATTTGAATTAAAAACAAGCTCTGAAAATTAAAAATATAAAAATTATTATCAAAATTAAATTTTCCAAATCAATTTAAAAACACTTTCATCTCATTCCTTGTCGGTTCCTGATTCCAAAAACATATAGATATGATATGTTTGGATTAAAAACACGCTCAGAAAGTTAAAACGAAGAGAGGTATAGAAAAGCGTGCTATCCTTCTCAGCGCAACTACTAAACCGCTCTTCTTGTCAATTTCACTGCCTGAACGGTGGACTGACGATGCTATGAGTATACGGTCTTGCTGAAAAATTGCATTGCGTTCAGTTTCATTCTGTGAGTTCGACAGCTACTTGACTAAATATTGTATTTTCGCCTTACGCGACTTGTAATAACGTTCTAATCACCTCGTTTTTGGATGCAACGCATTCTTTCTTCCCTTCCTTTAGGTTGCTAAGAATGGAGTTAATGTTTTTTGCCTCTACACACATACATACGTACACATGCACGCACGCCCTCTCTCTCTCTCTTGCTCCTTTTTATATTTAGTCAAGTTTTGACTAAATATTTTAACATCGAGGGGGAATCGAGACGAGGGTCGTGGTGTATGTGTGTCTGTCTGTCTGTGCGTGTGTGTGTGTGTGTGTGTGTGTAGAGCGATTCAGACTAAACTACTGGACCGATCTTTATGAAATTTGACATGAGAGTTCCTGGGTATGAAATCCCCGAACGTTTTTTTTCATTTTTTTGATAAATGTCTTTGATGACGTCATATCCGGCTTTTCGTGAAAGTTGAGGCGGCACTGTCACGCCCTCATTTTTCAACCAAATTGGTTGAAATTTTGGTCAAGTAATCTTCGACGAAGCCCGGGGTTCGGTATTGCATTTCAGCTTGGTGACTTAAAAATTAATTAATGACTTTGGTCATTAAAAATCTGAAAATTGTAAAAAAAAATAAAAATGTATAAAACGATCCAAATTTACGTTTATCTTATTCTCCATCATTTGCTGATTCCAAAAACATATAAATATGTTATATTCGGATTAAAAACAAGCTCTGAAAATTAAATATATAAAAATTATTATCAAAATTAAATTGTCCAAATCAATTTAAAAACACTTTCATCTTATTCCTTGTCGGTTCCTGATTCCAAAAACATATAGATATGATATGTTTGGATTAAAAACACGCTCAGAAAGTTAAAACGAAGAGAGGTACAGAAAAGCGTGCTATCCTTCTTAGCGCAACTACTACCCCGCTCTTCTTGTCAATTTCACTGCCTTTGCCATGAGCGGTGGACTGACGATGCTACGAGTATACGGTCTTGCTGAAAAATGGCAGCTACTTGACTAAATATTGTATTTTCGCCTTACGCGACTTGTTTTTATATTTAGTCAAGTTTTGACTAAATATTTTAACATCGAGGGGGAATCGAAACGAGGGTCGTGGTGTATGTGCGTGTGTGTGTGTGTGTGTGTGTGTGTGTGTGTGTCTGTGTGTGTGTGTGTGTGTGTGTGTAGAGCGATTCAGACTAAACTACTGGACCGATCTTTATGAAATTTGACATGAGAGTTCCTGGGTATGAAATCCCCGAACGTTTTTTTCATTTTTTTGATAAATGTCTTTGATGACGTCATATCCGGCTTTTCGTGAAAGTTGAGGCGGCACTGTCACGCCCTCATTTTTCAACCAAATTGGTTGAAATTTTGGTCAAGTAATCTTCGACGAAGCCCGGACTTCGGTATTGCATTTCAGCTTGGTGGCTTAAAAATTAATTAATGACTTTGGTCATTAAACATCTGAAAATTGTTAAAAAAAATAAAAATTTATAAAACGATCCAAATTTACGTTTGTCTTATTCTCCATCATTTGCTGATTCCAAAAACATATAAATATGTTATATTCGGATTAAAAACAAGCTCTGAAAATTAAATATATAAAAATTATTATCAAAATTAAATTGTCCAAATCAATTTAAAAACACTTCCATCTTATTCCTTGTCGGTTCCTGATTCCAAAAAAATATAGATATGATATGTTTGGATTAAAAACACGCTCAGAAAGTTAAAACGAAGAGAGGTACAGAAAAGCGTGCTATGCAGCATAGCGTAACCACTACCGCGCTAAAGTAGGCTTGCACTGTTTAACCCCTCACTCTATCACTTTTGATTTCACAGCAGGCGGACAAAGACACACACATGTGAGCGAGCGGAGAGAGAGAGAGACAGAGAGAGAGAGAGAGAGAGAGAGAGAGAGAGAGAGCGAGAGATAGCCGGGGGTGGGGTGGGGGTGACAGAAGTCGCATTCGCTATTTCACTGTGAAGTGTGCGTGTGTGTGTGTGTGTGTGTGTGTGTGTGCGTGTGCGTGTGTGTCTGTGTCTGTGTATGTGTGTGTGTGTGTGTTGTGTGTGTGTGTGTGTGTGTGTGTGCGTGTGTGCGAGTGTACTTCCCAAATTCAGCAGTTCTTTCGTTCTTCGCTCCACGATAAAAACGTGCGAAACGGAGAGTACAGTGTCAACAACTTACGCGTCATGCCAATTTCATAATCAAGTCTCACGATACAGGCGTCTTAAATATAATTCAAAATGGCTCTTGAAAAGAAACAAACTACATACAAACACAATCTGCATTGATACATTGTCAAAACAATCGCTTTGCGTCTTATCTGCGTGTTCCATTATAGACATCAAACATGCATGGAATAGCTTCTTCATCAACTGATGAATGGGTTTCCATGCTTTTAATATATGCTTGAATTGTGATTGCTGATGTAGCACACACACACACACACACACACACACACACACACACACACACACACACACACACACACACACACACACACACACACACACACACACACTAATCACTTGGTGGCCTAAAAAACAAAAAAACAAACGTATAGCATGTCTCTAATTCTAACCTGAAGTATCCGGAACTCGTTCGGTTTCAAGCCCCTGTGGCCAAAATTGGTAAACCGCACGGTTTTTTTTTTCTCAATCAAACTATCTCAACGTTTGCCAGTTTTATTACCTACGACACGTTGCGAGAGAAGGGCAGTTTTAAATCGCCGTACTCTTTACAAATGAAGGACAGGATTTGAAGTAAGTAGGCGACTGTGGATCAACGTGCAAAGTATCTGTAAGTATTGTCAATACAGACGGTACGTGCCCACATTTCGTTATTCTTCATCAGGGTACTGTACAAAATAGTACGTGTAGGCCTAACCCATAGTATCTGTAAACAAGCAAGCAAGCAGTCAAACACACAAACATGCCCAGGCTAAAGAAAAAATCTAGCCTAGTGAGAAAATCTGAAAAGAGAAAAAGAGATCAACAGTCACAGTCAGCGGATGAATCTCAGTCAAAAGGAAACAATATTGACGAGACCGATCACAGTCATTGTGTCAACGCTGTCTCCGAAATTATGTCTGACAATGAGAGTGTCTCGCCGACACCAACTTTAAGCCTATGTACGGGTGTTTCATTTACGACAAGTGCTTCAAAACGTACAACACAAAAAATGAAAAACCAAGCAAACATGTGCAGAAACAGAAACAACAACCCATCTGCCGAATTAGAGCGTACACACAATAGGCAGAGAATGTCCTCAGTAAGACACGAACAAGAATGTTCCGCCCAAGAACATAAAAGAAATAGGCAAAGAATGGCATCCAGCAGAGAAAACACCGAATATTGCGAACGCGAGAAAGACATAAATCGGCAGAGAATGACAGTCACAAGACAACACGCCCAATATTGCGAACGCGAGAAAGACACAAATCGGCAGAGAATGACAGTCACAAGACAACACGCCCAATATTGCGAACGCGAGAAAGACACAAATCGGCAGAGAATGACAGTCACAAGACAAGAAGCCGACTATTCGCAACGCGAGAAAGACATAAATCGGCAGAGAAAGACAGTCACAAGACAAAACGCCGAATATTGCGAACGCGAGAAAGACACAAATCGGCAGAGAATGACAGTCACAAGACAAGAAGCCGACTATTCGCAACGCGAGAAAGACACAAATCGGCAGAGAATGACAGTCACAAGACAAGAAGCCGACTATTCGCAACGCGAGAAAGACACAAATCGGCAGAGAATGACAGTCACAAGACAAGAAGCCGACTATTTGCAACGCGAGAAAGACACAAATCGGCAGAGAATGACAGTCACAAGACAAGAAGCCGACTATTCGCAACGCGAGAAAGACACAAATCGGCAGAGAATGACAGTCACAAGACAAGAAGCCGACTATTCGCAACGCGAGAAAGACACAAATCGGCAGAGAATGACAGTCACAAGACAAGAAGCCGACTATTTGCAACGCGAGAAAGACACAAATCGACAGAGAATGACAGTCACAAGACAAGAAGCCGACTATTCGCAACGCGAGAAAGACACAAATCGGCAGAGAATGACAGTCACAAGACAAGAAGCCGACTATTCCCAACGCGAGAAAGAACAAACTCGGCAGAGAATGACATCGGTCAGATTAGAGATTCAGTACACGGATCGTGAACACCACGCGAACAAAGAACGACTACGTGTTTACCGACAAGATTCAGATTATGCCCAGAAAGAGCGCGGACAGAAACGACAACGGCGATCTGTAACATGTCCTGATAAAAGCCTTGCAGAAACTGATGAATCAGTGAACAGGAAAAGGCAACCACAACAAGCACAAAGAAAACCAGAACAGCGCAAAAGAAAGGCTGGTGATAATTGTGATGTTCCGGTTCCCAACAAACGAGCAGCGTTTGAGAATCAACGGACTGATGAAGGGCAACCTGAGATCGAAATGGCTGTTTGTGAAAATGAACAAAACGTTGAAGGGAACAATCCCAATTTGGCTCAGAATGACCGCGCAAACAAAGACAAACACCTGAATGATTACCAGCGTATCATTACGGAAGGACCAACTTATGTGTGCACATGCTGTGGCAGTCTTTGGTTTCGAAAATCAGTCAGGGATTACAATGAAGAAGATTTGATTAGGCAGGGTGTTTCCCACGACTTTCTCAAAACGTACTGTCATTGTGTGCCTACTTCTCAGGGAAAGCAATGGCTCTGCGGGACATGTTACAAGTCGGTCAGACACGGAAAGGTTCCGCGATTGTCTTTGGCAAACGGTCTTGCGTTTCCGGAGCTACCGCCACAACTGCGAGGTCTGACGCAACTGGAAGAAAGGCTCGTTTCGCCAAGAATTCCGTTCATGCAAATTCGGCCGTTGGGTGTAGATCGCCAGCATGGTTTGAAGGGAAATGTTGTCAATGTTCCGGTTGAGGTCAGTACTACGGTTTCGGTTCTACCACGATCGTTTTCCGACGCACAAACGATCCAAATCAAACTCATGCGAAAGATGTGCTATCGGGGACACTACATTTTCGAGACAGTACGACCACGTGTTGTTTACGAAGCTGCTCGGTGTCTGGCTAACACACCACTCTTCCGAGAACATGGAGTGACCACTCTGACAGATGATTGGCTTCAAGAGCATCCGTTAGTTGAAGAGCCGTTTGTTGTAGACCCGGCCGACAGATGTGCGGATATTGACAGAGTCGAGCAGGATAACCAGCCTGTTGCAGCAAGAGAAACGTCACCTACGCCCGCTGCAAACGAAAATGATCCAAATGCTGAGAAACCGCAGGAAGAAGAAGAATGGGACGAGACCGTGAACGATGACCCGGTCAACCCAGGGGTGGATGAAACCTTGCTTGATTGCGATGAGGCAATACGGTTTGCCCCTGGAGAGGGACAGAGACCTCTTTCAGTGGTGTTAGATGCAGATTGTGAGGAACTGTCTTTCCCCACAATTTACGCCGGTCACAGAAGGGGGCAGCCAGAATCAGTATCTTACGCCGAAATTGCAAAGTCCGAAGCGCGTCGGTATGACAGACGAGCGACAAAAGTTCCGAAACTTTTCTTTTCATACAAGAAAATGGAGATGATTCGAATTGCGAGCTCCGTCCAAACGTGTCTTAGGAAGAAAACTCAGGACAGGTCTTACACTGCTCGCGATATTCTCGAACACGGAGCCGTTGAGAATATGGTGAGCACTGACCAAGGCTTCCATGTTCTCAGACCGGTCAGAGGTTCTCCCCCGTTCTGGGAGGAAAAGAAGAAAGAACTCCTGGCCATGGTTCGGCAGCTTGGTTGCCCAACATTTTTCTTCACTGTGTCTGCTGCTGAGACTAAGTGGAAAGAATTGTTGGCCATCCTCTTCCGAATCGAGATGAACGATGACCCTGAGCCAGAAGAAATCGAACAGTGGACTTTCCTAGAGAAAGCTGAACTCATTCGTGATGATCCTGTCACGTGTGCGCGATACTTTGACCACAGGTTCCGTGCTCTATTCAACACTGTCATGAGATCAGCTGATGGACCTCTCGGGGAAATTACTGATTTCTTCTACCGTGTTGAGTTTCAGCACCGAGGCTCGCCGCATATCCATGGTCTTCTCTGGATCAAAGATGCGCCTGTGTATGACCCAGAGAAGGAAGACGGTGAAAGTGAAGTGACGAGTTTCATTGACCGACACATCACTTGTCACGTGCCCCAGGAAAATGAACCGTTGCATGAAGAAGTTAAGCTTCAGCAGCACAAACACAGCCACACCTGCTTGAAGCAGTCTGGCAAAGAAAAAATATGCAGGTTCAAGATTCCGAAATTCCCCATGTCTGAAACTAGGATTCTAGCTCCTCTGACACTAGATGAGGTTTCTGACAAGGAGAAAGAACGGTTGAGAAAACTTGCACAGTCAGTGAAAGATCGTTTGAAAGACCTACCAAAGCACACGACCATTACCCATGCTCAGTTTCTGCAGGAGCTTGGATGCACAGAAGATGATTATCTCCTGTGTATCCGAACAACTCTGAAACGAGCAGAGTTGTTCTTGAAAAGAGGGTTGGGAGAAACAAGGAGCAATGCTTACAACCCGGACATACTGGCCTTGTGGAGAGCAAACATGGACATCCAGTTTGTTCTTGACCCCTACGCATGTGTAATGTACATCATAAACTATGTTGGCAAATCACAGCGTGGTATGTCAGCTCTCCTGCGCAACGCAGTGGCTGACGTGAGAAAGGGAAACGGCAGTGTCCGGGAAAAGCTTCGTGCTGTCGCCAACTGTTTCCTGAACAGCAGTGAAATATCTGCTCAGGAAACATGTTACTATCTCCTACGTATGCCCGTCAGTCAGGCTAGCCGTGCGTGTGTCTTTATCAATACTAGCCGTCCGGAAAAGCGAGTTCGTATGTTGAAAGCCCAGCAGATTCTGAAAGAAATGAACCCTGAGAGCACTGACGTGATGAGTCCTGGACTCCTTGACAAGTACGTCTCTCGCCCTGAGAGTATGGACGGCGTGTCGTTGGCGGAGTTTGTGGCTGATTACAACATCAACAGCAAAGACCCCGTTGATGATCAACCGCATGACGACGAAGAGCACAGAGCGGACCGTGATGTGAACACAGACCAGCGCGTGAAGCTCAACAATGGACATGGATTTGTCACGAAGCGCCGGTGGTCAAAAGTCATCCGTTACTGCAACTTCAACAAGCTGAAGGATGAAGATGACTACTACAGAGAGCAACTGATGCTTTTCCATCCCTGGCGAAACGAAGAGCAGGATCTGATCAGCATCAACCGTGAAACCAAGTTCAAAACCCACGAAGACTCCATCAGTCGAGTACGCTGCAAGTATGTATCCACCTGTGACACAGCTGTGCGTGAGGCGTTAGACCAACAGGACGCTGGAGGTGCAGATGATGAAGTCATCGAGGAGGTCGTTCCCACAGCAGATCTTGACGCGGAAGAGATGGGACCGGAAGAGGAAGACTTCCAGGCCATGGAGGACGAACAGGGACGGCAGGTGGATGTCATGGAGCAAGTGGGTCAACCCGCTCGACGAGAAGATGCTGATCGTTTCCTTGCGCCAGGTCGTATCCCTGAAGACGAGTTTGAACAGCTGCTGTCGACCCTAAACAAAACTCAAAGTAAGTATGTAATGCACTGTGTCCATGCGTTCAAAACCGGTCAACTGCCTCTCTATGAGTTTCTCAGTGGAGGTGCTGGTGTTGGGAAGAGCCGTTTAATTAAAGTTCTTCACCAAGCACTAATCCGGTACTTCGGTTCCATTCCGGGGGCTCAGCCCGATGATCTCGTAGTGTTGTTGTGTGCGCCCACCGGAAAGGCTGCCTTCAACATCGGCGGAATGACTCTTCACTCCGCGTTGAGTCTTCCACTAACTCAGTACAGCGGTACTCTGCCTGCACTTGGTTCTGATGTTTCAAACACACTAGCTACCAAGCTGCACAGTTTGAAACTCATCATCATCGACGAGATTTCTATGGTTGGTGCAAAGATGTTAAACACAATCAGCGCTAGACTGTGTCAAATTTTTCGGTCAAAAGATCCGTTTGGGGGGATTTCTGTTCTAGTCGTCGGGGACTTGAATCAGCTGCCGCCTGTGGGAGACAGTTTTCCTTTTGCAAGTCCACGTGCGAGGGATGCGTACGCCGAGCTGGTTGGTCCAGTTTTGTGGGAAAAGTTTAGGCTGTTGGAGCTCACGGAAATCATGAGGCAGCGGAACGACCTTCTTTTTGCAAGAGCACTTGGAAATCTCGTAAAGGGCAAACTGACAGAAGAGGAGAAGAATCTGTTGAAAAGCCGGCAGGTTCAGCCAGAGGACGTTCCAGAAGACGTGCTTCACTTGTTCCAGACCAACGAAGCAGTGGACAAGTTTAACGAAGACGCTCTCAGGAAGCTGGATACCCAGGGAGCAACATTCCACGCTCTTGACACGTGCCAAGGCGACGCATCGGAATCCATGAAACAAAAGTTCAAGGAATACGTCAGCAGTCTACGAACCAATGAGACGTACGGCTTGCCCTATAAGCTAACACTGAAGGTGAGTGGCAGGTACATGATGACCAACAATGTCGATACTGCAGACGGTCTTGTCAATGGAGCCACTGGAAGACTTCGACTGATACAGTTGTCAAAGTCTGGTACTGAACGGAAACCTGTCAGAGTGTGGATTGAATTTGACGATCATGATGTTGGGCGGACAATGCGAGGAAACAACAAACGGGCGGCAAAGAATCTGAATGTTTCGAACACGTGGACACCTGTAGACTATGTCTGTCGTGTGGCCCGACGCAAACAAGGTGGAGGAAACCTGCAGATTCTGAGAAAACAGTTTCC
>NC_090251.1:43157339-43184839 GCF_037325665.1 Littorina saxatilis | reverse complement strand
TGTTGTTCTAGCCCTCCCCCCCCCCTCCCGCAACTGGACTTTAACCCCCCCCCCCCCCCCCCCCTTTCCCTGTAGCTGTAGGAAATGATTCGACTTGGAGATTTTAAGATCTTCTTTGCCCTACCTTTTCCTGTAATGTTTTAATTACATCGTTTTTGATACAACAAATAACGTCCCTTTTTGTTTCGAGACCATCTTTGTTAAGTTTGACGATCAGTTTTTAGGAAGGTTTTTATGAAGAGGGGCGTGTTCTTTTTACCCTCTTTTTCGTTTGCTGATTATTAGGCTTGATGTGTTCTGCTGCTATGTTCCCAAACACGTACTCTCTCTCTCCCTATGTTATTTTGCCATTCTTTTTCTCGGTGTCTCTTTTTGTTCGTATATTCAATATATGTATTCAGTAGAATGTAGGCGTTATGTTAATCATATATGTGGCGTATGCGAATGTATAAAGACAGATGAAACCGGGGTGTGCCGATGTTTTGGTTATGGCAGTGACCGTTGTTGCTTTGAGCGCGCAGCATTTTTGTGGGGTTTTTATGGGCATGGATTTGCCGTTTGATATGGACGTCTAATGTACGTTTTGTATACTAAAGGAGAAGTATTTTTGTGTGTAACCTAATTGCTCAGTCTTTAAGTGTAACTGGAAGTTTTGCAGTTCGTCTGCGTTTTTGTCTACCTACAAGTGTTTGGTATCTACAGATGCGTTGTAAGGTTGGTTGTTTAATGACATATGTGTGTACATAATTTTTATGTGGGTTTTCTTAATAGAAGAACTTTGGTGTATGTTTGAGGAGTTTAACTTCAGTTTGTAAGGAGGCTGGCAGCAGGCTCGGAGCCCTCCACCTCCCCTCCCTTTTGCCCCCGCGCTGCCAGAGCGGGATTCTCATTGGTCCTGCTAGGGTGACGTGGGAGGAAGCCCCGTTAGCTATAAAAGCCGCTGTCCTCATGAGGTCGGGAGACGTGTGAGAGAGTAGGGTGCCTAATAAGTGCCTGAACATGCGTCTCCCCTGTTTTAGAGTCAGGGTCATCAAAACTACCACGGGGGGAAGTGCATCAAGCCAGGCGAAAAGCGAGGGAGTTTGCGCAAATGCTTGGTGTCTTTCCCCTGGAGAAGATACATTGAGCTGGGTTTAAAGTGGTTCGACCCTACGCCCTATGCTTAGTGCTTCTCCTCAGAGTTGCGTGTGGTTTTTACAGACCACGTCCTCGATACGCAACTCTTGTCCCATCGGCAATAGTGAGCAGTGCGCGCTGTTTACTCGGTTACCACAAGGCTTATTAGGGTAGTGCGCGCTACTCTAAAGGTTACCAACACGCGGTGATCGAGTGGCGTCACTCGATTTTGTCCAGGCCCCGAACCCCTGCCCGATTTTTCATCCAGATTAGGACTTGGGTTTTGTTTTCAAAGAGTAAGTTAGATCGCTAGGGTACCTACGGGTCATGCCCGATTTTCCAGCATTGTAAGGACTCAGACTTTATTTGTTAGTGTAGTGTTTAGACTGTATTAAAGCCAACCCAGACTCTTTATAGATATACTTTCTATGGAAGAACCCACGTATGTTTTCTTTTGATGTTTTTGTTTGAATACAATTGGAAATCCTATTACACTCTTGTTGACTTTGTATTTTGTTCGTCTGTTCGTCTGGTGCGTGTGGTTTGAATGCCATCCTGACAAATGTCCTTTAAGACCGCACGCACAGTAACACCTTAGACGCAGACAGTTTCCGTGAAGCTACCACCGCTCGGCTTTACATCTGGTGTCAGAAGTGGGATCCATGGTCTAGGGTTGGTCACAGTAACACTTGTCTAATCCCACCAACCACCAAACGGTTTTACATTCTAAAGATTGATTTGGTTAATGGAATTCTAAATTTTGTTGGTCCTTTCCCCGTCCCTTGGAACAGCATAGCGCAAACACTAGCGTATTTTGTGTTGCTATCAGAGTTAGGTCTTTTTCTTTGTGTGTTTTAAAAAGATGGGGCTGTTGGTGTTCAAAGCTTTAAGCTGGTTTTTCTTTTTGCTGGGCAAACCCTTTTTTTTTCTCTGCTCCCTGAAAATCACCCTTCCTGCTGATGGCTGCGCAGCGAAGCGAGACATCGGACAACGAGGCAGTGTTCCAGAGGGCATGCAGTGCAGTCAACACAGCTGGCAGTACTTCGATGCGGCACCGTCATGGAGCCAGTGGCTGGGAAAGCTGCTGGCATCTTGGCAACGAGGAACACGGTCTACACGGCGCTTGGAGGAAAAGCAAGGGACCAGCCGGACAACACAGCAGGGGTCGTCTTCAGTCAACTACACACGAAGGCAGTACAGAGTGGCTTTCCGGTCGGTCTCTCCAACTCGAGACCTGGACTGGGAAGCCAAAGCTGCATACTGTCGGCGACACTATGTACGTGTTACTGGCAGGAGAGCAGAGCAGCCAACGCCAGGAATGCAGCGCTCTGCGTCACGAGGAGACAACGCCGAAAGAGGAGATTCAGGGACTGACAGCGGTCTTGGAGTCAGTCTCTGTCTCCCCAGATCACAGCGCGCACAGAACAACGGCAGTGGGGGACGAGCAGCCAGCCGGCGAAACAACTACAACTGCAGAAGAAGAGCGAGGGAGGCGACGACACAGCGACAGAGGTGACACGAAGCTTGTCACTGGGGTCCAAGGACGATCGAGCTTTCCTGATGCTGCAGCCTCTGTAACACACGGTCATCCTAAAGTGTGTAACGGGGGCAATCAACAGATGCCGGGCGGGGAAAACCTTCCCTGCTGGCATAGATGTCGAGTTCTGGACAGACAGGGCCACTGTCTGGAACTCGAGGGAAGGAACGTCGCTTCGCTGACCGGCGGAAGCGAGTTCAGCAGATGTCCGCCAACATTCAACGGAAAGGCGGATTGGGGGGCGTTCCGAGTTCAGTTCGAAATGTTTGCAGAGCTGAACAGATGGACAGAGGCAGACATGGGTTTTCAGCTTGCTGTTTGTCTACGAGGGTCAGCACTGACAACGCTGAAACTCGTGAGACCCGAAGACAGACGGGAATATGGCTCGCTTGTTCGGGCCCTTGAAGCGAGATTCAGCACACAGATGCACGAGAAAGAACTTTTACGGACGAACCTTCAGAACAGAACGCGTCAGCAAGATGAAAGTCTGCCTGCGTTAGCGGAAGACGTCAGGCGCGGGCTGGTACAGATAGTCTATCCGGCAGCTAGCAGAGAAGCAGAAGAGGAGCTGACCATCGCTCATTTCACCGACGCCCTCTACCATGACGCAAGGCTGCAGTGGGCGACATTTCAAGCAAAACCACAGGCACTGGAAGAAGCTGTTGCAGCCGCGATCAGGTTCGAGTCTTTTCGGGTTGCACGAAGAGACTGCTTCACACACGAGGTCAAGGCAGCGGCCGTCAGAGAGGTACACGAAGGTGCGAGGGGCTTGTGTTTCTACTGCCACAAGCCCAAGCATCGAACAACAAACTGCAGAAGAAGAGCGAGAGAAGCGACGAGACAGCGGAAGAGAAGACAGTAGCTGGAGACGGGCCATCGAGGAGGGAGATGTCTTGGTCTTCTTACACCTGTGACGGCTGCACAGGTGGTTGGGGTTGTACTGACGTCAGGAGCTACGTCAGGCAACAGGTTTTCCGAAGATCAGCGCATCTTTGAAGAGAAGACAGACAAGGAGGGGACAGAACCTGCTGAAGGTTGCTTCCGTGTGCAGTGTGGGACACTGCATGCAAGATACAGAGGGATTCTGTATACGTCCCAAGAACTACACCGTCGGACATCTCGGCCCACTAGATTCCAGAGACAGAGATGAGAACCACGACAGCGATCCCTGTTGGTGGAAGCACTCTCTTCTTCTCTCAACTCTACCCCGGGTTTTTGCTTTTGGGCACCTTTCTCCCCACGACACCGGGAGCGGAGAGATAGCTCAATGTTGGACTGCGGGACACCATCCATCACAAAGAGACATCATCACATTTTTTTTTTCTACAATCCTGTTCGACGACGTTGGAGTCATCGCGGACAGGTGACACCGTCATCTCTACAGTAGTTGGAGACGGGCCATCGAGGAGGGAGATGTCTTGGTCTTCTTACACCTGTGACGGCTGCACAGGTGGTTGGGGTTGTACTGACGTCAGGAGCTACGTCAAACACCAGGTTTTCCGAAGATCAGCGCATCTTTGAAGAGAAGACAGGCAAGGAGGGGACAAAACCTGCTGAAGGTTGCTTCCGTGTGCAGTGTGGGACACTGCATGCAAGATACAGAGGGATTCTGTATACGTCCCAAGAACTACACCGTCGGACATCTCGGCCCAGAAGATTCCAGCGCCGGCAGAGAAGAACTACGTCATCACGAAACGCAGCCGATACCAACAACAACACTCTCATCGACCTGACAAGGACAACCCAGCTGACCAGTGCGCTGCAGGGGATCCGGTCGGCGAGCGAGCTTTACGGCGCGCTGCCACGAGGCCGCGGTTCCTGCCTCTGTCTGACGAGACAGGGGAACCTGTCTGACGCTGCAGCTGGTGCGTCTCGAGTCCTATTCACCGCCACAGAAGTCGTCACAGAGGTCACCCGTTCCTGCGTTCCTGTCCGGCGCCGCGAGGACGCGCCTGATGTCGTCGAGGTACCACTCTCCCGGAATCCACCGAGAGGGACGACGTCGACGGAGAAGGCGACAACTCAAGCGTCGGACGTAAGCATCAAGGAAATAGGCACCAGTGACTTCGCGATCGGTAAGGGTGGGGAGCTAGATAGATGTTTTTGTTCTGATTTTTGTTAAAAAGCATAGATTAGCATAACCAACGACAAAAGAGACAGTGACAGTATTGAATTAGATGCCTTTAAATTTTTGTTTTGTTTCTGTTGACAATTATCTCGGAATGATGGTGTGTGCAGGATATAAAAGACTCCAACGATTGAAGGAAAAGGTGTGTCGTTTACAGCTGGTTTACCGGTTCGGTCCGATGTCTTGAGCCTGGGCTCGGTAGATAGGTGTAACAGAATCTGTAATCGACGTTGGTTTGAAAGAGAACCGAGGCTCTTGTAGATATTCTGTTTTTGTATTGTATGGTCATTTAGTGCTTGAACCCATGGTATTTTGTTGTTTTTTCTCAAGAAAAACTGTCAGGGTTGAAGATTTGTTCAGGAAAGCTTCTAATAGTGCGTGGTGGTTTTTACAGTTTTATGATGGCTGTCACGCTCATTGGGCGTTGTTTAACGCATGAGATGGTTGTCAAATGTTGAGTGTCATACCAATGTACATTTGAGAAAGTTTTTGAAAAGTGTAACCAATATAGGCCAGTCGTCGTTTTCTCCGTTGTACTTTTGTTAAAGAATAATCGAGTTAGGAAGTCCATCCTAAGATATTCTTTTTCATTTTTCGAGTTCGTCACGTGCTGCTCGGCTTTACATTTGGTGTCAGGAGAGTTTTTGTATCAGCCTTTGTGTTTTGTAAAGCTGAGATAAGATCGGTGACACTTTTCTCCTTCTTATATTTTTTTGTTGTTGCCAAGATTGGGGACAAACTTATTTTTTTTAGAAGGGGGCATTGTGGAGAAAAGTGCAGTACACATACGTTTGGTTTGATATCCGTCATTTTCCCTATAAGAGTCTTGTAATAGTACAAAAGGGCATCCAGTACAAATCGCCAGTGCATAAATAGGTCACTTTAACCCGACAACTTGTGTGCACCAGAATTGGGTTTTTCCTCTTTCTCTTAGCAAGACTTTGGTGCCAAGCGGTTAATCGCTTGCATCTGTAGCACTGGCCCCGACCTGACCGGACCTGCAAATTGTGTGGGGAGGTTCGGTTCTCTCTCTCTCTCTCAACTCAACAGACTGGATGGCGGGATTTCATCGTTTTATTTAAAACCCCACGTAGAACAACACGCAATGACCTGAAAACATAATATAACAAGAAGAGCAAACGCTCGATCGAGTCACTTTCGCAGTTCTGAATATTATGACCTTGAAAAAGGTCAAAGGTCACCAAAGCAGACGTCAAAGTGTAGAGGTCACTGGGAGTCACGTTCACATAAAATTTGAGCCCGGTCACTTTTATAGTTTCCGAGAAAAGCCCAACGTTAAGTTGTGTGTTGCCGAACAGAAAAGGCTAGTTATCTCCCTTGTTTTTCTGATAACGTTCGTAAAAGGCTACAGATGTAAATACTTTGATGTAAAGAATAATCCTACAAAGTTTCAATCACATCCGATGAACTTTGTCAAAGATATAAAATGTCTAATTTTTCCTTTGACGCTGACCTGTGACCTTGAAAAAGGTCAAAGGTCAACGAAACCATCGTTAAAGTGTAGAGGTCATTGGAGGTCACGACTAAACAAAATATGAGCCCGATCGCTTTGATAGTTTCCGAGAAAAGTCCAACGTTAAGGTGGTGTCTACGGACGGCCGGACGGCCGGCCGGCCGGACGGCCGGACAGACTAACACTGACCGATTACATAGAGTCACTTTTTCTCAAGTGACTCAAAAATTGTATTAAGTTTCAGGAAGCAAGTCATGAAAATAGGCAATAAAATCAAGTAATGTTGTAACAACAAGAGCGGAAATATTTACATAATTATTCACAACACCATAAGTACTAGAGCAAAGAGTGACACAACACAACATACCGCAGTCCTAAAAACAACATGAACAAACCATGACTAGAGAGTCAAATGCAAATTACACAAGTAAGTTCAAGTCGCTATCAGAGTTTCTAGCACAACAGAACACAAGCTTATAGAAAGTCAACATGTACAGTGAAAACTCTCAATCTCATTCCTCACAACATCACTGACAAGTTACTTCATGCCAGGATCCACAAGGGACTGTTGGGTATGGGTTATACATCAAATACTCTAGCGCCTAATCGGTGAGCAAACAATGACCAACCAAACAACAAGAACAGCAACAAATAAACTGTACTGTACAACAACTAAACATACAAATACCGACAAATCAAACAAGTAAACAAACAAACCGACAGTTAACAAACAAACAAACAACAATGCATAAATGACACAAAAGGATTCTAGTAAAAGAATACAAAAGACCTACAATCTATGTATACAAAATAACCAAAGTCCTGAATGGACTAAGTCAGTAAGTACTAAGTCAGTAAGTAGCACTATGTACTGACCAAACTGTACATCAGTTTCCTACCACAACAAGGGAGATAACAATTGAGGGTAATCATTCTTCAAAGCACAAAATTTGGGAGGTGGGAACACACACAGAAATACAACACAGGCACACGACAAACACACAACTAGGACAGCAAACACATAAACAACCAAACACACAAACAAACAAACACACACAACACAGGGGCATAGTTATGTTACAAGCATCAGCCTTGCAACAGAAACTAGGTCAGTAGTGACACATCAATTACATTTCTGGCAGCTAGGCTATATATAAATTTGACCTACATTATATACATCCAAGGTTTGCAAGGGCTGACTCAATTCTATCAACCTGAGCTGAGAACAACTCAAAATCCTAGCCTGAGACAAGAAAATAAACTGGCAACCAGAAGAATAACATCTAGAGAGAGAGGGAGAGAGAGGGAGAGAGGGAGAGAGAGAGAGAGAGAGAGAGAGAGAGAGAGAGGATTAAAAGATGAACACACAACTAACAGAATATAACAATGACAAGGATGTTATTGGACAATAATAAGAAATCATACCACAATTCAATCAATGCACTGATTAGATGGAGCGAGAGTCTTAAAACCGATAACCATAACCTTCAGGTTCCACATTATTTCATCTCATTATCCGTTCCTGACATGAATCTCTTTATGAACAGCTAACAGCTCTTTTGAATAAAAGCAGCTTCCTTCAGTAGTGCTTCCAAGCGAATCGTAAATTTAGAAAAGGCACAACTCTTGATGAGTTACATCATACTCTTGGTTGATACAGGTAACCGGCTCAGAAAGAAACCAATGTTATCATATCAACATACCCAAATGATGCGTCTGTAATTCGGCCGATTTACACGAACTTGCCAATGCTAAACAAAATTCACCAAGCATCCTAGCTGAAAGTTTGGCATCCAAAGCTAACTGCTCAATAGACCATACAGTCGCTACGAAACATCGTTTAGTCTACAGTTTGATCTGACAGACTATGACGTAAGGCCAAAAAAAAAATAGGTGTGGTTACGGTAACATAGCCAAAAAAAATAGGGTAGGTAGGTAGGCAATCACTTTTTTTTTTAAACTTTTTTTTCTAATGTGTACAAATTAAACCTACCGTACTTTCCGGGTGACAAGGCGCTTTGTAATCTAAGACGCACCCCCTTCTTTAAAAAAAAAATTGTAATCCAGTCACCCATTGGACGCAGGGGGCCAATAGGGCGCACCAAAATGACCCAGTTTTTGCCATGAGAGGTGGTTCCCCTGTCATATCTGAGAGAGGAAACACTTCCTGCATCGGGGTCAGTGACCGGTCAGTGACCAAAGGCATTGTGATAGCTGGGTGGCCTTGTTAAAAGACACGACCTTCTTCCCAGGGGTCAATGACCCAGTTTTTGCCATGAGAGGTGGTTCCCCTGTCATATCTGAGAGAGGAAACACTTCCTGCATCGGGGTCAGTGACCGAGTTTAACAGAGTGGAAATCTGTGTGTGCCGCCAGATCAAAGGCAGGGCAGTACCTAGTAGCTGAAACATGCATTATCACAAGTTGTTTGACTGGTGCTCAAGCGGTCTCTTTGATTTTTTTGTATTTCATACACGGATTAGGGCTTCGTTATACAAGACGCAGGGGTCGAACTCGAGGAAAAAAATCGCGCCTTATGACCCGGAAAGAACGGTACTTGACAGGGAAATAAGTGTGCGACACGGGCGCTTTCGCTTTCCTTGCGTTTTTTGCACTCGTTTTTTTTTTTTTGACAAATGTAATAAAAAAGTTATAGGATCGGCCCCTAAAAATAGGGTAGGTCGGGTTACCGTAACCACACCTATTTTTTTTTTAGGCCTAATGTCTAGACATCCTGACGTAACCTCAGCTATCAGTGAAAGACAAATACTCCATCCGTTCAGTCATCAACAAAACATAGCAGTAATACAATCATGATCAAGTCACAATAAATGGCATAGTTAAACAAAACAAGAAAATCATTGTTTACTTACAGTGAACTCAACTCTTTGCCGACATCAACACAAGTTGAACAGGCTACATGTGGAGCAGTCTCTTCTTCCTAGCTATCTGAGCGGGCAAAATGCCTCCTTTTCCTGGGGCTAGCATAATACTCTGAATCAAGGCGGTCTATTGTAGCGAGCGATTAGCGAAGTCGAACAATGGACTGAGTGATGATACCAGAACTAGAAGGGGGAGTTTACGTCCTCTCAGAAACTATTTCTATTTGGGACAAGAATTGGTGACTGGAGTGATGATACCGATGGATGGTGCTTCAGTCCCACGAACAGGTGTCCATTAGGGAGTAGCTCTGTAGATGTGCTAGTAGGCAGTGGAGGAGGGGGAGGGTCTCGGGGGGGGGGGGGGGGGGGGGGGGACACCTAACCAAGAGAATGGAGGTGACGGGGTTGTTGGTACTCTATAAATATTTAGTAAAAGTTATATGTTTAAGAAATGTGAGAGTTTTTTAATTCTATATAGGGGATGGGGATGGACCAGTAAAAGGCCGGTAATTTATTAAGTCACGTGGGTTAAAAACTGGTTAAGACTTAGGACCACTTTTCTTAAAAAGATAAAAGTCCAATTCCGTTTGTGATTTATATACACTATGTTCAGGGTGAAGGTGATGGGTACGAGTAACAAAAAAAAAAACAAACAAAAAAACCACAAAACAAAAACAAAAACAAAAAACCAACACAGACACTCACACAGGACTCACACGCTCCACTGATTATTCCCATTCATTAAAATGTACAGCTTAGGTGTACTAAGAGGTAAGACTTGTACGTGGTGATCTAAGGCATCACAATATGTTGAAGTCTTAAGTTGGCTTATGTAGGTTAAGAGCCTGTTTATAAAACATGTTCCTTACGCAAGGAATAAGAGGTAGTGATAGAATATAATCCAGTGAGATAGGGTATAAAACGTGTTGGTTAAAAGTCCGGTTAGATGAGGTACAGGTATGGGTGTTAGTGTACGGTGCACGGCACCCCCCCGCCAGGTGGAGTGAGGGGACCCTTCGCTCCCAGCAGGCGGGCGCCGGCGGGACGCGCACACTTAACAAAAGAAAACAATGTGACTGGTGTACCGCCACCCGTCTGCGGCCCAGATAACACACAATATTGATGCAATATTGGGACAATATTAGATTTACCTTGTAATCCAAGATGAGCTAACCCAATATTGAATCAACATTGGTACAATATTGTTTTCCAAGATTAAACTATATGTCCGGTAATCTTGTTACCCAATATTGGAATGATGTTGGAATCCAATAATAAATGATGTAAGGGACATAACCGCTCCCCTTTCGTGCAGCAGTCTTGGAGTACAATATTGGACAAATGTTGCTTAGCAATGTAACTTTTTTTACGTGCGAGTTATATTTGTTTTGTTCTGTTTGTTTGTGTAAAAATCACTAAAAATGAATATAAAAATCTTTGGAGTGTGTGTGAGTGTTTTCTTTTTTTTTTTTTTTTTCGGTTTTTTTTTCGTTTTTTTTTTCTTTCCCTATTCCTATGTTGAACATAAATTGCAGTTTTGCACCCTCCCCCCTCCCCCCCCCCCCCCCCCCCAAAAAAAATACTTCTGATTTACATTGAAAAAAAAAACCCATCGCCATCACGATTCGAACACCGGTCCTAGCAGTTACGAATCCGGCGCATACCCAATGAGCCACACGTACTTCGACGATCGCTCGCACATTTTTGTCTTTGTATGTTTACTATACACTTTATTTTGCGAAGCAAAAAGTTACATCCATTCTGTTATTGAAAAACTGTCCTTTGTTTTACGTTCAAAGTTTTCAATGGTCAAATATTAATAAATGTATCGATTGGCGTTTCGAACAGAGCAACATGAGAGGGGGGGTGGGGGTGGAGGGAAAGGAGGGCGAGTGACTGCCCTTGATTGTGTCCGTTTCCGTTCTGAGCGCCATATTTGATTTGGTTTACAAAGCGTTCTTTTTTTTGTGATTCCATCATCGCCTTCATCCTTTCAAACTAATGTGAGTTGACTCAAAACATTTTCCACGCGTTTATGGCCCATTATTTACGGTTCACCGACTCTCTGATCTGCAGTAGCACATCTATGATCTAGCTCTAGCAAGTAGCATTCTAATTTCTATGGTGAACACGCACACATGCGTGTTTCTCGAAAAACTGAAAGTTCAAACAGATCGTTAGACTCTACTTATCATTGTAAACTATATTCTCATCAACAGTTACAGTATTTTTCATGATGTCTTCTTACCAGGCGTTACGAAGAAAAATTCGAAAAGTAGCAAGAAACGATTTGTCAGCAAGCATTGCAGAATCTAACGCTATCGCCAGGGAATCATCACACTCGCACAATGCATCAATCGAGGGTGGGGAAGCTTTGGCAGAAGAGAATGAGAATTGGCATACATGCCATGATCATGATGTCTTTGATTTTGAAGAAAATCCGAGCGAAAAAGATGATCCAAACAGAAACATGGAATCAATTGACCATGCTGACACTGATAGCTGTGATGACATGTTGGAGTTTTTAGATTCCATTGAATTCAATGATTTACCTGTTCAGACTGATTCAGATAACGATAGTGACATTGATATTGACGAGTTTACAGAAGAACCTGAGCAAGAAAACACCAATTTGGCACATCAGCTTATTTTGTGGGCAACGTCCTTTGGAATCACTTTGTCTGCACTCTCTGCCTTGCTGGCGATTCTTCACTTCTTCCATCCAAATCTTCCAAAAGATGCTCGCACTCTACTGAAAACACCACGGCAGACCCCAGTCAAAGCTTTGACAAATGGTTCATATTTTCATTTTGGCATTTTTAAGCGGCTCTCACAAAATATCAATTTGAGAGGATTTTTGTCCCAAGTCCTTCCTGAAGTTCCCATCATTTCACTTCAAGTTAATATTGATGGTTTGCCAATCTCAAAAACTGGCTGTAAGCAACTGTGGCCAATCCTTGCAAGAGTTTGCAAACCATTTACAACAGATCCTTTCCTGGTTGGGCTACATTGTGGTGAAAGTAAACCAGATACTCTTGATGAATATATGGAAGATTTCATTGCTGAAATAGAAAATTTCCAAAGAGGTCCAGTTGAGTTTGAGTTTGATGGAAAGAAATACCCAGCTCACATTGATATTTCTTGCTTTATTTGTGATGCACCTGCAAGGTCCTATTTGAAAAAGACTAAGGGACATTCTGGATATTTTTCATGTGAAAGATGTTCTGTTAAAGGAACTTACAGAGAAAACAAAGTTGTATTTGATGATTTTAATGCCCCTCTCAGAACAGAAGCAGATTTCAATGCCCAAAGCCAACCAGGTCACCACACTGGGATCTCTCCTCTCACACGTTTGTCCATTAACATGGTTTGCCAATTTCCTTTAGAGTATATGCACCTGATCTGTTTGGGTGTAATGAGGAGAATCTTGATGTTTTTGATGAGAAGCCCAGTCAACAAAGGTATTAGGCTTGGTCAAGGTGCGTTACGACAGATTTCACTGTCTCTGGACTCTTTTAAAGAATATATTCCAAGGGAGTTTGCAAGAAAGTGTCGCAACCTATCCGAGGTAGATAGGTGGAAGGCAACCGAATTTAGACAATTTCTGCTTTATAGTGGAATTGTTGCATTCAAAGGCAACTTGTCACCAGAATACTATGATCATTTTCTGTTATTTTTTATTGCTATTCATTGTCTTGCTAGTCGCACCTTGTGGGAGAGTCATACAGATTATGCACAAAATCGTTTACGGTCATTTTTAGAAAAGGCAAAAAGACTTTATGGCAGAGATTTTTTTGTGTACAACGTACATGCTTTGATTCATATCTCGGATGATGTTAGAAGGTTTGGACCTTTGGATAGTTATTCGGCTTTTTGTTTTGAAAACTATCTTGGCGGGCTAAAACAGCTACTACATAAGCATGCATTGCCTTTACAACAGGTTATCAGGAGACTTGTAGAAAGAGAAGGTGTCATAAAGAAAAACAAAGCGTGCTTGCCTAACATCTTGCCAAAAAAGCAGCACTTTCATGGGCCTATCTTAAGAGATGTTTTTGATTGTCAGCAGTTTAAAGAAATTATTTTTAATGGTGTTTTCTTTTCCATTTTAAAGGGTGATAATTGTGTTAAAATTCGTCACAAGTTCTATTTGATCCGTAATATTCTTTCTGGTCCTGCTGGTAATGATAGAATCATTATTATCATTGAAAGGTTTTTGAACATCGCTCCTTTCTTTGAATATCCGTGCAACTCAGCTGTTGACTTTGATATCGTTAAGGCTTCGGCATTGTCAGGCTATCATGACAGGGCTTACTTAGATGAGGTTGTCCACAAATGTGTTATGCTACCTATACCACATAAAGATAGGGAATTTGTGCTTCTTCCTTTGAATGTTTAATTTTTTTTGAGTCACTTGAGAAAAAGTGACTCTATGTAATCGGTCAG
The DNA here is from genome assembly GCF_037325665.1 of Littorina saxatilis. Classification (NCBI taxonomy): domain Eukaryota; kingdom Metazoa; phylum Mollusca; class Gastropoda; order Littorinimorpha; family Littorinidae; genus Littorina; species Littorina saxatilis. The sequence continues at coordinate 43,171,260 of NC_090251.1, read as the reverse complement.
TGTTAGTCTGTCCGGCCGGCCGGCCGGCCGTAGACACCACCTTAACGTTGGACTTTTCTCGGAAACTATCAAAGCGATCGGGCTCATATTTTGTTTAGTCGTGACCTCCAATGACCTCTACACTTTAACGATGGTTTCGTTGACCTTTGACCTTTTTCAAGGTCACAGGTCAGCGTCAAAGGAAAAATTAGACATTTTATATCTTTGACAAAGTTCATCGGATGTGATTGAAACTTTGTAGGATTATTCTTTACATCAAAGTATTTACATCTGTAGCCTTTTACGAACGTTATCAGAAAAAACAAGGGAGATAAGGCCAAAAAAAAAAATAGGTGTGGTTACGGTAACATAGCCAAAAAAAATAGGGTAGGTAGGTAGGCAATCACTTTTTTTTTTTTTTACTTTTTTTTCTAATGTGTACAAATTAAACCAACCGTACTTGACAGGGAAATAAGTGTGCGACACGGGCGCTTTCGCTTTCATTGCGTTTTTTGCACCCGTTTTTTTTGTTGTTTTTTTTGTTGACAAATGTAATAAAAAGTTATAGGATCGGCCCCTAAAAATAGGGTAGGTCGGGTTACCGTAACCACACCTATTTTTTTTTTTAGGCCTAACTAGCCTTTTCTGTTCGGCAACACACAACTTAACGTTGGGCTTTTCTCGGAAACTATAAAAGTGACCGGGCTCAAATTTTATGTGAACGTGACTCATTGTGTTGTGAATAGCAATTTCTTCCTGTCCATCTGATGCCTCATATACTATTCAGAACTGCGAAAGTGACTCGATCGAGCGTTTGCTCTTTTTGTTAAATATTTATTTTTAACTTTAAGGATGTCAAATTCCAAACATACTGGAAAATATCAACTTGTGGAGTTTGAAGAGGATGAAGGGAGGACAGTGGCTATTGTGCCACAAAACTGGCTGAAGTTCACTCAAAAGAAATGCTGGTGGCCAAACGGCAAATCGGACCTTTCAACTGTGATCAACTGTAAAGAGCCCGATCCTCGTAATGGGACTTACTGTTCATTTGTGAAGATCCTCGCTGCCAGTGGTAAGTACATTTCCCAGTTTATCTTTCCTGTGTGTGTTTATAACGCCCAGGGGCAATGAAGGCCAAATTTTTCTCAAGCTGTTTGACAGCTTTTCATAATCCTCCCCATTTACTGAATTTTGTGCATTTTCCATTATTTTTCTAAGCTCAACATAATGCCGTCGGGAGGCCTATGTTTTTCGAATTCGTGTAGAGGAAGTTGAAAATCAATGCACTTCCAGTTCTATTTTTTAGTCTCCAGCATTTCCAAATGTCTGTTTTCTTAGGTGACACAAATGAGTCACCTATGCGTCCACAAAATCCATTACAAAGGTAAAAATCTAAACTTGTCTGTGCAACTGGCCCACTGAATCTAATTTCTTTTCTGAAGTCATTCTTTTTATTTCTAAACGGAATATAGACATGTTGCATATCAAATGAAAGGATTTTCTATTTCCAAGCTAATTAGACCATTTACAATGCTCTCTGTTGACAAATATTACTTTGATTTTGTGTTTGTAGGTTGTGGGCAAGCCACATTTTTTTGTGGGGAAGTTACAAATCACAGCTTACGTTCCCGGAGAGGGTTGATAAAAAACATATACCTGCTGTGTATGTCGTTGTGGATTTAAAAAAAAAAAAAAAAAAAATTGAGGTTACTGTTCAGAGTTCACTTCAGTTGAAATTAATTTATGTATTTTGGGCCCTCTAAGTTGTTTTTGGGCCCTCCAAGATTTTTGTCAAGGGGCCCGTTGGCCCTTTAGAAATTAATATGTTAATTTCTACTCCAAGGCCTGGACATAAAATTAGGTCCGTAACCACTATCCCCAAAACTGAAAACAAACTAAACTACTGTCAGTACTAATAATATTTTTTATATATTTTTTTTCTCCAGATGATTATCAGAAACTCCGTCGTAGAGAAGACCAATGTCTCGATGTCAGCGACATTGCGACCGAGACGGAGACGGATTGTGAGAGTCAACCTCGCAATATTAGAGCACCAGCTAGATATAGGTAAGTTTAACTTTAAGGTTGTTGTGATTCACTTCTGTGTCGCTTATTACATGAATTTGAGTCAATGATGCATTTTGCGGCATAACATTTATTTAGCCTTAGCCTTTAGTCACGGCTGATGTGTAACACTTGGTCATTTTTTCTCATCTTAGTTGAACGTGAATCAAGCAAGTGTACAACACATTGAGGATGAGTAATGAGAGGAAAAGTGTGAAAATTGGCGATTTGTTTGTTTAGGTTTTTTTTCCTTTCTTTCTTTTTCTTTTACTTTTACCCATCCTAATACACCAACAGTTTGGATACATGTGACTCTGCATTTCTGTGTCGCATCAAGGCCGTTGAAACATGTACTTTGTTGCAAATATTTCCCCCTCCAGGTGGGGGCCTGTGAAATCTTTCTGTACCACAGGATAAAAAAAATACCCCCGGCGTGTCTCCTGTCAAGTAAACAGGTTCATTTTAGTTTCTTTACCTCATTTTGTTTATTCTCAATTATGACTTTTCTATCTGTTATTCATCTTTTCTTGTCTATACATTTCCTCTGTGAACTTTCTGCTATCTTTTTGCTTAATCTGATAAATACATCTTTCATCTTCTTATAAAATTCTTGAACTCTCCTTTTGTTCCTTGTCTCGTGATTCTTGTTCAGTTTAATCTGTTAGTGTTCTGATGTAAGCCCAGCAGTAGGTAGAATAAATTCTATTGTAACAAAATACTGGGAACTGTCCTTCTTCCAGTATGTTTTTAGTACATTGTATGTGCGGCTGCTGGGGCACTTTGTGATAGGTTATGGCGATTGTAAAACAAGGATTACTTGACAAGGAACTTCCCCTTCCCCACCATCCCCAGCCCTGAGAAGGCTCTTCGTAGTCGGCGGGGCTTAAAACAATAAAAAAAATTAAAAAAAAAATGTTGCAAATATTGCTAATTCTGAGAAAATAAGTAATCATATCCGGGATTGAAACAACAGTCACAAGCACCGCTGAATTATGAATCCAACCTCAGACTGCTTGTCTACCGAGCCACTCAGGCAAACAAGAGAGGCAGGCAATACCGACTGTAGGGTGCACATTCTCAACAAGAGAAACATTGAGAAAAAACAACAACTTTACAAACCATGGCTATTATCCAGTAACAAAATTAATCACAAAACAATGTGTACATACACGGATCAAATACGTGAAAATGTTCTGTCTTATCTTTGACTTTTTTTTAATGAGTGTTGTGGCTTCTTCAGACATGATACTGCCACTGAGGACATTGCCATTGATGATGAACGCAGTCAGGTGATGACGCCACCTGAAACATGCAGGTATGTTTCATGTCTTAAGTCTTATGGAAGTTTTTGTCTTGTATCACACAAATAGTATGACTTATGGGCCTGGACAATGTCAATAAATGATAATGAATTTTATTCATTCAGTTTCTTTTTTCCCCGTTCCACTATTGTGATCCAAGAATCGGTGGTGACAGTAACGTAATGTTGTAATTTGGTGAAGTTAGTTTACTGTTTGAATGATATAGTGGAGGGAAATTTATTAAGATCGGAGGTTTTCCCCCCGTGTCTTACCAAATTTCCCCCCTCTATATCATTCAAACAGTAAACTAACTTCGCCAAATTACAACATTACGTTACTGTCACCACCGATTCTGTTTTTATGAATTGCCCATGCCGGTTTTATTTTACTGTTCTGAAACATATTATTTTATGTATACCAGTGAAATAATGTGGACTATCTCCTTTAGTATCTGACTAGAAATAGTACTTGTGTGGAAATGTTATTTTCTGTACTTGTATTTATTTCCCATTTAAACTATTACTTTGTATCATGTTCATTTGTTCTTGTGCAGATTGCCGAACATCATGATCGAGAGATCAACTTCACAGCGAAGAAGAAACAGTCAAAGTCCCCCGCCAAAACGAAGGATCTTTTCAACAGATGAGCGCAGAAGCGGAAGTCCACCATCAAGAAGTGGGGCCTCATTTTCCAAAAGATCGGGATATGGAGGAGAAAGCTTCAGAGGCGATGGGAGACGCCAGAGTCCTAGTCCTGGAAGAATTGGAGCCTCTACAGAGAGTTTCAGAAACGAGAGGAGAAGCCGAAGTCCACCAAGAAGAGGAGCCTCTACAGAGAGTTTCAGAAGCGAGAGGAGAAGCCAAAGTCCACCAAGAAGAGGAACCTCTTCAGAGAGTTTCAGAAGCAAAAGGAGAAGCCGAAGTCCACCAAGAAGTGGAGCCTCTACAGAGAGCTTCAGAGGCGAGAGGAGAAGCCAAAGTCCTCCATCAAGAAGTGGGGCCTCATTTGGATATGGAGGAGAAAGCTTCAGGGGTGATGGCAGACGCCAGAATCAAAGTAAGTATATATATAGAATATAAATTGCTTTCATCTATCTGCTTGTTTGGATTTGACTTAATTCACATTGTTTAACATATGTCTGCATGTGTGTTTGTCCGAAATTATATTCCTTATAGAAATGCACAGTGTTGTGACATGTCTAACTAATGTAAAGTTGGTGTGATGACTGCTTTTGACACTGGAAATGTCATGGCAAATTATGTATAAAGGCAGGATTAAATGTGGCAGTATGTTCTTAGTGGAGCAAACTGACACTCTCTCACACACATACTTGCACAAAAGAAGGGGAGAGAATCCCCCCCAACACACACACACACAAACAAGGAAAATCAAAAGTAGAACTTAATCGTGTGTGAGACAAGTAAGTACTCGCATCAACTGCGATTACTTTTTATTCTGATTGTTATTTTAGACAATACAGCATGTTTGAATCAGACAAGAAAGGAGTCAAATGTACATGATGCACAATCATTGACACTTCATCGACCCCAGTACGATGACTTATTTATGTTGCATACTAAAGCACTTGTCTTGTGTCGTTTATCTGTTTTCTCATGCTGTCCTTTTATTTGGGATTGCACCAGTTAGGTAAATATACCTAAGCTAGGATTGGTTTTTGGGGTTTAATGTCTCTTCAGCAGATGCTAGCTGCTATTCGAGACCGACCTAAGCTAGGAAAAAATTATTTGACCGATGGTGAACTTCATTTGGCATTTGTCTGTATCTTTCAGACCTGACCTTGGAGCAGTTGCAGCCTTTCTTTGGCAAGGTGTTCCTTCGCTTCTCAGAATTGAAGGGTCACCTGAATGCACTGGATGATCGCCTTGATCGACTGGAGGCTGCACAGGTGCATGCTGGGCAACCCGGACCTCGACGCCAACCTCCTCCACGTCTTCCCGAAGGACAGTACCCAGTGACAACAGTCGAGGCCCTGGTTCAGCTTGACCAGGGTCTCTCGAATGATGAGGCTATGGGTAGTGCGGTAAGTAAATACTGATCTAGTTGAATTATCAAGTAATATTACAGTGGACCCCCCTGGTAAAGACCCTCAGTGCAAGTACTTCTTCAGTACAGAGACCTGGTTTCTGGAAACATTTCCATCAGTCATCAAATACACATCTCAACGAATACCCCCTCTTGACAAGAACCTTCTTGTTTGCATTTTGGAGGGGTTACACTGTGTAAACAAAAGTTTACTTGAATATTAAGCTTATAATTTTGTGGTGGAGTCATGTGGAAGTTGACTAACATAACTCAAATTCTCTAAATTATATCAAACTGTTTGCTTTGTGCTGGGCAACATTTTATTTTTTATAAATTTTTCAGGCTGTCTGTTGAAATGTGAACTGGTGAGCTGTCTACCTGTTGCTGTATCTCCTTAAAGGGGCATAACATGCCCATTATTCCAAATTGAAGGATGTAAATTCAATATCAATATGACAAATCCTACATTAGGCCAAAAAAATGTATGTTTCTGGTAACATGGCAGAAAAAAATAGGGTAGGTAGGTTGGCAACTTTTTTTTTTAATACCCGCAATGGATATTTACCCGTAAAGAACATTTCGCTGTCAAAAACTGCCAACGGAGAAGCCGAAGAGCTTTGTAAATGGTCTTATAAGCTTGGAAATTTAAAATCCTTTCATTTGACATGCAACATGACATGATAGTACAATTACGGAAATTATGATTTTTTTCTTCTTCAACCAAAATGGAAAAAAAAAAGTCTATGGTCGCCACCCAAATCTATGGTTGGTCGGGTGACCAGAAACATACAATTTTTTGTGTTTGTGTTTCGGAATACATGACGAAACAACTTTAATCTTATTGTTTGTGTTGTTCCCATGAGCACTCACGATACAATCATTTGCATTTTACTTGTGAAAGTTGGGGTAAGATATACCAAAGCGGGAAGTAGGTCAACACGCCGTGCGCTTGCTTGTTTCATGTTGGCAGCGGGCTGGTGTGTGTTTGAAAAATAGATCTTGAAATATCGGTTACTTGCAATGCTCTCAATATTATCTGCTTGATGAAAGAGTTAAAGAATTGTTTTAGCAAGTTGGCCTCGTCATAAAAAGGGACCATCAATGATTTTAGTATGCAATTGAATTGGTAAGAAGTCGAGTGACGGATCTCCCATTTGTTTCCCCTGAAGTCGGAGTGTGGCTGCCTATATGGCTGGGTATTTGAAAACAGCCACACACGCAATCCTCCAACCGTTTGGGTGACCTGAGTGTTCAGCTCAGGAACGCAACAACTTTGATAAATCAAGTCTACTCTCTGAGTGGTTGTATTTCATTTACAAATCCACACGAGGAAATGGTTGTTTGAATTTTGTTTCTTCTTAAATTACATTGCAGGTTTGCATGAGATTGAACTTTGGTAAAATTACAGTGTATAAGGTGATGATTCTGATAGGCTATTAAACAACTTGACAAAAATTAGGCATGTTGTGTCCTTTTAATTGTGGTTGAATGCATTTTGTATTATTTCAAATGTTTGCAGGTGCAGTACCTGTCTGCCATCGGGGGGGCCGACCTCAAAAAGGTCATCAAAAACATCATAGAGAAGCTGATGTGTCCCCGTTTGGCAGTTAGCTACACCCTGACCGGTCGAAATAAGGACAAGGGCAAACTGCAAGATCTTCCCCACTTCCTGGACACTGTATATAGTAAGTAGAATTATATACTAGTCAGGGTGGTTGAGTGTGATTTGCTGTAATAACAGATTTGGTCCTGGTTTATTCAGTCTTTGATACACACAATTGTTATTTTGATACAAAAGTTATTAAGGGTCAAAGGTTGAAATGACCAACAGTTCATTTAAATCACAGTTTTGTTCTTGCTTTCTTTAACTTTAAACGTTCACTCACCACTTCCGCCAGACTGAAAATTTTCTCACTAAGACTGTTTACCACTCGTCAATGAAAAAGTTGGACAGCAGCAAAAAAAAAAAAAAAAAAAAAAAAAAAATCCCAACTAAAAACGGAAAATGTTTTGTCGTTGCAGTATTTAAATATATGATTTGTCAATTTGAATTCTGTGAATAGTAGTTTTCAAGGTTTCTTGCTTGAATTGATCATTCTCAGACATGAAATCAGACATACAGATCTCCCAGTGAATTTAGGATATTGAGGGTCCCTGGGACCCCAATGTCAACATGTTTTGGAGTCCTGAGCGGAATTTTGGGTTTCCCTCATCATTACAAACAAAATTGAAAATTAACTAAAAAAGCATTCTCTTTTGTCTTCATTTTCTGACATATTTACTACATTTCTTATCTTGATGTTTTCAATAGATTCACATGAGGTTGTTTCAACAATTGAAGTAAATTTGGTGAAGTAAGGCTTTAATTTTGTGATTTGCAGAAGCAGCTAAAGTGCGGTTCCCCGAGGCCTCTTTGGTAGAGCTCAATTCCCTAATGGGGTACTGCCTGACCCGCAACTGCGACAGAGGGGGCCAGAAGCAGGAAAAAGAGGAGAAGAAGAAGAGAGAGAGGGAGGAGAGAGAGGGGGAGGAGAGAGAAAGAAATGATCAGCAATGATTTTGTTATTAACATGTATAAAATGCCGTAAATGTCTGAAGAAATGTTTCTTTGGGATTGCACCAGTACACACAAAGTTATATTGCATGGATGGGGTGGAAATCTAAATACATTTACATTTGTCTCATTCACATTTTTGGAAAAAGAATACTTTTGAAGGTATGTTGGAAATAATTTACGATTTTTTGTTTCCCTGAAGGGAATTCCAGATTGTTCCTCTTGACTATAGTGCAGACTCTTTTTGTAGTAATCAATTTTTTGGATTGCATAATTTAAATTTGTTATGATTTTGTCGATGTTCAGTTCAGCACACAATATTTAATTACAAATTATGCAAGTTGTAGACTTGTAGACGTGTTATACGCATGATTGTACAAAATAATGTTTCGAAGTCAAAATACACAAATATCCCCAAATCATGAAAAATCGTGATTTTGGTCGCCTATGCCATGCCCTGCCTGGATAAAAAAATCTGATAAGATCCGTCCATAAGGAGGTTGATCCTCAATAAGGATCGCGTAAATATTAGATAAACAGCAATCTGATAAGATCCCGTGTTAACAAGTACATGTGTACTTCATTGCAATCATTTTTCAGTATTATATTTATGTATAGTTTGCCGACAGTGCCAACTTGATTGCCTTATTGTCTCATTTTATGTCACATTTGCGGATTCTGTGTGGTAAACATGTTCAAGCACTTTTACTTCCTTGCCATCATTTTTCAGTATTATATCTATGTATAGTTTGCCGACAGTGCCAACTTAATTTCCTTATTGTCTCATTTTATGTCACATTTGCGGATTCTGTGTGGTAAATGCATGTTCAAGTATTTTTCTCAGGCTAATCCCTGTTACATGAAGATGCAAGTTCAAGAATCTATCCCAACTTAAAAGTTTCACAAGTGAATGTGTACATACTTTCTATGTAAATATTTATGTTTGTTTCAATAACGTATATATGTACTTCATTGCCATTTTTTTTTCAGTATTATAATATCTATGTATAGTTTGCCAACAGTGCCATCTTAATCGCCTTATGTCTCATTTTATGTCACTTTTGCGGATTCTGTGTGGTACACATGTTCAAGCGTTTTTCTTAGGCAAATCACTATTACACAACTTTATTTTTATTATTACATTAATCACTATTGCATAACTTGGAAGGCGTAAGTTCAAGTTACTATCTCAACTTAAGTCGAAATGAGTTTTGCATGATCCACATAAATAAAAGTAGGGGAGCTAATCTTTATGTGCCATCTTTTGTCAGTTTTTTTAAATATATTTTTTATATGAATTGCATGGTGGTTAGATTGACGGGCAATTTCAAATTAATCATTTTTTGTTGTTGTTTCCAAGCAAGTGCATTTATTTCAATGTAAACTGTTAACAGTTAAGCTGTTTCACAAATGAAAATCAGTACTGACAATCATATTTTCTTCTTTGACAAGACTAAAAGTTAACTTCATGTCCCCTACTTATGATATGACGAGTTGTGGCCTTTCTTATTTACGAGTCAGACCTTTGTTACTTAAACAAAACTACTGATTTGATGACATTGAAAACAAATCAGTTTATGAGCATGATGCCTTGCCTTTTTCTTTGATGGAATAATAAATTTGCAGTTTGGATTTTCAATTTTTTGTGACTGATGTGTTCAATATTAACCTTTTGTGACCAGAAACTACAAAGGGATAAAAGTTGTTGATTGTATTGTGTGCAGCATTTGTGAAATGCATTTCCTTTTGCGTTGTTAGTCCCAATTTTCACTCAAGTCCCTCATAACAAAAGCTACCATGCAGTGCTTCACACGGAAAAGTTGTTGGTATCGCTAGTTTGTCAATAAGTGGCTGAGGTGCAAATGTATTTACAATCATATATATCAGTATTGCTTTGTTTAGTTTGAGTTTTTGCTTTAAAGGAAGAATGTTCAATGTTTTGTAAGCTATTGGAGTCGAGGACGATGATTTTCAAATGATTTGTTTTATTCTTATATTGCTGTTTTATGCATGTGGATAATAGGTTTTAGAGCAGAATTTGGAGCTATGCCCCATAGAGATGATAAATAATCCATGAGGGATTGGATATGTGCATAAAATAATATTTTTCTTGAATGTAAATTTAAGAAATGTTTCATTTGTGTAAGTTGTGAAATTTTTTGTGATAATCTTTGGCCAAGGGAGTCCATGTAATTGTTCAATGATAAGTCATTTTGGATTGTAACACCTAGTAAAATATGAGACTCAACCTCTTCAATTATATTTTGTCTTATAAAAATTGGAGAAATGCTAGAGGGTAGAAAATGTGAAATAAATTAACCCTGCAGAATGTAATGATGTAGTTTCATTATTGTATTTTTGTGTATGTGTGTGTATGTTTGAGTGTGTGCATGTTTGAAGGTGATGTTAAATGGATTTCTCTAAAAGTAGTTACAATTACCCAGGTGTTCCTTTGTTATCAGATAAAAGGTCGGACCCATGAGTAATATGACAAAATTGCCTTAAATCTGTTGGCCATTATTTTGCACTCTGCGTTTCGATAACATTACTTTGGAACTGCGTGGAGTTTACATGGGTATGGTCCTCCTTGACTGGGTTGCAGGAAGCCATTCCAAATCCTACATTGGTTCCAAGTCGCCAATCGGTGTTTTGGGGGAATGGTTTCCTGTAGCCAAGCCCGGAATGCACCATATCAACATTGCACAAATAGAAATGCAACATTGTATCAACATTGCTTCAACAGAGCTCCAACATTGTATCAATGTTGCACCAACATTGCCAACAATATTGATCCAATATTGAATTCCAACATTGTCACAACATTGACCAAATTTTCACTTCCAACATTAATCCAATATTGGATTACAATATTGATCCACCTTGATAGGCAATATTGAGGCAACATTGGCACAATGTTGCTGTGTTGTCTGGGGGGGGTGGGCCAGACACTGACCTTCGATCCCCGCGCGGCGGGCGCTGACGTACACAATATGGTGGCGGTAGTTGAGGAATAGTGGCGATTGTTGGGGTATGGTGGGGTAAGGGGCGAGGTCTCGACCGGTCCCCGTCCATCTGGGATAGGGGCGGAGTGGGGGAGAGGGGGAGAAGGGTTGCATGTACCAGCCTGTACATGCGGGAATGGGGGGGATGGGCCGTTGAGGACCTTTTTGAACGCGGCACTGTATTTATAGCCCGTCCGTTCTGTTAGGCTTGGGATGATGGACGGGGGCAGGAGACGTCTGCCCCTTAAAAAAAAGAAAAAACGCAGGCGTGTGTGGACAACAGGTTACACCCACGCTCCCATGAGGGAGTGGTAGACTTGGCGACACATTAAGGATGCGTGTGCCCATCCTAAGATTTTATGTTTGGTGAAAAAGTCCTGTGGATAGAGTCCAAATAAGTGGACGTGTTCGTGTAGGGCGCGGAACGGTGCCGCGTTCTCGCTACACGAATCAAAAATATGTTCATAGCTGATGGGGGCCCCGCAGGGGCACTTTGGTTTAAAGAGTTTAAACTTTGTGCCTCCTGTGCGGAGCCTCCTGAAGATTCTGGTTAAAGATGGGGGGAGCGTGGGTGTTTCAAGCTTTGTGGGTGGGTTAGCCATGGCGGCCACCCCTGCTTCCTGGAGCTTGGAATATACTTCGGCCAGTGAGAAGCCGAGGTCAGTGGTGACCTGCGGCAACCCGGTGGCCGATTTGGCAGCAGCATCGGCCATTTCGTTTCCCCCTAGGCCCACATGCGAGGGGACCCACTGTAGGTCCACGGGGGTGCCAGTGGCTATAATCTGGTGAGCAATGATCTGTATGTCATGTAATAGTTCAGAGCGGTTTTTAGAGCCATATAAGAGGGCTTGTATAGATGAAAGAGAATCTGTACAAATAACGATTTGATGAGGGTTAACTGGGAGGTCGTTTATGTAAGTTAGGGCCATAAGGATGGCGAACAATTCAGCTGTAAAGATGGATACGTCATCATTAAGCCTGTACTGTTTAGATACCTTTAGTTCGGGTATGACGAAGGCGCAGCCAACCCTGCCATTTAATAGTTTTGAGCCATCGGTGAAGATTTTCAGGTGTTGGGAGTATTTATTATGTAGGAGTTCGTTGGCGAGAGTCGCCAAGAAGAGAGGGTTATCCTGCTTGGACGCCTCCGTCCCTAGGTCACAGGAGAGGGCAGGCGTCTCAAGTAGCCAGGGGGGGTAGGGGGGAGCAGGTATTTTAGTACACTGGACAGTCTTCATGTTAACTTTTTCAAGTATGGGGTTAATATAGTTGGTGATTGGCTGACACCTTGCCATGACCCGAGGGCCCCGTGAAGAGGTGACAGATAGGTTGTTGTATTGGGGGAAGAAATCGTTCAGTACATCTTGTACCGTGTTGTCCACACAGCCTGCGCGAACATGATACCGCGCGGCGCAGAGTCGGCGGTGGTCGTCAAGGCTCATCCAGCCCGCCTCCCGGTACACAGCGGAGGTGCTGGTCCAGGGGGGGAGCCCGAGCGCTAAGCGGAGCGCCCTGCACTCAGCCCCACGGAGGCGGGCCAGGACCCCTGCGCTATTTTCGACGACTCACTGCGGAGCAGAGCGTGCAATATACGCTCTGCTGCAGAGTTATCCCACGTGCGGTTAGATAGACGCTCATACATGTAAGTACAGTTTATTTTCTAGGTTTGGTATCGTAGATAATTTTTTTCGAATGCAATGTGAAAAACAGGTATTGATACAGTTTGTTGTATAATTTTGCAAGTGAATATTTGTTTATTGGCTGCATGTTTGACAAAAACGTTGTAAAATAAACACTTTTTCGTTGCTTTTATTGTTTGCTTTGATTGCAGCCAAACGACTTGCTCTACGGGGCTGAAAATAAAGTGGAAGACACTTTGAGATATAAGGAATTGGATAGGCCATCATACGAGAAGGTGTAGAAATCTGCTTGCTGGCAGCTTTAAGTGTTACAGCGACATCAGAAAGCTCTAAAAGCTTTGTTTTTTTTTTAAATGCATGATTTTCATAGTTTGTCACTTTAGACAATTTTTGTAATAATTAATTTGATCGGAAAAAAATAGTGTAATATACAAATAAGAAAATTTTTGAATCACATTTTTGCTATCCTTGATGAGAAGCGAGTTGAAATGTGCCTAAATAAAGTCACACCTTAACATTTTTTAGTTTTTGCCCACTAAGGCATTTGCAACATGAAATTTCAGTATTTTTTAAGTTTTTACCCCCCCCCAAAATGACATATTTTAACAATTTGAAGTTTTTGTCTGAACATGAAGTGACATTCTAAGATCTGAAAGCTTTCTTTTTTTTTTAATGCAACGTCATGAATAATATTTTCAATTTTTTGCATTAAAGAAGCTGGCAAGCACACCCTTTCGAATATAGCGGAAGTAGAGTGAAATGAAAGTTTTACGCCCTCACGACAAAGCCATTAGGGGCATGTTACACGGGAAAACCCGGCTTTGTATGAAAATAAAAAATAAAAATGCGGGGGGAGGGGGGGGGGGATGTAGACAGCTGGCTGCCGGCTGCTAGAGGAGACCTGAAATGGGCTTGGGACCTGGTTGGGTCGTCTTGGGTCAGTGCTGAAATGGTTACTTTTTTGGCTGTTGGCCGAACGGACACCCGGGCTTCATATTTTTGCATGCATGTATTCGTGTTTCCAAGGCCTGTGGCTTTCGCTGTGACCCTGGGATCTTTATCGTGCGCATGCGTGCACACGGGGGTGCTCGGACACCGAGGAGAGTCTGCACAAAGTTGAAGTAGATTCGACCCTAAATGCTTAAGTACTTAGGCCTTAAACTGAAGTACGTGTTGACAGAATATTTTAATATAAGTGCAGTTTATATTTCAAAGTTTGGAGTCGTAGATCATTCTTTTTGGATGCAAAATGACTAACATGTATCAGTGAAATTTGTTGTTTAATTCTGCAAGCAAATGTGTGTGCTGTTATTGCATTATTTGCAAAAAACGCACAGA
>NC_090251.1:42985639-43157139 GCF_037325665.1 Littorina saxatilis | reverse complement strand
CCCAGATGATAAATCTCTAAATTAAGAACCTTGGTTCCAGTGTACCTGTAAGTTTCCCAAGCGCCAGAGGAGATACTCTGAGGACGGCTGTCCCAGATGATACATCTCTAGATTGAGGACCTTGGTTCAGGTGAAAATGTTTGGTTCCATGCGCCAGAGGAGATTTCTCTGAGGACGGCTGTCCAAGATGATAAATCTCTAGATTGAGAGCCCTGGTATCCTGTGCACCTATCGGGATCCGAAGCGTCAGCGGAAGAGAAGTTCTAATATATTAAGGACTCGCTGTCTCATTTCTTTGCTTATTACATGCGCGCATCGGTACTACTTGTTTCTTTTCATGTACTTGCACGGAACCCGATAACTTTAGCATTGATGCCATTCTTTTCCATTCTACATTCCATACACAAGATGATTATTTCAAGTGGAAAGAACACATGCAAACTAAACATTTAAACAAAGACTAAGTGACAAACGTTGTGTGTGTGTGTGTGTGTGTGTGTGTGTGTGTGTGTGTGTGTGTGGTGTGTGTGTGTGTGGGTGTGTGTGTGTGTGTGTGTGTGTGCACGTTTTGGTTGCACTAGTACAGTACTCCGTGAAAGATTTAAAGTAATGTTTTAGTTGTGTAATGTTGTTTTTGCTTTTGTGGACAGAGAGAAGCCAGAACGCAACGCGTTGTCTTCTACTCAAATGTATAGAGCATAGAATGTTGAGAAATGAATCGTCTACCTTGGTTGACTGTTTTAGGACAGACAAGATTTGACAAAAAAAAAACACACTAGTTCTTCGGAAGACTTGAATAGGGTCGTCAACAATAGGGAAACTATGTTTTTGACAGGTTTTGCTCTGAATGCTCTGTGGAACATAAATCAAGATGTAGAGAGTTTTGTTTAGATTGTAAGGTGAAGCGAGAACACGTGCTTTGGTTATAAAGTATTCAAACGCACTGCGCATGCTGATTGTAAAAATGTAATGGTTTGATTCAAAAAGTGTGTGATCAAAATGCTTTGAGCTATCTTGATTACCTTTAAGGCAGGGTTTGGTATCGCTGCGTAGCGTAGGATTTGAAATAGGATAGTCAGTGTGATAAAAACGTACAAACGCAAATTGATGCAAGTGTCATGGTCCATGTAAGTGCGTTTACGTCTGTCTGTTTATTCTGTCTGTGTGTGTATTTTCTTTATCTGTCCGTCAGTATTTGTCAACCAAAAGCGAAAAAAACCCACAATTATGACTCTTTCAACTCTGTTTGTAAATAGCTGTCAGAGTAGTTTTCAAGATGTAATTGATATCAATATATTATATATTATGCAATGATATAGTACGTGTATAAGTAAAGCGAAGCCTGGATCATAAAAATGCTTTGACTTTTTGACTTTCGATTTGAATACCCAATAAAACGTGTGTGCAACGTCCTGGGTTAGGGGTAGGTGAAACATACTTATATCTGTCTGTTTATTTTGTGTGTGTATTTTCTTTATCTGTCCGTCAGTATGTGTCACTAAATGCAAAAAAACCCACAGTTATGACTTCTTGAAACTGTTTGTAAATAGCTGTCAGAGTAGTTTTCAAGATTTTATTAATATAAATTTATATATATATATATATATATATATAATTTATATATATTATATATATATATATTATGCAATGATATAGTACGTGTACAAGTAAAGCGAAGCCTGGATCATAAAAATGCTTTCGACTTTCGATTTTGAAAACCCGATAAAACGTGGTGCACGTCCTAGGTTGGGGGAGGTGAAACATACTTATATATGCGCACAATAAAGAACCCTTGGCTTTATCGTCAACGCAAAAATCTTACATTCGAGAAATACAGGTTTTAATTTTTTTACAATTTTGCAAAAAGCTCTCTCTCTCTCTCTTTCTCTCTCTCTCTCTCTCTCTTTCTCTATCTCTCCCGCTCTCTCTCTCTCTCCCGCTCTCTCTCTCTTCTCCCGCTCTCTCCTCTCTCTCTCTCTCTCCCGCTCTCCTCTCTCTCTCTCTCTTTCTCTCTCTTTCTCTCTCTGACACACACACCCACACACACACCACACACACGCACACACACACACACGCACGCACACACACACACACACACACATACACACACACACACACACACACACACCTACACACACACACACACCAATCTTTTTCTCTAGATCTTCCTCTCTTCCTTCCCTTCTCTCTCTATTTATCTATATCTATGTCTGATTTACCTGTTTTAAATAAAACTGGATTGACTCCCCATTCCATCTCATTTTAAGCTTCCTTCTAGACAATGGGTATGAAGCTCTTCTCCCTTCTGTCACAGTTCAAGTTCTTCCTGAACCCCCTATTTACGTTTCATTTCTTCGAGTTGTGCTTCGCACCTTAAAGAATGTTGCACCCATAGCAAGTCAACGCAGTGTCTGTTGAGGTTTCTCGTGATACACACGTAAAACGTAAGAACATTTACTTACACACGTGCGCATTATGTTCGTGTTTGCACACACACACACACACACACACACACACACACACACACACACCACACACACAACACACACACATACACACACACACACACATACACACTGTTTCGCTCTCAAGATCTCTCTTTCCTCTCTCTCTCTCTCTCTCTTCTCTCCTCTTCTCTCTCTCCTCTCTCTCTCCTCTCTCTCTCTCTCTTTCAAAGCTACTTCCTTTATGTAAATCTGCTGCTTGTAATAAAGTCGTGGAGGGTCTTGAGCTTTTTGCAAAGTTGAATGCATTGATTTTGGGAAGGGTAACTGTTAGGGATTTTTGGCCCCTCTGAAGACCTATGCCAGCCTCATCGTGGCCAGAGGGTGACACCAGAGTAGACTGGTGGCTAACTGGCACGGCACCGTTTGCTTCTTCACATTGCTGCTTTTCTTTTTGCTGTCCGTTTGTTGCAAAGCGAATTTAAATTACAGACAAATGAATGCGTTCATGCCAGAGCATTTTTATTGCATGTTGTTTTTACTAACATCAAGGTTTATATAACGTTATGTTTTTGCTTGGTTGATCGTATAGAATTTACGCTGTTTACCGTTGTATTTTGCTTAATTTGTATTTACTTTGTTGATTGTTTTATGTTAAATTAAGTTGGCCGGTCGACACTGTCTAAACGTTCGACAAAGAACAAAAAAAAACACGATCATTTTTTCCATAAAAATTCAAAAAACAAAACTAAGACAATGGATATATGGGCGTATATGAAACGAAACTCATTTCGATGACGACATTTTCATTTACGTTTTTGTATCAAGTCGACACTTGACTAAATGTTTTGATATCGCTTCACGCGACTTGTTTATTCTGCGCCCTTTTCCTTGATATTACTTGTATTCATATATACGCGATACATGTACGATACATGTATTTTTACGTTAATTATATAATACTGATGATGTACAGAGAGAGTAAACCGAGTGTGTACAAGAGGGGATACAGTACGGATAGACCCGTGTCTTGAGCAGAGAAAGTAGGTCATTTTAAGCTGACCACTTTTATGCTGCCAGATCTGAGTTTTGCTCTATTCCTTAGCAAAACTCCGGTACGGAGCGATTAAATTGCTTTCACATGTGTTGATAAGGCGAGCGGGGCTGGCCCTGGAAACCGAGCTGTTGTTCTAGCCCTCCCCCCCCCTCCCGCAACTGGACTTTCCCCAACCCCCCCCCCCCCCCCCCCCCCCCTTTCCTGTAGCTGTAGGAAATGATTCGACTTGGAGATTTTAAGATCTTCTTTGCCCTACCTTTTCCTGTAATGTTTTAATTACATCGTTTTGATACAACAAATAACGTCCCTTTTTGTTTCGAGACCATCTTTGTTAAGTTTGACGATCAGTTTTTTAGGAAGGTTTTTATGAAGAGGGGCGTGTTCTTTTTACCCTCTTTTTCGTTTGCTGATTATTAGGCTTGATGTGTTCTGCTGCTATGTTCCCAAACACGTACTCTCTCTCTCCCTATGTTTTTGCCATTCTTTTTCTCGGTGTCTCTTTTTGTTCGTATATTCAATATATGTATTCAGTAGAATGTAGGCGTTATGTTAATCATATATGGGGCGTATGCGAATGTATAAAGACAGATGAAACCGGGGTGTGCCGATGTTTTGGTTATGGCAGTGACCGTTGTTGCTTTGAGCGCGCAGCATTTTTGTGGGGTTTTATGGGCATGGATATGCCGTTTGATATGGACGTCTAATGTACGTTTTTGTATACTAAAGGAGAAGTATTTTTGTGTGTAACCTAATTGCTCAGTCTTTAAGTGTAACTGGAAGTTTTGCAGTTCGTCTGCGTTTTTGTCTACCTACAAGTGTTTGGTATCTACAGATGCGTTGTAAGGTTGGTTGTTTAATGACATATGTGTGTACATAATTTTTATGTGGGTTTCTTAATAGAAGAACTTTGGTGTATGTTTGAGGAGTTTAACTTCAGTTTGTAAGGAGGCTGGCAGCAGGCTCGGAGCCCTCCACCTCCCCCCCTTTTGCCCCGCGCTGCCAGAGCGGATTCTCATTGGTCCTGCTAGGGTGACGTGGGAGGAAGCCCCGTTAGCTATAAAAGCCGCTGTCCTCATGAGGTCGGGAGACGTGTGAGAGAGTAGGGTGCCTAATAAGTGCCTGAACATGCGTCTCCCCTGTTTTAGAGTCAGGGTCATCAAAACTACCACGGGGGGAAGTGCATCAAGCCAGGCGAAAGAGTGTGCGCAAATGCTTGGTGTCTTTCCCCTGGAGAAGATACATTGAGCCGGGTTCGAGCCTACGCCCTATGCTTGGTGCTTCTCCTCAGAGTTGCGTGTGGTTTTTACAGACCACGTCCTCGATACGCAACTCTTGTCCCATCGGCAATAGTGAGCAGTGCGCGCTGTTTACTCGGTTACCACAAGGCTTATTAGGGTAGTGCGCGCTACTCTAAAGGTTACCAACACGCGGTGATCGAGTGGCGTCACTCGATTTTGTCCAGGCCCCGAACCCCTGCCCGATTTTTCATCCAGATTAGGACTTGGGTTTTGTTTTCAAAGAGTAAGTTAGATCGCTAGGGTACCTACGGGTCATGCCCGATTTTCCAGCATTGTAAGGACTCAGACTTTATTTGTTAGTGTAGTGTTTAGACTGTATTAAAGCCAACCCAGACTCTTTATAGATATACTTTCTATGGAAGAACCCACGTATGTTTTCTTTTGATGTTTTTGTTTGAATACAATTGGAAATCCTATTACACTCTTGTTGACTTTGTATTTTGTTCGTCTGTTCGTCTGGTGCGTGTGGTTTGAATGCCATCCTGACAAATGTCCTTTAAGACCGCACGCACAGTAACACCTTAGACGCAGACAGTTTCCGTGAAGCTACCACCGCTCGGCTTTACATCTGGTGTCAGAAGTGGGATCCATGGTCTAGGGTTGGTCACAGTAACACTTGTCTAATCCCACCAACCACCAAACGGTTTTACATTCTAAAGATTGATTTGGTTAATGGAATTCTAAATTTTGTTGGTCCTTTCCCCGTCCCTTGGAACAGCATAGCGCAAACACTAGCGTATTTTGTGTTGCTATCAGAGTTAGGTCTTTTTCTTTGTGTGTTTTAAAAAGATGGGGCTGTTGGTGTTCAAAGCTTTAAGCTGGTTTTTCTTTTTGCTGGGCAAACCCTTTTTTTTTCTCTGCTCCCTGAAAATCACCCTTCCTGCTGATGGCTGCGCAGCGAAGCGAGACATCGGACAACGAGGCAGTGTTCCAGAGGGCATGCAGTGCAGTCAACACAGCTGGCAGTACTTCGATGCGGCACCGTCATGGAGCCAGTGGCTGGGAAAGCTGCTGGCATCTTGGCAACGAGGAACACGGTCTACACGGCGCTTGGAGGAAAAGCAAGGGACCAGCCGGACAACACAGCAGGGGTCGTCTTCAGTCAACTACACACGAAGGCAGTACAGAGTGGCTTTCCGGTCGGTCTCTCCAACTCGAGACCTGGACTGGGAAGCCAAAGCTGCATACTGTCGGCGACACAATGTACGTGTTACTGGCAGGAGAGCAGAGCAGCCAACGCCAGGAATGCAGCGCTCTGCGTCACGAGGAGACAACGCCGAAAGAGGAGATTCAGGGACTGACAGCGGTCTTGGAGTCAGTCTCTGTCTCCCCAGATCACAGCGCGCACAGAACAACGGCAGTGGGGGACGAGCAGCCAGCCGGCGAAACAACTACAACTGCAGAAGAAGAGCGAGGGAGGCGACGACACAGCGACAGAGGTGACACGAAGCTTGTCACTGGGGTCCAAGGACGATCGAGCTTTCCTGATGCTGCAGCCTCTGTAACACACGGTCATCCTAAAGTGTGTAACGGGGGCAATCAACAGATGCCGGGCGGGGAAAACCTTCCCTGCTGGCATAGATGTCGAGTTCTGGACAGACAGGGCCACTGTCTGGAACTCGAGGGAAGGAACGTCGCTTCGCTGACCGGCGGAAGCGAGTTCAACAGATGTCCGCCAACATTCAACGGAAAGGCGGATTGGGGGGCGTTCCGAGTTCAGTTCGAAATGTTTGCAGAGCTGAACAGATGGACAGAGGCAGACGTGGGTTTTCAGCTTGCTGTTTGTCTACGAGGGTCAGCACTGACAACGCTGAAACTCGTGAGACCCGAAGACAGACGGGAATATGGCTCGCTTGTTCGGGCCCTTGAAGCGAGATTCAGCACACAGATGCACGAGAAAGAACTTTTACGGACGAACCTTCAGAACAGAACGCGTCAGCAAGATGAAAGTCTGCCTGCGTTAGCGGAAGACGTCAGGCGCGGGCTGGTACAGATAGTCTATCCGGCAGCTAGCAGAGAAGCAGAAGAGGAGCTGACCATCGCTCATTTCACCGACGCCCTCTACCATGACGCAAGGCTGCAGTGGGCGACATTTCAAGCAAAACCACAGGCACTGGAAGAAGCTGTTGCAGCCGCGATCAGGTTCGAGTCTTTTCGGGTTGCACGAAGAGACTGCTTCACACACGAGGTCAAGGCAGCGGTCGTCAGAGAGGTACACGAAGGTGCGAGGGGCTTGTGTTTCTACTGCCACAAGCCCAAGCATCGAACAACAAACTGCAGAAGAAGAGCGAGAGAAGCGACGAGACAGCGGAAGAGAAGACAGTAGCTGGAGACGGGCCATTGAGGAGGGAGATGTCTTGGTCTTCTTACACATGTGACGGCTGCACAGGTGGTTGGGGTTGTACTGACGTCAGGAGCTACGTCAGGCAACAGGTTTCCGAAGATCAGCGCATCTTTGAAGAGAAGACAGACAAGGAGGGGACAGAACCTGCTGAAGGTTGCTTCCGTGTGCAGTGTGGGACACTGCATGCAAGATACAGAGGGATTCTGTATACGTCCCAAGAACTACACCGTCGGACATCTCGGCCCACTAGATTCCAGAGACAGAGATGAGAACCACGACAGCGATCCCTGTTGGTGGAAGCACTCTCTTCTTCTCTCAACTCTACCCCGGGTTTTTGCTTTTGGGCACCTTTCTCCCCACGACACCGGGAGCGGAGAGATAGCTCAATGTTGGACTGCGGGACACCATCCATCACAAAGAGACATCATCACATTTTTTTTTTCTACAATCCTGTTCGACGACGTTGGAGTCATCGCGGACAGGTGACACCGTCATCTCTACAGTAGTTGGAGACGGGCCATCGAGGAGGGAGATGTCTTGGTCTTCTTACACCTGTGACGGCTGCACAGGTGGTTGGGGTTGTACTGACGTCAGGAGCTACGTCAAACACCAGGTTTTCCGAAGATCAGCGCATCTTTGAAGAGAAGACAGGCAAGGAGGGGACAAAACCTGCTGAAGGTTGCTTCCGTGTGCAGTGTGGGACACTGCATGCAAGATACAGAGGGATTCTGTATACGTCCCAAGAACTACACCGTCGGACATCTCGGCCCAGAAGATTCCAGCGCCGGCAGAGAAGAACTACGTCATCACGAAACGCAGCCGATACCAACAACAACACTCTCATCGACCTGACAAGGACAACCCAGCTGACCAGTGCGCTGCAGGGGATCCGGTCGGCGAGCGAGCTTTACGGCGCGCTGCCACGAGGCCGCGGTTCCTGCCTCTGTCTGACGAGACAGGGGAACCTGTCTGACGCTGCAGCTGGTGCGTCTCGAGTCCTATTCACCGCCACAGAAGTCGTCACAGAGGTCACCCGTTCCTGCGTTCCTGTCCGGCGCCGCGAGGACGCGCCTGATGTCGTCGAGGTACCACTCTCCCGGAATCCACCGAGAGGGACGACGTCGACGGAGAAGGCGACAACTCAAGCGTCGGACGTAAGCATCAAGGAAATAGGCACCAGTGACTTCGCGATCGGTAAGGGTGGGGAGCTAGATAGATGTTTTTGTTCTGATTTTTGTTAAAAAGCATAGATTAGCATAACCAACGACAAAAGAGACAGTGACAGTATTGAATTAGATGCCTTTAAATTTTTGTTTTGTTTCTGTTGACAATTATCTCGGAATGATGGTGTGTGCAGGATATAAAAGACTCCAACGATTGAAGGAAAAGGTGTGTCGTTTACAGCTGGTTTACCGGTTCGGTCCGATGTCTTGAGCCTGGGCTCGGTAGATAGGTGTAACAGAATCTGTAATCGACGTTGGTTTGAAAGAGAACCGAGGCTCTTGTAGATATTCTGTTTTTGTATTGTATGGTCATTTAGTGCTTGAACCCATGGTATTTTGTTGTTTTTTCTCAAGAAAAACTGTCAGGGTTGAAGATTTGTTCAGGAAAGCTTCTAATAGTGCGTGGTGGTTTTTACAGTTTTATGATGGCTGTCACGCTCATTGGGCGTTGTTTAACGCATGAGATGGTTGTCAAATGTTGAGTGTCATACCAATGTACATTTGAGAAAGTTTTTGAAAAGTGTAACCAATATAGGCCAGTCGTCGTTTTCTCCGTTGTACTTTTGTTAAAGAATAATCGAGTTAGGAAGTCCATCCTAAGATATTCTTTTTCATTTTTCGAGTTCGTCACGTGCTGCTCGGCTTTACATTTGGTGTCAGGAGAGTTTTTGTATCAGCCTTTGTGTTTTGTAAAGCTGAGATAAGATCGGTGACACTTTTCTCCTTCTTATATTTTTTTGTTGTTGCCAAGATTGGGGACAAACTTATTTTTTTAGAAGGGGGCATTGTGGAGAAAAGTGCAGTGCACATACGTTTGGTTTGATATCCGTCATTTTCCCTATAAGAGTCTTGTAATAGTACAAAAGGGCATCCAGTACAAATCGCCAGTGCATAAATAGGTCACTTTAACCCGACAACTTGTGTGCACCAGAATTGGGTTTTTCCTCTTTCTCTTAGCAAGACTTTGGTGCCAAGCGGTTAATCGCTTGCATCTGTAGCACTGGCCCCGACCTGACCGGACCTGCAAATTGTGTGGGGAGGTTCGGTTCTCTCTCTCTCTCTCAACTCAACAGACTGGATGGCGGGATTTCATCGTTTTATTTAAAACCCCACGTAGAACAACACGCAATGACCTGAAAACATAATACAACAAGAAGAGCAAACGCTCGATCGAGTCACTTTCGCAGTTCTGAATATTATGACCTTGAAAAAGGTCAAAGGTCACCAAAGCAGACGTCAAAGTGTAGAGGTCACTGGGAGTCACGTTCACATAAAATTTGAGCCCGGTCACTTTTATAGTTTCCGAGAAAAGCCCAACGTTAAGTTGTGTGTTGCCGAACAGAAAAGGCTAGTTATCTCCCTTGTTTTTCTGATAACGTTCGTAAAAGGCTACAGATGTAAATACTTTGATGTAAAGAATAATCCTACAAAGTTTCAATCACATCCGATGAACTTTGTCAAAGATATAAAATGTCTAATTTTTCCTTTGACGCTGACCTGTGACCTTGAAAAAGGTCAAAGGTCAACGAAACCATCGTTAAAGTGTAGAGGTCATTGGAGGTCACGACTAAACAAAATATGAGCCCGATCGCTTTGATAGTTTCCGAGAAAAGTCCAACGTTAAGGTGGTGTCTACGGACGGCCGGACGGCCGGCCGGCCGGACGGCCGGACAGACTAACACTGACCGATTACATAGAGTCACTTTTTCTCAAGTGACTCAAAAATTGTATTAAGTTTCAGGAAGCAAGTCATGAAAATAGGCAATAAAATCAAGTAATGTTGTAACAACAAGAGCGGAAATATTTACATAATTATTCACAACACCATAAGTACTAGAGCAAAGAGTGACACAACACAACATACCGCAGTCCTAAAAACAACATGAACAAACCATGACTAGAGAGTCAAATGCAAATTACACAAGTAAGTTCAAGTCGCTATCAGAGTTTCTAGCACAACAGAACACAAGCTTATAGAAAGTCAACATGTACAGTGAAAACTCTCAATCTCATTCCTCACAACATCACTGACAAGTTACTTCATGCCAGGATCCACAAGGGACTGTTGGGTATGGGTTATACATCAAATACTCTAGCGCCTAATCGGTGAGCAAACAATGACCAACCAAACAACAAGAACAGCAACAAATAAACTGTACTGTACAACAACTAAACATACAAATACCGACAAATCAAACAAGTAAACAAACAAACCGACAGTTAACAAACAAACAAACAACAATGCATAAATGACACAAAAGGATTCTAGTAAAAGAATACAAAAGACCTACAATCTATGTATACAAAATAACCAAAGTCCTGAATGGACTAAGTCAGTAAGTACTAAGTCAGTAAGTAGCACTATGTACTGACCAAACTGTACATCAGTTTCCTACCACAACAAGGGAGATAACAATTGAGGGTAATCATTCTTCAAAGCACAAAATTTGGGAGGTGGGAACACACACAGAAATACAACACAGGCACACGACAAACACACAACTAGGACAGCAAACACATAAACAACCAAACACACAAACAAACAAACACACACAACACAGGGGCATAGTTATGTTACAAGCATCAGCCTTGCAACAGAAACTAGGTCAGTAGTGACACATCAATTACATTTCTGGCAGCTAGGCTATATATAAATTTGACCTACATTATATACATCCAAGGTTTGCAAGGGCTGACTCAATTCTATCAACCTGAGCTGAGAACAACTCAAAATCCTAGCCTGAGACAAGAAAATAAACTGGCAACCAGAAGAATAACATCTAGAGAGAGAGGGAGAGAGAGGGAGAGAGGAGAGAGAGAGAGAGAGAGAGAGAGAGAGAGAGAGGATTAAAAGATGAACACACAACTAACAGAATATAACAATGACAAGGATGTTATTGGACAATAATAAGAAATCATACCACAATTCAATCAATGCACTGATTAGATGGAGCGAGAGTCTTAAAACCGATAACCATAACCTTCAGGTTCCACATTATTTCATCTCATTATCCGTTCCTGACATGAATCTCTTTATGAACAGCTAACAGCTCTTTTGAATAAAAGCAGCTTCCTTCAGTAGTGCTTCCAAGCGAATCGTAAATTTAGAAAAGGCACAACTCTTGATGAGTTACATCATACTCTTGGTTGATACAGGTAACCGGCTCAGAAAGAAACCAATGTTATCATATCAACATACCCAAATGATGCGTCTGTAATTCGGCCGATTTACACGAACTTGCCAATGCTAAACAAAATTCACCAAGCATCCTAGCTGAAAGTTTGGCATCCAAAGCTAACTGCTCAATAGACCATACAGTCGCTACGAAACATCGTTTAGTCTACAGTTTGATCTGACAGACTATGACGTAAGGCCAAAAAAAAAATAGGTGTGGTTACAGTAACATAGCAAAAAAAAATAGGGTAGGTAGGTAGGCAATCACTTTTTTTTTGTTTAACTTTTTTTTCTAATGTGTACAAATTAAACCTACCGTACTTTCCGGGTGACAAGGCGCTTTGTTATCTAAGACGCACCCCCTTCTTTTTAAAAATGACCCAGTTTTTGCCATGAGAGGTGGTTCCCCTGTCATATCTGAGAGAGGAAACACTTCCTGCATCGGGGTCAGTGACCGGTCAGTGACCAAAGGCATTGTGATAGCTGGGTGGCCTTGTTAAAAGACACGACCTTCTTCCCAGGGGTCAATGACCCAGTTTTTGCCATGAGAGGTGGTTCCCCTGTCATATCTGAGAGAGGAAACACTTCCTGCATCGGGGTCAGTGACCGAGTTTAACAGAGTGGAAATCTGTGTGTGCGGCCAGATCAAAGGCAGGGCAGTACCTAGTAGCTGAAACATGCATTATCACAAGTTGTTTGACTGGTACTCAAGCGGTCTCTTTGATTTTTTTCGTATTTCATACACGGATTAGGCGCTTCGTTATACAAGACGCAGGGGTCGAACTCGAGGAAAAAAGTCGCGCCTTATGACCCGGAAAGTACGGTACTTGACAGGGAAATAAGTGTGCGACACGGGCGCTTTCGCTTTCATTGCGGTTTTTTTTTGACAAATGTAATAAAAAGTTATAGGATCGGCCCCTAAAAATAGGGTAGGTCGGGTTACCGTAACCACACCTATTTTTTTTTTAGGCCTAATGTCTAGACATCCTGACGTAACCTCAGCTATCAGTGAAAGACAAATACTCCATCCGTTCAGTCATCAACAAAACATAGCAGTAATACAATCATGATCAAGTCACAATAAATGGCATAGTTAAACAAAACAAGAAAATCATTGTTTACTTACAGTGAACTCAACTCTTTGCCGACATCAACACAAGTTGAACAGGCTACATGTGGAGCAGTCTCTTCTTCCTAGCTATCTGAGCGGGCAAAATGCCTCCTTTTCCTGGGGCTAGCATAATACTCTGAATCAAGGCGGTCTATTGTAGCGAGCGATTAGCGAAGTCGAACAATGGACTGAGTGATGATACCAGAACTAGAAGGGGGAGTTTACGTCCTCTCAGAAACTATTTCTATTTGGGACAAGAATTGGTGACTGGAGTGATGATACCGATGGATGGTGCTTCAGTCCCACGAACAGGTGTCCATTAGGGAGTAGCTCTGTAGATGTGCTAGTAGGCAGTGGAGGAGGGGGAGGGTCTCGGGGGGGGGGGGGGGGGGGGGGGGGACACCTAACCAAGAGAATGGAGGTGACGGGGTTGTTGGTACTCTATAAATATTTAGTAAAAGTTATATGTTTAAGAAATGTGAGAGTTTTTTAATTCTATATAGGGGATGGGGATGGACCAGTAAAAGGCCGGTAATTTATTAAGTCACGTGGGTTAAAAACTGGTTAAGACTTAGGACCACTTTTCTTAAAAAGATAAAAGTCCAATTCCGTTTGTGATTTATATACACTATGTTCAGGGTGAAGGTGATGGGTACGAGTAACAAAAAAAAAAAACAAACAAAAAAACCACAAAAAAAAAAAAAAAAAAACCAACACAGACACTCACACAGGACTCACACGCTCCACTGATTATTCCCATTCATTAAAATGTACAGCTTAGGTGTACTAAGAGGTAAGACTTGTACGTGGTGATCTAAGGCATCACAATATGTTGAAGTCTTAAGTTGGCTTATGTAGGTTAAGAGCCTGTTTATAAAACATGTTCCTTACGCAAGGAATAAGAGGTAGTGATAGAATATAATCCAGTGAGATAGGGTATAAAACGTGTTGGTTAAAAGTCCGGTTAGATGAGGTACAGGTATGGGTGTTAGTGTACGGTGCACGGCACCCCCCCGCCAGGTGGAGTGAGGGGACCCTTCGCTCCCAGCAGGCGGGCGCCGGCGGGACGCGCACACTTAACAAAAAAGAAAACAATGTGACTGGTGTACCGCCACCCGTCTGCGGCCCAGATAACACACAATATTGATGCAATATTGGGACAATATTAGATTTACCTTGTAATCCAAGATGAGCTAACCCAATATTGAATCAACATTGGTACAATATTGTTTTCCAAGATTAAACTATATGTCCGGTAATCTTGTTACCCAATATTGGAATGATGTTGGAATCCAATAATAAATGATGTAAGGGACATAACCGCTCCCCTTTCGTGCAGCAGTCTTGGAGTACAATATTGGACAAATGTTGCTTAGCAATGTAACTTTTTTTACGTGCGAGTTATATTTGTTTTGTTCTGTTTGTTTGTGTAAAAATCACTAAAAATGAATATAAAAATCTTTGGAGTGTGTGTGAGTGTTTTCTGTTTTTTTGTTTTTGGTTTTTTTTTCGTTTTTTTTTTCTTTCCCTATTCCTATGTTGAACATAAATTGCAGTTTTGCACCCTCCCCCCCCCCCCCCCCCCCCCCCCCCCCCCCCCCCCCCCCAAAAAAAAATACTTCTGATTTACATTGAAAAAAAAAACCCATCGCCATCACGATTCGAACACCGGTCCTAGCAGTTACGAATCCGGCGCATACCCAATGAGCCACACGTACTTCGACGATCGCTCGCACATTTTTGTCTTTGTATGTTTACTATACACTTTATTTTGCGAAGCAAAAAGTTACATCCATTCTGTTATTGAAAAACTGTCCTTTGTTTTACGTTCAAAGTTTTCAATGGTCAAATATTAATAAATGTATCGATTGGCGTTTCGAACAGAGCAACATGAGAGGGGGGGTGGGGTGGAGGGAAAGGAGGGCGAGTGACTGCCCTTGATTGTGTCCGTTTCCGTTCTGAGCGCCATATTTGATTTGGTTTACAAAGCGTTCTTTTTTTTGTGATTCCATCATCGCCTTCATCCTTTCAAACTAATGTGAGTTGACTCAAAACATTTTCCACGCGTTTATGGCCCATTATTTACGGTTCACCGACTCTCTGATCTGCAGTAGCACATCTATGATCTAGCTCTAGCAAGTAGCATTCTAATTTCTATGGTGAACACGCACACATGCGTGTTTCTCGAAAAACTGAAAGTTCAAACAGATCGTTAGACTCTACTTATCATTGTAAACTATATTCTCATCAACAGTTACAGTATTTTTCATGATGTCTTCTTACCAGGCGTTACGAAGAAAAATTCGAAAAGTAGCAAGAAACGATTTGTCAGCAAGCATTGCAGAATCTAACGCTATCGCCAGGGAATCATCACACTCGCACAATGCATCAATCGAGGGTGGGGAAGCTTTGGCAGAAGAGAATGAGAATTGGCATACATGCCATGATCATGATGTCTTTGATTTTGAAGAAAATCCGAGCGAAAAAGATGATCCAAACAGAAACATGGAATCAATTGACCATGCTGACACTGATAGCTGTGATGACATGTTGGAGTTTTTAGATTCCATTGAATTCAATGATTTACCTGTTCAGACTGATTCAGATAACGATAGTGACATTGATATTGACGAGTTTACAGAAGAACCTGAGCAAGAAAACACCAATTTGGCACATCAGCTTATTTTGTGGGCAACGTCCTTTGGAATCACTTTGTCTGCACTCTCTGCCTTGCTGGCGATTCTTCACTTCTTCCATCCAAATCTTCCAAAAGATGCTCGCACTCTACTGAAAACACCACGGCAAACCCCAGTCAAAGCTTTGACAAATGGTTCATATTTTCATTTTGGCATTTTTAAGCGGCTCTCACAAAATATCAATTTGAGAGGATTTTTGTCCCAAGTCCTTCCTGAAGTTCCCATCATTTCACTTCAAGTTAATATTGATGGTTTGCCAATCTCAAAAACTGGCTGTAAGCAACTGTGGCCAATCCTTGCAAGAGTTTGCAAACCATTTACAACAGATCCTTTCCTGGTTGGGCTACATTGTGGTGAAAGTAAACCAGATACTCTTGATGAATATATGGAAGATTTCATTGCTGAAATAGAAAATTTCCAAAGAGGTCCAGTTGAGTTTGAGTTTGATGGAAAGAAATACCCAGCTCACATTGATATTTCTTGCTTTATTTGTGATGCACCTGCAAGGTCCTATTTGAAAAAGACTAAGGGACATTCTGGATATTTTTCATGTGAAAGATGTTCTGTTAAAGGAACTTACAGAGAAAACAAAGTTGTATTTGATGATTTTAATGCCCCTCTCAGAACAGAAGCAGATTTCAATGCCCAAAGCCAACCAGGTCACCACACTGGGATCTCTCCTCTCACACGTTTGTCCATTAACATGGTTTGCCAATTTCCTTTAGAGTATATGCACCTGATCTGTTTGGGTGTAATGAGGAGAATCTTGATGTTTTTGATGAGAAGCCCAGTCAACAAAGGTATTAGGCTTGGTCAAGGTGCGTTACGACAGATTTCACTGTCTCTGGACTCTTTTAAAGAATATATTCCAAGGGAGTTTGCAAGAAAGTGTCGCAACCTATCCGAGGTAGATAGGTGGAAGGCAACCGAATTTAGACAATTTCTGCTTTATAGTGGAATTGTTGCATTCAAAGGCAACTTGTCACCAGAATACTATGATCATTTTCTGTTATTTTTTATTGCTATTCATTGTCTTGCTAGTCGCACCTTGTGGGAGAGTCATACAGATTATGCACAAAATCGTTTACGGTCATTTTTAGAAAAGGCAAAAAGACTTTATGGCAGAGATTTTTTTGTGTACAACGTACATGCTTTGATTCATATCTCGGATGATGTTAGAAGGTTTGGACCTTTGGATAGTTATTCGGCTTTTTGTTTTGAAAACTATCTTGGCGGGCTAAAACAGCTACTACATAAGCATGCATTGCCTTTACAACAGGTTATCAGGAGACTTGTAGAAAGAGAAGGTGTCATAACAAAGAAAAACAAAGCGTGCTTGCCTAACATCTTGCCAAAAAAGCAGCACTTTCATGGGCCTATCTTAAGAGATGTTTTTGATTGTCAGCAGTTTAAAGAAATTATTTTTAATGGTGTTTTCTTTTCCATTTTAAAGGGTGATAATTGTGTTAAAATTCGTCACAAGTTCTATTTGATCCGTAATATTCTTTCTGGTCCTGCTGGTAATGATAGAATCATTATTATCATTGAAAGGTTTTTGAACATCGCTCCTTTCTTTGAATATCCGTGCAACTCAGCTGTTGACTTTGATATCGTTAAGGCTTCGGCATTGTCAGGCTATCATGACAGGGCTTACTTAGATGAGGTTGTCCACAAATGTGTTATGCTACCTATACCACATAAAGATAGGGAATTTGTGCTTCTTCCTTTGAATGTTTAATTTTTTTTGAGTCACTTGAGAAAAAGTGACTCTATGTAATCGGTCAGTGTTAGTCTGTCCGGCCGGCCGGCCGGCCGTAGACACCACCTTAACGTTGGACTTTTCTCGGAAACTATCAAAGCGATCGGGCTCATATTTTGTTTAGTCGTGACCTCCAATGACCTCTACACTTTAACGATGGTTTCGTTGACCTTTGACCTTTTTCAAGGTCACAGGTCAGCGTCAAAGGAAAAATTAGACATTTTATATCTTTGACAAAGTTCATCGGATGTGATTGAAACTTTGTAGGATTATTCTTTACATCAAAGTATTTACATCTGTAGCCTTTTACGAACGTTATCAGAAAAAACAAGGGAGATAAGGCCAAAAAAAAAATAGGTGTGGTTACGGTAACATAGCCAAAAAAAATAGGGTAGGTAGGTAGGCAATCACTTTTTTTTTTGTTTTTACTTTTTTTTCTAATGTGTACAAATTAAACCAACCGTACTTGACAGGGAAATAAGTGTGCGACACGGGCGCTTTCGCTTTCATTGCGTTTTTTGCACCCGTTTTTTTTTGTTGTTTTTTTTGTTGACAAATGTAATAAAAAGTTATAGGATCGGCCCCTAAAAATAGGGTAGGTCGGGTTACCGTAACCACACCTATTTTTTTTTTTAGGCCTAACTAGCCTTTTCTGTTCGGCAACACACAACTTAACGTTGGGCTTTTCTCGGAAACTATAAAAGTGACCGGGCTCAAATTTTATGTGAACGTGACTCATTGTGTTGTGAATAGCAATTTCTTCCTGTCCATCTGATGCCTCATATACTATTCAGAACTGCGAAAGTGACTCGATCGAGCGTTTGCTCTTTTTTTAAATATTTATTTTTAACTTTAAGGATGTCAAATTCCAAACATACTGGAAAATATCAACTTGTGGAGTTTGAAGAGGATGAAGGGAGGACAGTGGCTATTGTGCCACAAAACTGGCTGAAGTTCACTCAAAAGAAATGCTGGTGGCCAAACGGCAAATCGGACCTTTCAACTGTGATCAACTGTAAAGAGCCCGATCCTCGTAATGGGACTTACTGTTCATTTGTGAAGATCCTCGCTGCCAGTGGTAAGTACATTTCCCAGTTTATCTTTCCTGTGTGTGTTTATAACGCCCAGGGGCAATGAAGGCCACATTTTTCTCAAGCTGTTTGACAGCTTTTCATAATCCTCCCCATTTACTGAATTTTGTGCATTTTCCATTATTTTTCTAAGCTCAACATAATGCCGTCGGGAGGCCTATGTTTTTCGAATTCGTGTAGAGGAAGTTGAAAATCAATGCACTTCCAGTTCTATTTTTTAGTCTCCAGCATTTCCAAATGTCTGTTTTCTTAGGTGACACAAATGAGTCACCTATGCGTCCACAAAATCCATTACAAAGGTAAAAATCTAAACTTGTCTGTGCAACTGGCCCACTGAATCTAATTTCTTTTCTGAAGTCATTCTTTTTATTTCTAAACGGAATATAGACATGTTGCATATCAAATGAAAGGATTTTCTATTTCCAAGCTAATTAGACCATTTACAATGCTCTCTGTTGACAAATATTACTTTGATTTTGTGTTTGTAGGTTGTGGGCAAGCCAAATTTTTTTGTGGGGAAGTTACAAATCACAGCTTACGTTCCCGGAGAGGGTTGATAAAAAAAATATCCCTGCTGTGTATGTCGTTGTGGATTTAAAAAAAAAAGAAAAAAAATTGAGGTTACTGTTCAGAGTTCACTTCAGTTGAAATTAATTTATGTATTTTGGGCCCTCTAAGTTGTTTTTGGGCCCTCCAAGATTTTTGTCAAGGGGCCCGTTGGCCCTTTAGAAATTAATATGTTAATTTCTACTCCAAGGCCTGGACATAAAATTAGGTCCGTAACCACTATCCCCAAAACTGAAAACAAACTAAACTACTGTCAGTACTAATAATATTTTTTATATATTTTTTTTCTCCAGATGATTATCAGAAACTCCGTCGTAGAGAAGACCAATGTCTCGATGTCAGCGACATTGCGACCGAGACGGAGACGGATTGTGAGAGTCAACCTCGCAATATTAGAGCACCAGCTAGATATAGGTAAGTTTAACTTTAAGGTTGTTGTGATTCACTTCTGTGTCGCTTATTACATGAATTTGAGTCAATGATGCATTTTGCGGCATAACATTTATTTAGCCTTAGCCTTTAGTCACGGCTGATGTGTAACACTTGGTCATTTTTTCTCATCTTAGTTGAACGTGAATCAAGCAAGTGTACAACACATTGAGGATGAGTAATGAGAGGAAAAGTGTGAAAATTGGCGATTTGTTTGTTTAGGGTTTTTTTCCTTTCTTTCTTTTTCTTTTACTTTTACCCATCCTAATACACCAACAGTTTGGATACATGTGACTCTGCATTTCTGTGTCGCATCAAGGCCGTTGAAACATGTACTTTGTTGCAAATATTTCCCCCTCCGGGTGGGGGCCTGTGAAATCTTTCTGTACCACAGGATAAAAAAAATTACCCCCGGCGTGTCTCCTGTCAAGTAAACAGGTTCATTTTAGTTTCTTTACCTCATTTTGTTTATTCTCAATTATGACTTTTCTATCTGTTATTCATCTTTTCTTGTCTATACATTTCCTCTGTGAACTTTCTGCTATCTTTTTGCTTAATCTGATAAATACATCTTTCATCTTCTTATAAAATTCTTGAACTCTCCTTTTGTTCCTTGTCTCGTGATTCTTGTTCAGTTTAATCTGTTAGTGTTCTGATGTAAGCCCAGCAGTAGGTAGAATAAATTCTATTGTAACAAAATACTGGGAACTGGCCTTCTTCCAGTATGTTTTTAGTACATTGTATGTGCGGCTGCTGGGGCACTTTGTGATAGGTTATGGCGATTGTAAAACAAGGATTACTTGACAAGGAACTTCCCCTTCCCCACCATCCCCAGCCCTGAGAAGGCTCTTCGTAGTCGGCGGGGCTTAAAACAATAAAAAAATAAAATAAAAAAATGTTGCAAATATTGCTAATTCTGAGAAAATAAGTAATCATATCCGGGATTGAAACAACAGTCACAAGCACCGCTGAATTATGAATCCAACCTCAGACTGCTTGTCTACCGAGCCACTCAGGCAAACAAGAGAGGCAGGCAATACCGACTGTAGGGTGCACATTCTCAACAAGAGAAACATTGAGAAAAAACAACAACTTTACAAACCATGGCTATTATCCAGTAACAAAATTAATCACAAAACAATGTGTACATACACGGATCAAATACGTGAAAATGTTCTGTCTTATCTTTGACTTTTTTTTAATGAGTGTTGTGGCTTCTTCAGACATGATACTGCCACTGAGGACATTGATGATGAACGCAGTCAGGTGATGACGCCACCTGAAACATGCAGGTATGTTTCATGTCTTAAGTCTTATGGAAGTTTTTGTCTTGTATCACACAAATAGTATGACTTATGGGCCTGGACAATGTCAATAAATGATAATGAATTTTATTCATTCAGTTTCTTTTTTTCCCCGTTCCACTATTGTGATCCAAGAATCGGTGGTGACAGTAACGTAATGTTGTAATTTGGTGAAGTTAGTTTACTGTTTGAATGATATAGTGGAGGGAAATTTATTAAGATCGGAGGTTTTCCCCCCGTGTCTTACCAAATTTCCCCCCTCTATATCATTCAAACAGTAAACTAACTTCGCCAAATTACAACATTACGTTACTGTCACCACCGATTCTGTTTTTATGAATTGCCCATGCCGGTTTTATTTTACTGTTCTGAAACATATTATTTTATGTATACCAGTGAAATAATGTGGACTATCTCCTTTAGTATCTGACTAGAAATAGTACTTGTGTGGAAATGTTATTTTCTGTACTTGTATTTATTTCCCATTTAAACTATTACTTTGTATCATGTTCATTTGTTCTTGTGCAGATTGCCGAACATCATGATCGAGAGATCAACTTCACAGCGAAGAAGAAACAGTCAAAGTCCCCCGCCAAAACGAAGGATCTTTTCAACAGATGAGCGCAGAAGCGGAAGTCCACCATCAAGAAGTGGGGCCTCATTTTCCAAAAGATCGGGATATGGAGGAGAAAGCTTCAGAGGCGATGGGAGACGCCAGAGTCCTAGTCCTGGAAGAATTGGAGCCTCTACAGAGAGTTTCAGAAGCGAGAGGAGAAGCCGAAGTCCACCAAGAAGAGGAGCCTCTACAGAGAGTTTCAGAAGCGAGAGGAGAAGCCAAAGTCCACCAAGAAGAGGAACCTCTTCAGAGAGTTTCAGAAGCAAAAGGAGAAGCCGAAGTCCACCAAGAAGTGGAGCCTCTACAGAGAGCTTCAGAGGCGAGAGGAGAAGCCAAAGTCCTCCATCAAGAAGTGGGGCCTCATTTGGATATGGAGGAGAAAGCTTCAGGGGTGATGGCAGACGCCAGAATCAAAGTAAGTATATATATAGAATATAAATTGCTTTCATCTATCTGCTTGTTTGGATTTGACTTAATTCACATTGTTTAACATATGTCTGCATGTGTGTTTGTCCGAAATTATATTCCTTATAGAAATGCACAGTGTTGTGACATGTCTAACTAATGTAAAGTTGGTGTGATGACTGCTTTTGACACTGGAAATGTCATGGCAAATTATGTATAAAGGCAGGATTAAATGTGGCAGTATGTTCTTAGTGGAGCAAACTGACACTCTCTCACACACATACTTGCACAAAAGAAGGGGAGAGAATCCCCCTCCAACACACACACACACACAAACAAGGAAAATCAAAAGTAGAACTTAATCGTGTGTGAGACAAGTAAGTACTCGCATCAACTGCGATTACTTTTTATTCTGATTGTTATTTTAGACAATACAGCATGTTTGAATCAGACAAGAAAGGAGTCAAATGTACATGATGCACAATCATTGACACTTCATCGACCCCAGTACGATGACTTATTTATGTTGCATACTAAAGCACTTGTCTTGTGTCGTTTATCTGTTTTCTCATGCTGTCCTTTTATTTGGGATTGCACCAGTTAGGTAAATATACCTAAGCTAGGATTGGTTTTTGGGGTTTAATGTCTCTTCAGCAGATGCTAGCTGCTATTCGAGACCGACCTAAGCTAGGAAAAAATTATTTGACCGATGGTGAACTTCATTTGGCATTTGTCTGTATCTTTCAGACCTGACCTTGGAGCAGTTGCAGCCTTTCTTTGGCAAGGTGTTCCTTCGCTTCTCAGAATTGAAGGGTCACCTGAATGCACTGGATGATCGCCTTGATCGACTGGAGGCTGCACAGGTGCATGCTGGGCAACCCGGACCTCGACGCCAACCTCCTCCACGTCTTCCCGAAGGACAGTACCCAGTGACAACAGTCGAGGCCCTGGTTCAGCTTGACCAGGGTCTCTCGAATGATGAGGCTATGGGTAGTGCGGTAAGTAAATATTGATCTAGTTGAATTATCAAGTAATATTACAGTGGACCCCCCTGGTAAAGACCCTCAGTGCAAGTACTTCTTCAGTACAGAGACCTGGTTTCTGGAAACATTTCCATCAGTCATCAAATACACATCTCAACGAATACCCCCTCTTGACAAGAACCTTCTTGTTTGCATTTTGGAGGGGTTACACTGTGTAAACAAAAGTTTACTTGAATATTAAGCTTATAATTTTGTGGTGGAGTCATGTGGAAGTTGACTAACATAACTCAAATTCTCTAAATTATATCAAACTGTTTGCTTTGTGCTGGGCAACATTTTATTTTTTATAAATTTTTCAGGCTGTCTGTTGAAATGTGAACTGGTGAGCTGTCTACCTGTTGCTGTATCTCCTTAAAGGGGCATAACATGCCCATTATTCCAAATTGAAGGATGTAAATTCAATATCAATATGACAAATCCTACATTAGGCCAAAAAAATGTATGTTTCTGGTAACATGGCAGAAAAAAATAGGGTAGGTAGGTTGGCAACTTTTTTTTTTTAATACCCGCAATGGATATTTAC
The DNA here is from genome assembly GCF_037325665.1 of Littorina saxatilis. NCBI lineage: Eukaryota > Metazoa > Mollusca > Gastropoda > Littorinimorpha > Littorinidae > Littorina > Littorina saxatilis. The sequence continues at coordinate 43,134,054 of NC_090251.1, read as the reverse complement.
CCGTAAAGAACATTTCGCTGTCAAAAACTGCCAACGGAGAAGCCGAAGAGCTTTGTAAATGGTCTTATAAGCTTGGAAATTTAAAATCCTTTCATTTGACATGCAACATGACATGATAGTACAATTACGGAAATTATGATTTTTTTCTTCTTCAACCAAAATGGAAAAAAAAGGTCTATGGTCGCCACCCAAATCTATGGTTGGTCGGGTGACCAGAAACATACAATTTTTTGTGTTTGTGTTTCGGAATACATGACGAAACAACTTTAATCTTATTGTTTGTGTTGTTCCCATGAGTACTCACGATACAATCATTTGCATTTTACTTGTGAAAGTTGGGGTAAGATATACCAAAGCGGGAAGTAGGTCAACACGCCGTGCGCTCGCTTGTTTCATGTTGGCAGCGGGCTGGTGTGTGTTTGAAAAATAGATCTTGAAATATCGGTTACTTGCAATGCTCTCAATATTATCTGCTTGATGAAAGAGTTAAAGAATTGTTTTAGCAAGTTGGCCTCGTCATAAAAAGGGACCATCAATGATTTTAGTATGCAATTGAATTGGTAAGAAGTCGAGTGACGGATCTCCCATTTGTTTCCCCTGAAGTCGGAGTGTGGCTGCCTATATGGCTGGGTATTTGAAAACAGCCACACACGCAATCCTCCAACCGTTTGGGTGACCTGAGAGTGTTCAGCTCAGGAACGCAACAACTTTGATAAATCAAGTCTACTCTCTGAGTGGTTGTATTTCATTTACAAATCCACACGAGGAAATGGTTGTTTGAATTTTGTTTCTTCTTAAATTACATTGCAGGTTTGCATGAGATTGAACTTTGGTAAAATTACAGTGTATAAGGTGATGATTCTGATAGGCTATTAAACAACTTGACAAAAATTAGGCATGTTGTGTCCTTTTAATTGTGGTTGAATGCATTTTGTATTATTTCAAATGTTTGCAGGTGCAGTACCTGTCTGCCATCGGGGGGGCCGACCTCAAAAAGGTCATCAAAAACATCATAGAGAAGCTGATGTGTCCCCGTTTGGCAGTTAGCTACACCCTGACCGGTCGAAATAAGGACAAGGGCAAACTGCAAGATCTTCCCCACTTCCTGGACACTGTATATAGTAAGTAGAATTATATACTAGTCAGGGTGGTTGAGTGTGATTTGCTGTAATAACAGATTTGGTCCTGGTTTATTCAGTCTTTGATACACACAATTGTTATTTTGATACAAAAGTTATTAAGGGTCAAAGGTTGAAATGACCAACAGTTCATTTAAATCACAGTTTTGTTCTTGCTTTCTTTAACTTTAAACGTTCACTCACCACTTCCGCCAGACTGAAAATTTTCTCACTAAGACTGTTTACCACTCGTCAATGAAAAAGTTGGACAGCAGCAAAAAAAAAAAAAAAATCCCAACTAAAAACGGAAAATGTTTTGTCGTTGCAGTATTTAAATATATGATTTGTCAATTTGAATTCTGTGAATAGTAGTTTTCAAGGTTTCTTGCTTGAATTGATCATTCTCAGACATGAAATCAGACATACAGATCTCCCAGTGAATTTAGGATATTGAGGGTCCCTGGGACCCCAATGTCAACATGTTTTGGAGTCCTGAGCGGAATTTTGGGTTTCCCTCATCATTACAAACAAAATTGAAAATTAACTAAAAAAGCATTCTCTTTTGTCTTCATTTTCTGACATATTTACTACATTTCTTATCTTGATGTTTTCAATAGATTCACATGAGGTTGTTTCAACAATTGAAGTAAATTTGGTGAAGTAAGGCTTTAATTTTGTGATTTGCAGAAGCAGCTAAAGTGCGGTTCCCCGAGGCCTCTTTGGTAGAGCTCAATTCCCTAATGGGGTACTGCCTGACCCGCAACTGCGACAGAGGGGGCCAGAAGCAGGAAAAAGAGGAGAAGAAGAAGAGAGAGAGGGAGGAGAGAGAGGGGGAGGAGAGAGAAAGAAATGATCAGCAATGATTTTGTTATTAACATGTATAAAATGCCGTAAATGTCTGAAGAAATGTTTCTTTGGGATTGCACCAGTACACACAAAGTTATATTGCATGGATGGGGTGGAAATCTAAATACATTTACATTTGTCTCATTCACATTTTTGGAAAAAGAATACTTTTGAAGGTATGTTGGAAATAATTTACGATTTTTTGTTTCCCTGAAGGGAATTCCAGATTGTTCCTCTTGACTATAGTGCAGACTCTTTTTGTAGTAATCAATTTTTTGGATTGCATAATTTAAATTTGTTATGATTTTGTCGATGTTCAGTTCAGCACACAATATTTAATTACAAATTATGCAAGTTGTAGACTTATTTTGATATAAAATATAGTTATACGCATGATTGTACAAAATAATGTTTCGAAGTCAAAATACACAACTATCCCCAAATCATGAAAAATCGTGATTTTGGTCGCCTATGCCATGCCCTGCCTGGATAAAAAAATCTGATAAGATCCGTCCATAAGGAGGTTGATCCTCAATAAGGATCGCGTAAATATTAGATAAACAGCAATCTGATAAGATCCCGTGTTAACAAGTACATGTGTACTTCATTGCAATCATTTTTCAGTATTATATTTATGTATAGTTTGCCGACAGTGCCAACTTGATTGCCTTATTGTCTCATTTTATGTCACATTTGCGGATTCTGTGTGGTAAACATGTTCAAGCACTTTTACTTCCTTGCCATCATTTTTCAGTATTATATCTATGTATAGTTTGCCGACAGTGCCAACTTAATTTCCTTATTGTCTCATTTTATGTCACATTTGCGGATTCTGTGTGGTAAATGCATGTTCAAGTATTTTTCTCAGGCTAATCCCTGTTACATGAAGATGCAAGTTCAAGAATCTATCCCAACTTAAAAGTTTCACAAGTGAATGTGTACATACTTTCTATGTAAATATTTATGTTTGTTTCAATAACGTATATATGTACTTCATTGCCATTTTTTTTTCAGTATTATAATATCTATGTATAGTTTGCCAACAGTGCCATCTTAATCGCCTTATGTCTCATTTTATGTCACTTTTGCGGATTCTGTGTGGTACACATGTTCAAGCGTTTTTCTTAGGCAAATCACTATTACACAACTTTATTTTTATTATTACATTAATCACTATTGCATAACTTGGAAGGCGTAAGTTCAAGTTACTATCTCAACTTAAGTCGAAATGAGTTTTGCATGATCCACATAAATAAAAGTAGGGGAGCTAATCTTTATGTGCCATCTTTTGTCAGTTTTTTTAAATATATTTTTTATATGAATTGCGCATGGTGGTTAGATTGACGGGCAATTTCAAATTAATCATTTTTTGTTGTTGTTTCCAAGCAAGTGCATTTATTTCAATGTAAACTGTTAACAGTTAAGCTGTTTCAAAAATGAAAATCAGTACTGACAATCATATTTTCTTCTTTGACAAGACTAAAAGTTAACTTCATGTCCCCTACTTATGATATGACGAGTTGTGGCCTTTCTTATTTACGAGTCAGACCTTTGTTACTTAAACAAAACTACTGATTTGATGACATTGAAAACAAATCAGTTTATGAGCATGATGCCTTGCCTTTTTCTTTGATGGAATAATAAATTTGCAGTTTGGATTTTCAATTTTTTGTGACTGATGTGTTCAATATTAACCTTTTGTGACCAGAAACTACAAAGGGATAAAAGTTGTTGATTGTATTGTGTGCAGCATTTGTGAAATGCATTTCCTTTTGCGTTGTTAGTCCCAATTTTCACTCAAGTCCCTCATAACAAAAGCTACCATGCAGTGCTTCACACGGAAAAGTTGTTGGTATCGCTAGTTTGTCAATAAGTGGCTGAGGTGCAAATTTATGTACAATCATATATATCAGTATTGCTTTGTTTAGTTTGAGTTTTTGCTTTAAAGGAAGAATGTTCAATGTTTTGTAAGCTATTGGAGTCGAGGACGATGATTTTCAAATGATTTGTTTTATTCTTATATTGCTGTTTTATGCATGTGGATAATAGGTTTTAGAGCAGAATTTGGAGCTATGCCCCATAGAGATGATAAATAATCCATGAGGGATTGGATATGTGCATAAAATAATATTTTTCTTGAATGTAAATTTAAGAAATGTTTCATTTGTGTAAGTTGTGAAATTTTTGTGTGATAATCTTTGGCCAAGGGAGTCCATGTAATTGTTCAATGATAAGTCATTTTGGATTGTAACACCTAGTAAAATATGAGACTCAACCTCTTCAATTATATTTTGTCTTATAAAAATTGGAGAAATGCTAGAGGGTAGAAAATGTGAAATAAATTAACCCTGCAGAATGTAATGATGTAGTTTCATTATTGTATTTTTGTGTATGTGTGTGTATGTTTGAGTGTGTGCATGTTTGAAGGTGATGTTAAATGGATTTCTCTAAAAGTAGTTACAATTACCCAGGTGTTCCTTTGTTATCAGATAAAAGGTCGGACCCATGAGTAATATGACAAAATTGCCTTAAATCTGTTGGCCATTATTTTGCACTCTGCGTTTCGATAACATTACTTTGGAACTGCGTGGAGTTTACATGGGTATGGTCCTCCTTGACTGGGTTGCAGGAAGCCATTCCAAATCCTACATTGGTTCCAAGTCGCCAATCGGTGTTTTGGGGGAATGGTTTCCTGTAGCCAAGCCCGGAATGCACCATATCAACATTGCACAAATAGAAATGCAACATTGTATCAACATTGCTTCAACAGAGCTCCAACATTGTATCAATGTTGCACCAACATTGCCAACAATATTGATCCAATATTGAATTCCAACATTGTCACAACATTGACCAAATTTTCACTTCCAACATTGATCCAATATTGGATTACAATATTGATCCACCTTGATAGGCAATATTGAGGCAACATTGGCACAATGTTGCTGTGTTGTCTGGGGGGGTGGGCCAGACACTGACCTTCGATCCCCGCGCGGCGGGCGCTGACGTACACAATATGGTGGCGGTAGTTGAGGAATAGTGGCGGTTGTTGGGGTATGGTGGGGTAAGGGGCGAGGTCTCGACCGGTCCCCGTCCATCTGGGATAGGGGCGGAGTGGGGGAGAGGGGGAGAAGGGTTGCATGTACCAGCCTGTACATGCGGGAATGGGGGGGATGGGCCGTTGAGGACCTTTTTGAACGCGGCACTGTATTTATAGCCCGTCCGTTCTGTTAGGCTTGGGATGATGGACGGGGGCAGGAGACGTCTGCCCCTTAAAAAAAAGAAAAAACGCAGGCGTGTGTGGACAACAGGTTACACCCACGCTCCCATGAGGGAGTGGTAGACTTGGCGACACATTAAAGATGCGTGTGCCCATCCTAAGATTTTATGTTTGGTGAAAAAGTCCTGTGGATAGAGTCCAAATAAGTGGACGTGTTCGTGTAGGGCGCGGAACGGTGCCGCGTTCTCGCTACACGAATCAAAAATATGTTCATAGCTGATGGGGGCCCCGCAGGGGCACTTTGGTTTAAAGAGTTTAAACTTTGTGCCTCCTGTGCGGAGCCTCCTGAAGATTCTGGTTAAAGATGGGGGGAGCGTGGGTGTTTCAAGCTTTGTGGGTGGGTTAGCCATGGCGGCCACCCCTGCTTCCTGGAGCTTGGAATATACTTCGGCCAGTGAGAAGCCGAGGTCAGTGGTGACCTGCGGCAACCCGGTGGCCGATTTGGCAGCAGCATCGGCCATTTCGTTTCCCCCTAGGCCCACATGCGAGGGGACCCACTGTAGGTCCACGGGGGTGCCAGTGGCTATAATCTGGTGAGCAATGATCTGTATGTCATGTAATAGTTCAGAGCGGTTTTTAGAGCCATATAAGAGGGCTTGTATAGATGAAAGAGAATCTGTACAAATAACGATTTGATGAGGGTTAACTGGGAGGTCGTTTATGTAAGTTAGGGCCATAAGGATGGCGAACAATTCAGCTGTAAAGATGGATACGTCATCATTAAGCCTGTACTGTTTAGATACCTTTAGTTCGGGTATGACGAAGGCGCAGCCAACCCTACCATTTAATAGTTTTGAGCCATCGGTGAAGATTTTCAGGTGTTGGGAGTATTTATTATGTAGGAGTTCGTTGGCGAGAGTCGCCAAGAAGAGAGGGTTATCCTGCTTGGACGCCTCCGTCCCTAGGTCACAGGAGAGGGCAGGCGTCTCAAGTAGCCAGGGGGGGTAGGGGGGAGCAGGTATTTTAGTACACTGGACAGTCTTCATGTTAACTTTTTCAAGTATGGGGTTAATATAGTTGGTGATTGGCTGACACCTTGCCATGACCCGAGGGCCCCGTGAAGAGGTGACAGATAGGTTGTTGTATTGGGGGAAGAAATCGTTCAGTACATCTTGTACCGTGTTGTCCACACAGCCTGCGCGAACATGATACCGCGCGGCGCAGAGTCGGCGGTGGTCGTCAAGGCTCATCCAGCCCGCCTCCCGGTACACAGCGGAGGTGCTGGTCCAGGGGGGGAGCCCGAGCGCTAAGCGGAGCGCCCTGCACTCAGCCCCACGGAGGCGGGCCAGGACCCCTGCGCCGGCGGAGTAAAAAGCCTCCTGCCCATACGTCAGGCGTGATCGGATCAGCGCCCTGACGATGGACAGGAGAAACTTTTGGCCTCTGGCCCACTTCTCGTTATTAAGCATTTTTATGACAGACATCGCACGTTGCGCCTTAGTAACCAGGTTTTCAACGTGTGCAGTCCACGATAACTTTTTGTCCACAGTCACACCGAGGAATTTGACGGTGTCGCTGGGTTTGATAACTTTCTGGTTAACAATAATTGTACATTTTTGGTGTAAAAACTTTTGTCGGCTTGCCACAAAGAAAACAGTCTTCTCGGGCGCCAAAACAAATCCGTTTTGTTCCATGTACATACATAGGTTATCAATTTTAGTTTGAAAACTGGCCATGGCCACCTCTCCTTTGTTCCGAGGTCCCATGGCTACAGGCTTTTTAGTATCCAGGAGGGCAAGGTCGTCAGCATATAGGAGGACGGTTGCCCCCCCAACGTCCACACTGTCTATATCATATAGCATGATACTGAACAGGGCCGGGGCTATTTTGTTTGTTTATTTGTTGCTTAACGTCCAGCCGACTACGCAGAGCCATATCAGGACGAGGAAGGGGGGGATGAAGGGGGCCACTTGTCAAGCGATTCCTGTTTACAAATGCACTAACCCATTACTTGTGTCCCAGCAGGCTTTAGTAAAACTAAATTAATACCTACTGGAAGATTACCAGTTTCCAGTATGTTAAAATAGGCTTAACCTATCTACTGCTGGACTTACATCAGAACACTAACAGATTAAACTATACATGAATCGCGAGACAAGCGGCAAGAGAAGAGATTTTTGGAAAAAATACAGGTGAATGAGCAAGAAGGCAGAAAAAAGAAAAGAATTCATGAAGAAAAAGAGAGCATGACAGGAAAGAGGAACCAAAAATCTACCTAACAGCAAACTAGAAAGCTCCTGCGGTTCCAAAAACAGGAGGGGCTTTTAATTTCATAACCGCAGTGCCCCACTGCGGGAGCCGGGGCTATGATGCTCCCCTGTGGCACCCCCATGTCCAGCACGTGGGACGCTGAGAGGTCAGAGCCGACTTTAACGTGCATTTTGCGTTTAGATATAAAGGAGTTGATAAACTGGTAGATATGGCCCGAGAGGCCTATCTTATCTAGTTTTTGTAACAGTCGGCTATGCCAGACACTATCATATGCACCCTTTACATCAAAAAATGTGCCCAAGAGGCAGTGCTTTTTATATGCTAGCGTCTTTCTCACCCGCTCTACAAGGTTAACAATATGATCAGTGCAGGACCGGCCCTTTCTAAAGCCGGCCTGGCACTTAGGAATGATGTTATTTTTTTCCAGATAGAACTCCAGTCTTCTATGAACTAATCTTTCGTAGATTTTCCCCAGGTGGGGCGTCAGCGAGATCGGCCTATAGCTGGTGGGGAGATCACCCGGTTTTCCGTTTTTAAGGACGCCGACCACCTGGGCTTCCCTCCAAGAAGATGGAATTTGGTCAGTGGACCAACAGAAGTTAAAGAAAGTATGTAGGGTTTTTAGGAAGGGGTCAGGAAAATGCTTGATCATGTTATAGGAGATGGGGTCAGCACCAGCCGCCTTTTTTACTGACTTGATCTGTCTAATAGCAGTGGTCAGCTCCGATAAGCGAAGCTCACTGTTTACAGGAAGTTCGTTATTACAGGCGGGGTGCTGGAAACCCACCTCGTGATCGATACGATGCTGTAATAGATCGGGGTTTAGAAAACGGCTTTGACTAGCCCGAGCGAACGTTTCAGCCAGCGCCTCTGCCTTCTCTGAATTGTTGGCAGTCAGGCGCTGGCCTACTTTGAGCGGCTTACCGGGCGTAGTGCGACGTCGTTTAAACTTTCTTATTTTGTCCCAGACTTTAGAGGAATCTTTATAGGTATGGGCTTGTTCGGAGCAGAACCGCTCCCAATCATTAAGTTTGGCAGAGGCGATAATGCGGTTACACTCGGCCTCCGAATCTTTCATTAATTTATAATGGAACTGGTTACTGTTTTGTAGATACTTGCGGGTGAAAAAGCGCTTATGATGATACCCCGCTAGCCTGAGGCTTATATACGCTGCTAGCGGGCCGCTTCGAAAGCGCCTCGCTCATCCCACAAAAACGGGCCCCAATTCCTGGCTGACGGCCAAATCTGTGTTTGTTTAGAAACTTTGACAGCTGATAACTTTACGGAAAATGCATGCATTTGCAATCGGTTTGTTGCTACAAAACCAGTGTGAAAGATACTTTTTAACTCATGTTACAAGATATAACTTTAGAAGTCCAGACCAAAAGGTAATTATGATTAATTCCTCAAAATGCATGACCGATTATTCTGTAACACATGTTACATAGCCACTGGTGAATTAACAATAACAGAGAGAAAAATAACAAAAAACGGTCATGTAGGTTTTCGCAGCCATGGGAGGTAATCGGAACCGACCAAACAGACTGAGCCAGTAGCGCGACATATGTTGTGACAACCAGGTGACATGACAACCAGGTGACAGTATACGTAAAGTAGCGCAACATATGTCGCGACAACCAGCCTAAGGGTTAACGATCAAAACCCAGCAGAATAAAGATTGCTAAACTCGATCACTTCCTGCACCAAATACAATTCACTCCCGAACAGGGCAAGCTGACCCCGAGAGGCAGTTGCTCTGGGCCCCAAACACCCCCCCTCTCCCCCCCCCCCCCTCTTTCCGCCCCTCCCCAAGATAAAGGACCGAAATGGCTGAACTTGCAACTCTCCTAGTTGTACAGTACAGAGTGACAAACGTTTGAGTTCTGGAATATCTCTACCCTTTTTGAGTCACTTGAGAAAAAGTGACTCTATGTAATCGGTCAGTGTTAGTCTGTCCGGCCGGCCGTCCGGCCGGCCGTCCGTAGACACCACCTTAACGTTGGACTTTTCTCGGAAACTATCAAAGCGATCGGGCTCATATTTTGTTTAGTCGTGACCTCCAATGACCTCTACACTTTAACGATGGTTTCGTTGACCTTTGACCTTTTTCAAGGTCACAGGTCAGCGTCAAAGGAAAAATTAGACATTTTATATCTTTGACAAAGTTCATCGGATGTGATTGAAACTTTGTAGGATTATTCTTTACATCAAAGTATTTACATCTGTAGCCTTTTACGAACGTTATCAGAAAAACAAGGGAGATATCTAGCCTTTTCTGTTCGGCAACACACAACTTAACGTTGGGCTTTTCTCGGAAACTATAAAAGTGACCGGGCTCAAATTTTATGTGAACGTGACTCCCAGTGACCTCTACACTTTGACGTCTGCTTTGGTGACCTTTGACCTTTTTCAAGGTCACAGGTATGTCTTGAAGGAAAAAAATTGAAATATCATATCTCTGAAACTATTCATCGGATTTGATTCAAACTTTATAGGATTATTCTTTACATCAAATTATTTACATCTGTAGCTTTTTACAAACGTTATCGGAAACACAGGGGAGATAACTAGCCTTTCCTGTTCGTCAACACACAACTTAACGTTGGGCTTTTCTCGTAAACTATAAAAGTTACACAGCTCTAAGAGTAACAAATGTTAGTGTGTCTACTGTTAATATGATTGCTTCGAAAAAAAAATTAATGATGCTAGTTTATGTGAATTAAGTTATTGATGGGGTTTGTTTATGTGAGATTAATGAGAGTATTTTTAATGCCAAGGTAAATATTTTGTTGCTCGATCCATGCAATCTCATTCTTCAGGTATGCATTGTGTTGTGAATAGCAATTTCTTCCTGTCCATCTGATGCCTCATATAATATTCAGAACTGCGAAAGTGACTCGATCGAGCGTTTGCTCTTCTTGTTAATAACGTTCTAATCACCTCGTTTTTGGATGCAACGCATTCTTTCTCCCCTTCCTTTAGGTTGCTAAGAATGGAGTTAATGTTTTTTGCCTCTACACACATACATACGTACACATGCACGCACGCCCTCTCTCTCTCTTGCTCCTTTTTATATTTAGTCAAGTTTTGACTAAATATTTTAACATCGAGGGGGAATCGAAACGAGGGTCGTGGTGTATACGTGCGTGTGTGTGTGCGTGTGTGTGTCTGTGTGTGTGTGTGTGTAGAGCGATTCAGACTAAACTACTGGACCGATCTTTATGAAATTTGACATGAGAGTTCCTGGGTATGAAATCCCCGAACGTTTTTTTCATTTTTTTGATAAATGTCTTTGATGACGTCACATCCGGCTTTTCGTGAAAGTTGAGGCGGCACTGTCACGCCCTCATTTTTCAACCAAATTGGTTGAAATTTTGGTCAAGTACTCTTCGACGAAGCCCGGGGTTCGGTATTGCATTTCAGCTTGGTGGCTTAAAAATTAATTAATGACTTTGGTCATTAAAAATCTGAAAATTGTAAAAAAAAATAAAAATTTATAAAACGATCCAAATTTACGTTTATCTTATTCTCCATCATTTGCTGATTCCAAAAACATATAAATATGTTATATTCGGATTAAAAACAAGCTCTGAAAATTAAATATATAAAAATTATTATCAAATTTTTTTTTTCGAAATCAATTTAAAAACACTTTCATCTTATTCCTTGTCGGTTCCTGATTCCAAAAATATATAGATATGATATGTTTGGATTAAAAACACGCTCAGAAAGTTAAAACAAAGAGAGGTACAGAAAAGCGTGCTATCCTTCTCACCGCAACGAATACCCCGCTCTTCTTGTCAATTCCACGTGCACTGCCTTTGCCACGGGCGGTGGAGTGACGATGCTACGAGTATACGGTCTTGCTGCGTTGCGTTGCGTTCAGTTTCATTCTGTGAGTTCGACAGCTACTTGACTAAATATTGTATTTTCGCCTTACGCGACTTGCTTTTTATTCTGCGCCCTTTTCCTTGATATTCCTTGTATTCATATATATACGCGATACATGTACGATACATGTATTTTTACGTTAATTATATAATACTGATGATGTACAGAGAGAGTAAACCGAGTGTGTACAAGAGGGGATACAGTACGGATAGCCCGTGTCTTGAGCAGAGAAAGTAGGTCATTTTAAGCTGACAACTTTTATGCTGCCAGATCTGAGTTTTGCTCTATTCCTTAGCAAAACTCCGGTAAGGAGCGATTTAATTGCTTTCACATGTGTTGATAAGGCGAGCGGGGCTGGCCCTGGGAAACCGAGCTGTTGTTCTAGCCCTCCCCCCCCCCCCCCTCCCGCAACTGGACTTTAACCCCCCCCCCCTTTCCCTGTAGCTGTAGGAAATGATTCGACTTGGAGATTTTAAGATCTTCTTTGCCCTACCTTTTCCTGTAATGTTTTAATTACATCGTTTTTGATACAACAAATAACGTCCCTTTTTGTTTCGAGACCATCTTTGTTAAGTTTGACGATCAGTTTTTAGGAAGGTTTTTATGAAGAGGGGCGTGTTCTTTTTACCCTCTTTTTCGTTTGCTGATTATTAGGCTTGATGTGTTCTGCTGCTATGTTCCCAAACACGTACTCTCTCTCTCCCTATGTTATTTTGCCATTCTTTTTCTCTGTGTCTCTTTTTGTTCGTATATTCAATATATGTATTCAGTAGAATGTAGGCGTTATGTTAATCATATATGTGGCGTATGCGAATGTATAAAGACAGATGAAACCGGGGTGTGCCGATGTTTTGGTTATGGCAGTGACCGTTGTTGCTTTGAGCGCGCAGCATTTTTGTGGGGTTTTTATGGGCATGGATTTGCCGTTTGATATGGACGTCTAATGTACGTTTTGTATACTAAAGGAGAAGTATTTTTGTGTGTAACCTAATTGCTCAGTCTTTAAGTGTAACTGGAAGTTTTGCAGTTCGTCTGCGTTTTTGTCTACCTACAAGTGTTTGGTATCTACAGATGCGTTGTAAGGTTGGTTGTTTAATGACATATGTGTGTACATAATTTTTATGTGGGTTTTCTTTGTTTGTTTGTTTGTTTATTTGTTGCTTAACGTCCAGCCGACTACGCAGAGCCATATCAGGACGAGGAAGGGGGGGGATGAAGGAGGCCACTTGTCAAGCGATTCCTGTTTACAAATGCACTAACCCATTACTTGTGTCCCAGCAGGCTTTAGTAAAACTAAATTAATACCTACTGGAAGATTACCAGTTTCCAGTATGTTAAAATAGGCTTAACCTATCTACTGCTGGACTTACATCAGAACACTAACAGATTAAACTACACATGAATCGCGAGACAAGCGGCAAGAGAAGAGATTTTTGGAAAAAATACAGGTGAATGAGCAAGAAGGCAGAAAAAAGAAAAGAATTCACGAAGAAAAAGAGAGCATGACAGGAAAGAGGAACCAAAAATCTACCTAACAGCAAACTAGAAAGCTCCTGCGGTTCCAAAAACAGGAGGGGCCTTTAATTTCATAACCGCAGTGCCCCACTGCGGGCTTTGGGTTTTCTTAATAGAAGAACTTTGGTGTATGTTTGAGGAGTTTAACTTCAGTTTGTAAGGAGGCTGGCAGCAGGCTCGGAGCCCTCCACCTCCCCTCCCTTTTGCCCCCGCGCTGCCAGAGCGGGATTCTCATTGGTCCTGCTAGGGTGACGTGGGAGGAAGCCCCGTTAGCTATAAAAGCCGCTGTCCTCATGAGGTCGGGAGACGTGTGAGAGAGTAGGGTGCCTAATAAGTGCCTGAACATGCGTCTCCCCTGTTTTAGAGTCAGGGTCATCAAAACTACCACGGCCGACGGGGGGAAGTGCATCAAGCCAGGCGAAAAGCGAGGGAGTTTGCGCAAATGCTTGGTGTCTTTCCCCTGGAGAAGATACATTGAGCTGGGTTTAAAGTGGTTCGACCCTACGCCCTATGCTTAGTGCTTCTCCTCAGAGTTGCGTGTGGTTTTTACAGACCACGTCCTCGATACGCAACTCTTGTCCCATCGGCAATAGTGAGCAGTGCGCGCCGTTTACTCGGTTACCACAAGGCTTATTAGGGTAGTGCGCGCTACTCTAAAGGTTACCAACACGCGGTGATCGAGTGGCGTCACTCGATTTTGTCCAGGCCCCGAACCCCTGCCCGATTTTTCATCCAGATTAGGACTTGGGTTTTGTTTTCAAAGAGTAAGTTAGATCGCTAGGGTACCTACGGGTCATGCCCGATTTTCCAGCATTGTAAGGACTCAGATTTTATTTGTTAGTGTAGTGTTTAGACTGTATTAAAGCCAACCCAGACTCTTTATAGATATACTTTCTATGGAAGAACCCACGTATGTTTTCTTTTGATGTTTTTGTTTGAATACAATTGGAAATCCTATTACACTCTTGTTGACTTTGTATTTTGTTCGTCTGTTCGTCTGGTGCGTGTGGTTTGAATGCCATCCTGACAAATGTCCTTTAAGACCGCACGCACAGTAACACCTTAGACGCAGACAGTTTCCGTGAAGCTATCACCGCTCGGCTTTACACATGTGTACTCGCCAATGCCACCTACCGGAGTGAGACAGTACGAATAAACAGGCAGTCAAAATGAACTACGAGTTCGAGTGGATTAGTATGGTTGTGCTTCGAGCAGGTTATGTCTGTCGTACCCTTGGGAGCGAGTCTACAATCTGGCGACGAGGATCTATGAAGTAACTTAGATTTAAACAAGTTTTTCGTCATTTTCTTGGCCGGTCGATCGAGTGAAATTGTGACGTCATTGAAAACTGTGTGTATACTGTGACGTATTCAGAAAGATGGCAGCGAACATTTTCTGTGTTGACAAATTCGATCCAACTGGTGACCCATCTAGCGTGTCTTCGAGATGGACGAGATAGAAGAAAAGTTTCGAGTTGTACATTGCTGCAAGAGGAGATGTGGGGAATAACCAGAAACGTCCACTGTTGCTCCACTGTGCTGGAGTGGAAGTTCAAAACATTTTTGATACACTGGATGGGGGAGCAAGCTACGATGAGGCAATTACTGCCCTGGATACATACTTCAAGCCCCTGCAGAATGAGACTTTTGAATGCCACCAGTTCAGGCAGATGACGCAGAAGGCAGGTGAGACGACGGCGCAGTTCGTTACACGTCTGAGGCAGAAAGCAGAGAACTGCAACTTCGGTGCTGCACGCGATGCGAGCATCAGAGATCAAGTCATCGACAGATGTCCAGACAGAACACTGCAAGCGAAACTTCTGGCGAAGAGAGCTTTGACATTGGGACAGTTACTTGAAAAAGCACAAGCTCATGAGGCGGCAGTTTCACAGGTGAAGCAGATGGATGGCAGACCAAGTGAAAAAGAAACTGAACTTGTTAGTGCTGTTTCGAGACCACGACCCAGGAAACCGTTTGACCGCACTGACAGAAAGACTAAAACAGAGTCAGACAAACACGGACTGAAATGTTTTCGGTGTGGAAAAACAGGACATTTTGCAAAAGACGCGGCATGTCCCGCAAAAGGTAAAGAATGCACAAAATGCAAAAAAATGAACTATTTCGCTTCTGTGTGCAAATCAAAATCAAAGCATCTGAACAATGTGCGTGAGAGTGATGATGATGATGAGCATGCATTTGTTGTTGACAAATTCTACAATTCCACAATTGATGTTGTTGTGGGGGGTGTCAATATGTCAATGATGATAGATTCTGGGGCAAGCTGCAACATTGTTGATAGGCAAAACTGGGAACAGTTGAAGAAAAAGAAAATGAAGTTTACATGCAAGAAAGTTGACAAACCAAGAAAGCTGTATGCTTATGGGCAGGACACACCTCTGACAGTAGCAGGAACATTTCAGGCAGAAATTGTTGTTCCTGGGGTTTCAGAAATTCACACAGCTGAATTTGTTGTCATTGAAGAGAAAGGCAAAGTCCCTCTTTTGGGAAAAGAATCATCAGAAAAACTGGGTGTTTTGAGAGTGGGATTGCCAAGAGAACCTGAAACTGTCAGATCTGTGTCACTGTCAGACAAACCAGAACAGAGGTACCCAGAGTTGTACAAAGGGTTGGGTAAACTGAAGAATCAAAAGATTACACTGCATGTGAACCACAATGTAAAACCAGCTGTTCAGGCAGCTCGCCGGATTCCATCCGGGAAAAGGTTGAAAAGAAAATCGCGGAGCTAGAGGAACTCGACATTATTGAGCGCGCAGAAGGTCCGACTTCGTTTGCTAGCCCGATCGTAGTGGTTCCTAAACCCAACAGTGATGACATTAGGCTATGCGTAGACATGAGACAGGCCAATGAAGCGGTTGAGCGTGAACGTTTTCCTATACCGACTATCGAAGAAACACTGATCGAAATGAACGGAAGCAAAGTTTTCACAAAGCTTGATTTGAAGTGGGGGTTTCATCAGCTCGAGTTGTCTGAAGAGTCGCCTCCCGTCACAACATTCGCAACACACATCGGATTATTTCGGTACAAGCGTTTGATGTTCGGAGTGACGTCAGCGCCAGAAATCTACCAACATACTATTCAAGACGTGATTCGCGATTGTCCGGGTGCACGGAACATGACAGATGACATCATCATACATGCAGAAACAGTCGAGGAACATGACGGGAGACTCGACAAGGTACTTCGCACACTACAAGAGAATGGCCTCACACTCAATCCAGACAAATGTGTCTATCGGATGTCCGAACTTCAGTTCATGGGGTTCCTACTCTCGGAGAAAGGGATAGGGCCAACATCCGCAAAAGTAGAAGCCGTGAAAAACGCAAAACAGCCGACTGTAGCGTCGGAAGTCAGAAGCTTCTTGGGGTTAGTAAACTTCAACGCTCGCTTCATAGAAAATTTGGCTACCAAAGCCGAACCACTGAGAAAATTGACTAGAAAGAACGCACCATTTCAGTGGAAAACAGAACAAGAAAAGGCATTTCAAACTTTGAAGGATGATTTGTCGAAAGCTGAAAACATCGCGTACTTCGATCCAAAAGCCGAGACGCGTATTGTTGCAGACGCGAGTCCAGTCGGACTAGGTGCAGTTCTCACACAAGTTCAGAACGGTGAGAAAAGAGTGATCTACTATGCTAGCCGTAGCTTGTCGGATGTCGAACGACGTTACTCACAAACTGAGAAAGAAGCATTAGCTCTTGTATGGGCGTGCGAGCGATTTCACCAGTATGTGTACGGTATTGAGTTCACACTTGAAACCGACCACCGCCCACTGCAGTTCATCTATTCCAAACGTTCGAAACCGTCGGCGCGTATCGAGCGATGGGTGCTTCGGTTGCAGAGCTACCAATTCACTGGGTGGAATACAAGCCGGGCTCACAGAACATTGCCGACTCGTTGTCGCGACTCGTGAACCAAGACACTGAACGTGTTTGTGGTCGAAACGTTGCGGAAGAGTATGTGTACTTCGCTGCAAAGAAGGCCGTACCGAGGGCAATGACAGCACATGAAATTGAAGAGGCTTCAGCTGTAGATGAAGAGTTGTCTGCAGTGAGAGAGTATATCAAATCAGGAAACTGGGAAAAATGCCCGAACGTAGCATACAAAGCGCTGAAAGATGAGTTGACCAGCCTTGGGAAACTTGTTCTACGTGGCACACGCACTGTGATTCCGAAAGCACTGAAAGAACGCGTTGTTGAAATAGCACACGAAGGACACCAAGGGGTGGTGAAAACAAAAGAAAGAATTCGAACCAAAGTGTGGTGGCCCGGTCTCGACAAAGATGTTGAAAAATGTGTACGTTCTTGTCACGAATGTCAAATTGTCGGAATGCCGTCAAAGCCGGAACCGATGGTTCGAACCACATTCCCAGATGGTCCATGGGAAGACTTGGCAGTTGACTTGCTTGGTCCGTTGCCAAGTGGAGAGTCGATTCTAGTAGTAGTAGACTACTATAGCCGGTATTTCGAGACCGCAGTCCTGAGAAATACAAAAGCAGAAAAAATTGTGGAGTGTCTGGAAACAATGTTCACAACACATGGGCTACCATTTTCCCTGAAATCGGACAATGGTCCCCAGTTCATTTCCGCCGAATTCAAAGAATTCATGACTACACACGGAATTATGCACAGGCACACAACGCCATTGTGGCCACAGGCCAATGGTGAGGTAGAACGCCAAAACCGAACATTGATGAAAGCGATCAAAATAGCACACTCCGAAGGCAAAGACTGGAAAAAAGAACTGAACACATTTCTGTTGTCATACAGAACCACACCACATCAGACTACTGGAGTTAGTCCAGCAGAACTGCTTTTCAAGCGAAAACTTCGGACAAAACTTCCAGTCATTGATTCCATCGTCAAGGCCGAACTTGATGAAAACATCCGTGACCGCGACAAAATCCGGAAAGAAATAGGGAAACAGTATGCCGATGATAAGCGCCGTGCAACAGAAACAAAGATAGATGTAGGTGATGACGTGTTGCTTCAGCAGAAAAGACAGGACAAGTTGTCAACCACTTTTGAGCCGGAACCATACAAGGTGGTAGACAAAACTGGTTCTCAACTTCTTGTCGAATCACCAGCCGGTGTTCAGTACAAGAGGAACGTCGCACACACAAAGAAATATGTTCACAGCAAACAGACAAACGAACATACAGACAACGCGAACGTTCCGGACACACAGACAAACACGCAGACACATGACCAAACAGTTTGTCCACAACCGCTCAGACAGTCCACCAGAATCAGAAAACCACCTGAGAAGTTGAAGGATTACATTGTGGGAAACATGTAATTTTGCATCATGCAAATGTTTGGAAATGCTCTTGTTAAGGTTGAACAAAATGTTGATATGTTTGAAGTTTGACAGTAATGTTCAGTATGGCTATTATGCAACAGTTTAAATGTTTAAACAAACGTATAGTTTGTGGTCAAGTGGACAAGGTTTAAATTTTGAGTTTATTAACTGTTCAAATGTTTGAAGAAAGACGACATGTTAGTGATGTGATTGGGGAATTGTCTCCCTTACATGTGTACTCGCCAATGCCACCTACCGGAGTGAGACAGTACGAATAAACAGGCAGTCAAAATGAACTACGAGTCCGAGTGTATTACTATTAGTATGGTTGTGCTTCGAGCAGGTTATGTCTGTCGTACCCTTGGGAGCGAGTCTACAATGACTTGTCACGTACTTACCATCGCCTTCGGTGCAAGTATAGTCCCATGGAATTACGATGTGCTTAGCACATTATAATTCGCTAGAGGTTATGTGCTTTTCTATATTTTACAGACTGACTTTTCCATGGCTTGTTCCTTTTGAGAAGTCTGCAAAGGCCGAATCACAAAGTGACGTTCTCGCTAGAACAATTCGTCATTCATTATAACATGACGTCACATCCTTTTCATGTCTCGGTCACCAAATTGCGTACTTGCTGTCTTCCATTTCCCTTGATTTGTCTATCGTTCGTGCGCATGACCAACCGGCTGGCAGAAACTTTTGCAGTCATGGCGACACGGGAAACACATGACTTGTATTGATACTCTTGCCAGGAAGTGTACATACACCAGTTAACAGTTTCGGCACTTACATGGTACAAAGAAGGAAAACTCACGTGATACCCAAAGCGATTCTGGTTGGACGAGGAATTATCGTCGAGCATCCGCTGCATCGTCTGCTCAACGTGATGGAAGCAATTGAACGGGACGGTGTGTTTTCCTTTACGTTATAACAATAACCTCACGTTACATCCAAATTAGCGATGGCGTCAACATGCTGTGTTATTGGTTGCAGTAATGGGAGTAACCGACTTAAAAAATGGTGGTCGGCAGATTGCAAAATTCATTACGTGCCTCGACGGTCGTTAGTGTGTGGTTGCGAACCACCATTCAGGTGGGCATTTGTTATCGCCTGTGTGTCGTGTTTTGACAAACTTTTAGTATGACTGATGTGAGCCGAATTTATTGGGGAAAGTTCAATGAATGCAAAAAGGTATTGTCATGAATTATTATTATGAGGCGCGAACCTGTCAAGAATAGAATAGGCAACCGAGACTACTCGCGCATTACACGACGTAGCCAAGTGACGTATTCATGTGACGTATCCAAGTGTACTGACGTAAACTAAAATCGTTTCACGAGAGGGTCGTTTTCCGCAAGTCCACGGAACGAAGAACGCTTAGAAGAAAAGCCGTTCCCCTTCTTTGATCTGTTTCAGGAACCCACGGTCTAACGATTTATTCATCTTCCTCTTCCTCATGTTGCCGTAATTGTGGAGAGAGATGTAACCAGACTACTACTGCTATTAACTTGATGATGGTGTCTTGAGAAGAAGAGTGACGACCCAAACCAGGAGCGCGGTCTTCAAGACCAGTCAAGTGCTACACGTCATCTCGAGTACCTTTTCAATGACATCGAGCTAAGTCAAAACTTCATAAACATTATGTGTATTCCTTTTGTTTTGATGTCCTCCAAGGGAACATTCTGAAGAACGTTTGCGGCGGCGGAGTCACGTTAGATTACCATGACAGAATTGAAATCCAGCAGCAATAGACATTTGATCAGAGTGTGCTGTGATTCAAGTAACATGACCTAGCTTGAACAGTGTGTGATACATTTAGTACGATACTGATATTTAGCAAAAATATAGACTAACCTGATTAATGTGTGCTGCATTGCAAGAATTTTATTAACACTATCCATGTATTAAATTATGTAAACCTGTGTTGATCTTTCTCCGCTACTTCGAGAGCATGGGAAAGAGTGAAGGAAAGTAAAGTCAAGGTAGTACCTGTTTCTTTAGCTAATACGAAAAGGCGGCGTGTTTTCCTTCCATAAACTTCCTTTGGAAGGCGCACGCAGAAAGAAACAGGCTGACGAAAACTGACCTGTGACATATGGGGGCTTCGTCCGGGATATTGTAACTCGTAATTTCAATTTGGCTTCCCCAAACAAATTTTCTTCAAACAAATTCCCTATTCGTTTTTCGTTTGTGTGTTCGTCCGTTCATGTTCATCATCGTATAAATCAACTTTTGTGTTTATTCATGTTTATAGTTAGCTCATCATTTAACGATAACAGAGTCTGACGTGTGTGCTTCAGCACACGGGAATAATCCAAATGAAGAGTGACGCAAGGCTTTGACGTCACTATAATAATTTACGTAAAGCACTAATGTTATAGTAGTTTAGTTCCCCCTATTTGGCTGTGCTAAACAAAAAAGCTATAACAGAAGACAGTGGACTAACACCCTGTCAGGCCATCCTGTGTCCCTTAGTCGACAAAATTATAATATTGTTGGTCGCCGTGGGAGGTTGGTGGGCGAATTGGGTTATATACGAGGGATAGCACTCATCTTCGTCCAGAAGGACCGTGGAAGTGAAGTTGATTCTGCAGACAGTCACACTTCACAACGCCAAGAGTAAGGGTTAGGAAATTTAGATTATTGTCTATACAGCAGTAGATAATTGAAGAATCTTATTTCGACTTTCTGTGCGATAGAATCGAGTTGATATTAATATAGGCGAAAGGTCCACGTTGATGGAGCGCCGATGAGATATTAAAATGAAGTTCACTCGATAGAACGGTATATTGTTTGACATATACCAGAAGAACCATAAATTCTAGTGTTAGGTATCCGTGGTTGTAAAAGGATATTAGAATGGTTCAGAGAAATCGTGTCATTGGGACACGTAGCGTTTACTGAGGTAACGTTGAACGTTCATGAATTCAAGTAGCAAAGTGAGCTTCACTAAAGTAACACTTCATTCTATAGTGAGGGAGTTTTCTCTCTCTAGTAAATAGTGTGTGAAAAGCAGTTTAGTCAAATCGGTTTTTCAACCGAGCATCACGTATTTGCAGTTTGATTCAGTGAATATCTGTGTGTGAGTTAACGTAAAGGATATGCAAACATCCAAACACCCGAGTACTAGGGCGCATATAGCAAAAATGAACGCTGACCCGCAGAACCAGAATACGGCTGAGGCCGTAGTTTCAGATGTTGAAGGTGGTGACACAAACACCCAAGGAGAATCGAGCGATAATGATTCTCAGACGTTAGGCGCGCGTGTAACGACTTATGTATCCGCTGCGAGTAATGAACGTGCAGGTCCGATCCACCCTGTGAAATCCGGATTGGAGTGGACTCGCGAACTTTTGGCGATAGGACGAGAGTTAGGACTCGAAGGCAAAGACTTGCGTGAGTTTGTAGCTGAAGAACGCGCACGAGAGGAACGTGAACGTGAACGTGAACGCGAAGCCGGTGAACGAGAAGCCGATCGCGCGTTTCAGCTAGAACAGTTGAGGATACAAACGGAAGCACGCCGAGACAACGCCAACAATAACGCGTCGAGGCGTCGTGGGGATGACGACTTTATCCCAAAAATCCCTTTTCTTGATGACAAAGACGACATCGAGAGTTGGTTTGCACAATTTGAACATTATGCAACCGACTGTCATCTCGATGACGAACGCAAAGCTACGAGAATGGTGTATTTCCTGAAAGGAAAGGCGAGAACCATTTATGCAAAACTCGGTTTCGAAGACGCGCGCAACTACAACACTTTGAAGAATGCGTTGTACGATGGATTTCAACTGACAGCAGATCAATATCGGAAGAAATTCCGTCAGCTGAAGCGAAACCCATCTGACACGTACAAAGAACATGTCACCAAACTTGAGCGCATCCTCGATAAATGGATCGAGTTAGCCAAGTGCGATGAACATGTGGCAGATCTGAAGGATCTAGTTCTCAGAGAACAATTAGAGAACACCTTCCCTGCCGAAGTGATGTTGCACGTACTTGATCGGAAACCGAAGTCTGCGAAAGAAATGGGCGAAATTGCCACGGAGTACGAACAATCACGTTCGAACATCAGGCCACGGCAATCTCACCAAAACCATTCTAGCGGCAGCGCGTTTTCGAACACGAAAAGTTCGAATGTCGTCAGAAGTGACGCGAAAGAGAAATCGTCACAGAAAGAACATAAATACGTGAGCGATGATGAAAAGCAAAGACTGAAAGCCACAGGCTGTTGTTTTTTTTGCAAGGGCAAAGGGCACCTGTCGCGATTTTGTCCCAATAAGGGAGAAGGCGCTCACGCAGTTCATGTTCGAAATGAATTTGATGAACAAGAAATCCCCGTACATCTTGACAAGCTGTGCAAGTCGTGCGAAAAGAAGGATTTCAAAGAGGAAGTGTTCATCAAGTTAGACGGTCGAATCGTAAAAGCATTACGCGATTCCGGGTGCTCAGGTATTATGGTCAGTGCCGACCTTATACCTGAAGAAAGGTACTTGGCAAAGAAAAAAGAAACTACTCTCGCAGAGAAGAAAACACGGAAATTGTGTCCCACGGCTGTGGCCCACATTGACTGTCCGTATTTTGATGCCAAAACCGAAGTGGTCATACTCGAAGATCCCATTTATCCTGTCCTCATAGGAAAATGGTATGGTGTAGGCCAGAACAAGAGGAAGACCCCTTTGTTTCCAGTACGTGACCCGAGTTGGTATCAAGGTGAGACCAACGCGGCGGTCAGTACACGTAAGCAAGAGAAGGAGGAAAAAGAGCAGAATGAGAAACCTGTGCCGGGAACTAGGCATGATGACAGAAATACACACAAGATGTATTCCCCCCAAGATCTCAAGAAGGCTCAGAATGATGATGAAACACTGGCAAAAGTACGCCAGATGGCTGTTTCAGGAGAATCATTCCACGGTGTGAGGTATGTCTACAAGAAAGAAATCTTGTACAGGACAACCCTCGACAAAACCGGGAGTGAATCTAGTAAAGTCGTTGTCCCCAAAGAAATGAGAACCAAAGTTCTTTCTTTTGGGCACGACCACCCGATGGCAGGTCATCTCGGGCAAAAGAAAACCACTGATAGAATCCGGTGTGAGTTCTGGTGGCCAGGTTTTGTCGGAGACATAAAACGTTACTGTCTCTCGTGTGACACATGCCAAAGAACAGCGCCAAAAGGCAGAACCAAGAAAGCACCGTTGGGACAGATGCCTACCATCAATCCCGTGTTCAAGAGGGTCGCTGTTGACATCATTGGTCCAATAAAGCCAATGTCGGAAAGCAAAAAACAATACATTCTGACTATGGTGGACTACGCCACAAGATATCCTGAAGCTGTTGCGCTGAAGGATATTCGTGCTGACACAGTGGCGGAAGCACTATTTGAGATGTGGACGAGACTGGGAATTCCAGACGAAGTGATCACCGATCAAGGAACCCAGTTCACGTCCAATCTCATGAAGGAAGTGAACCAGTTTCTGAGCATCAAGCACAAAATGACCACCCCTTTCCATCCTCAAGCCAATGGATTAGTGGAGCGATTTAATGGAACGCTCAAAAGCATGCTCAGGAAGTTGGCAATAGAACAGCCAGTGTTGTGGGATACATTCATCCCAGCACTACTTTTTGCTTACCGCGAAGCACCTCAAGACAGTCTTGGTTTCTCACCCTTTGAAATGCTGTATGGCAAGACCATCAGAGGTCCCATGCAGGTTCTGCGACGTGCATGGACTGATGAATCGGTCGAAGGTGAACAGAAGACAACGGCAGAATACGTTGTCGACCTCAGAAACAGGATTGAAGAAACGTGTGAGATTGCCAAAGAAAACCTAGCTAAGTCATCACAGAAGCAAGCCGGGTATTTCAACCGGAAGACTGCGCTCAGGTCGATCGAAGTCGGCAAGAAAGTGCTACTTCTGCTTCCCGTGAAACACAACAAACTAGAGTTGACTTGGCGCGGCCCATACGTAGTGACTGAGAAAGTCAACCAGTTTGACTACAGAGTCAAAGTCGGGACGAAACAAAAGGTGTACCACATCAACCTAATGAAAGAATATCAAGAACGTGACATCGTCACGCGTGATGTTGCTGTCGTTACACTTGAAGAAGAAGAAGAAGAAGAAGCAGAAGAACACATCGCCGTAGTCATCGAGGAAGATGATACGATGAACGATGATATCTTCCAAATAGACACTCAGAAGATGATTCCTCTGCTGGAAACTACTCGTACAGAAGATGTCACAAGCGTGAACTTCTGTAAAGAATTGAGTAGAGAAAGCCTGTTTCTTTCTGCGTGCGCCTTCCAAAGGAAGTTTATGGAAGGAAAACACGCCGCCTTTTCGTATTAGCTAAAGAAACAGGTACTACCTTGACTTTACTTTCCTTCACTCTTTCCCATGCTCTCGAAGTAGCGGAGAAAGATCAACACAGGTTTACATAATTTAATACATGGATAGTGTTAATAAAATTCTTGCAATGCAGCACACATTAATCAGGTTAGTCTATATTTTTGCTAAATATCAGTATCGTACTAAATGTATCACACACTGTTCAAGCTAGGTCATGTTACTTGAATCACAGCACACTCTGATCAAATGTCTATTGCTGCTGGATTTCAATTCTGTCATGGTAATCTAACGTGACTCCGCCGCCGCAAACGTTCTTCAGAATGTTCCCTTGGAGGACATCAAAACAAAAGGAATACACATAATGTTTATGAAGTTTTGACTTAGCTCGATGTCATTGAAAAGGTACTCGAGATGACGTGTAGCACTTGACTGGTCTTGAAGACCGCGCTCCTGGTTTGGGTCGTCACTCTTCTTCTCAAGACACCATCATCAAGTTAATAGCAGTAGTAGTCTGGTTACATCTCTCTCCACAATTACGGCAACATGAGGAAGAGGAAGATGAATAAATCGTTAGACCGTGGGTTCCTGAAACAGATCAAAGAAGGGGAACGGCTTTTCTTCTAAGCGTTCTTCGTTCCGTGGACTTGCGGAAAACGACCCTCTCGTGAAACGATTTTAGTTTACGTCAGTACACTTGGATACGCCACATGAATACGTCACTTGGCTACGTCGTGTAATGCGCGAGTAGTCTCGGTTGCCTATTCTATTCTTGACAGGTTCGCGCCTCATAATAATAATTCATGACAGGTATGCCAAATAGTAGTGTGTCATGTTTCCTTTGCGTTGGGTTGTGGTGAAATACACAGCGGTTATCTGTTTGCGAGTTGCCTGGAACACGGTTTTTTAATAACATCTCTCGATCTTCACATATTTTGTCATGTGAATAAGAACAAAACAAGTTCGTCAAACATATTTCTTATTTTATCTGCATTGAATGAATTTACAACGTCATTCTTGTTAATTGTTTATTCATAAAGACTACTTGTACTGAAGAAAATGTTTCCCCCTTTCAACGGGTGGAGTAGTGCGCCGGAGTAGTGTCCCTTGCGTAGAAACGTGGGCGAATAACACGATCTGCGCATGCGTGAAATCAACCGGAAAAGGAAAAAGACATAAACATGCCGAAAAACGATGTGCGCATCACCCGGAACTCGCAATCAAAGAAGTGCGCATGTGCGAGATCTAAAATGGCCGCGGAACTGTTAACTGGTGTATTGAGGCAGATCCATTTGGAGGTGAGACACGCTGATTGCCTGACCGCTGAGTGATTGCATTGACCAATCAAAATATCGAATTAAAGAAGGATTTACAATAACACATGTGCACAAAATGAACACACACACACACACACACCGCGCGAGACTGAGAAAAAGACGTCAAAGACTTTTGACCGTGACGTAATCTGTTTATGACGCTATATTTCTCGTCAATGTGTGACGCGTTCGGCTGTTCTATGAGACTGCCTGGCTGGCTGTGGCTCCGCGAATTTCCCCCGCCGCCAAGTCGGGTTTTTTGTGGTTTATTTCGCATTTAGGTCCCAGGTAACATTATGAAGTTTTAATACGATCAATCGGACCTACAGTATTATCAAGTTAGTGTATCAACTTTTGAACGAACTGCGCCCAGTAGTTTCCCAGCAATAAGTAGGTATGTTACAAAGTGCGTGCGCAGCTCAATTTTTGACGTCATTGAAAATGGCCCCCCCATTTTCTGATCACTCACACTGTCTCAGTTTTGGGATCCTCTTTTCTATTCTTGTCCAAATTTACATCACATGGGCACCCTGTCGAAGACGTAGAGCACATTCTTGACTTTAAGATTGAGAAAGATGGCGAGTCCAACACTGTCGAGCTCGCCGGCCAGAATATCGGGCGAAGAAGACACACAAGAGGTACTTTTATAAACCAATTTATAGCCTTTGAACTCTTATGAGACCCCTCTGAACAGTTAGTTTGACCATTTTCCTGCTGTTTCCCAAAATTTCAAGTCGATAAAGCGATGCGAAGTACCTTTTAACGGATGCGCCGCTTTGCGCCAGGAGTGTCACCCATGTTGTATTCACATCCAACATGGCGGTCGGTAAAGTTCGTCTGCTCTCAGTTTCATACTAACTTACTAAAAAAAAATAAAAAAATTTTTTTATTTTTTATTTTTTATAGTTGTTTAATAGAGCTCTGAACCTTTCTTTTGATACAAAATTGAACAACATTGATAAACAAATGTGTGAGTTACAGTTAATTTTAGCTGAAAAATGTCAAAAATGGTTTCAATTTATCCTCTTTGCCTCTATTACGAATTTTATTACTTTAAAAATTCATAACTCGGGTTACACTTATCCAATCTCAAAGATATATACCATTGGAATGCTGATTTTCTGCTCTTTCACGTGATATAGATCAAAATGTTAAATGAAAAGTTTGAATTTTTTTGTAACATACCTACAATTTGTTTGTTTGTTTATTTGTTGCTTAACGTCCAGCCGACTACGCAGAGCCATATCAGGACGAGGAAGGGGGCCACTTGTCAAGCGATTCCTGTTTACAAATGCACTAACCCATTACTTGTGTCCCAGCAGGCTTTAGTAAAACTAAATTAATACCTACTGGAAGATTACCAGTTTCCAGTATGTTAAAATAGGCTTAACCTATCTACTGCTGGACTTACATCAGAACACTAACAGATTAAACTATACATGAATCGCGAGACAAGCGGCAAGAGAAGAGATTTTTGGAAAAAATACAGGTGAATGAGCAAGAAGGCAGAAAAAAGAAAAGAATTCATGAAGAAAAAGAGAGCATGACAGGAAAGAGGAACCAAAAATCTACCTAACAGCAAACTAGAAAGCTCCTGCGGTTCCAAAAACAGGAGGGGCCTTTAATTTCATAACCGCAGTGCCCCACTGCGGGAATACCTACAATAAGCTGTTAAGTCGAGACACACACACACATGCACACAATTAAAGTCTGCTGGACCCTTGTACTAGCGTACTCGGGGATTAAAGTCTGCTGAGCCCTAGTACTAGCGTACTCGGGGATAACATTCATTTCTCTATTCAGCCTATTGTCCCATCGCTGGGAAATTCGGATCGCTTCCTCCCAGTGGAAAGCTAGCAGCAACTGTCGCGCTACCCCAAAGTTAAGGGATCCATTAGATTTGTTTTTCATTCTTTATTGTTCTATATATAGCTATTCTGATGAACACGTGGGGGAATTCGGGGGCTGTGGTTGGATGGTCTCTTCCGATCATCAAAGCATAATGCGGCGGAAGTCGGCCATTTTAATATCCAAAAGCATATTGTCGATAACAAAGACGCATGGTTCCGGTTTCTTCCACGTGTATAAAGTACACGCATACCTCGCCATGCAGGTTTGTTTCTGTGACTAGTCGACAGACGATGCTATTTGCTTTGTGTGTGTTTTTGTTGTTGCTTACTGTATATGACATACATTACGTGTAAAATCCAGTTCTTTAACAGGCAACAAACCTTGCAAATTTCCAGAAGCTGCAATCTGAAGCGACCTGTCTCTGATTCTAGCAGACGATGTCTCCAATGTTTAACACAAAATCAGCAAACTCTCCTGTCACATAGAACGTCCATTGTATAGTGCAATGTTGAAATGAAGTTACCGGTCTGAAACATTTAGTCGTTTCTTCTGAGACAATCCTTGTTCTCTTATCATCTACAGATTTAGCGCAGTCTTCACCACGCGAATTCCCAACAGAAGTCAGACTTTCGAACATACAATATACGTAGGCAAGCATGATACGTCATGACGTCATATGATTCCTAGCATATTGACGTAATGCTAAACATCCGGTTATCTCGAGTTTTCTCCGTAATACATGTGGGTTTTTCAATGTTCGGTTATTTCCGTGGCTTCATGCGGAAAGGGAACCGTCGTCTGCAATCAGCGACATGGACCATTCTGGTACTTGTTGCTGACAAAAACATGATTTTAACACAGAATGTAATGTCAGAATAGCTATATAAACGCTATTGTGTTTTCATCGTAGCAATAGGGTCCGATATTTAGACTCGAACAAGTATAATGCGACTCGTCTTCGACTCGTCGGCATTATCCTTGTCTCGTCTAAATATCGGGCCCTATTGCTTCGCTGAAAACACAATAGCTGGTAATATCGCTGGCGAATTCGGATCGCTTCCTCCCAGTGAAAAGCTAGCAGCAACAGAGTCGCGCTTGTGGTCCAAGTTGTGGAATGTGTCCAAGTTGTGGAATGTGTCGAAGATGTGGAATGTGTCCAAGTTGTGGTATGTGTCCAAGATGTGGTATGTGTCCAAGTTGAGGTATGTGTCCAAGATGTGGTAATGTTTCCAAGATGTGGTAATGTGTCCAATGTGTCCAAGTTGTGGTATGTGTTCAAGTTGCGGTATGTGTCCAAGTTGTGGTATGTGTCCAAGATCTGGTAATGTGTCCAAGTTGTGGTATGCGTCTAACTTGGGATGTGGTCTGTGTCCAAGTTGTGGTATGTGTCCAAGTTGTGGTATGTGTCCAAGTTGTGGTATGTGTCCAAGATGTGGTATGTGTCCAAGACGTGGTAATGTGTCGAAGTTGTGGTATGTGTCTGTAACCGAGTGCCGAAACACTACGATCACCTCGGAAAGCGAAGTGCAATCAAACAGGATTGAAAATGTTAGGGTTAATTTCTTAGCCCTATAAAAACTGTTATGCAAACCCGAAGGTTTCCATGAACATACAGACAATCGGAAACCACCAGACCCTATCACAAACAGAATTCCACAATACACCGGTGTTGACTTTTAAAGGCCAACAACTCGGGTGCAGAGTCTGCTGTGAAAGGAGCGGTAGCCTCCCCTGTCACAATCGCCCCCGTCTGAATGAACTGCGTCCCGAAGTTCCGAACCGGGGGACCACTGTCCATCCCAAGTTCGCAGAATGGGAACAGCACGAAAATGTTCAGTGGTCATATTATGCCATTACCTGAACAAATCATGCTGAGTCCCATCCCTGCTCGCAAGCGCCAGATGTAACCGAGTGCCGAAACACTACGATCACCTCGGGAAGCGAAGTGCAATCAAACAGGATTGAAAATGTTAGGGTTAATTTCTTAGCCCTATAAAAACTGTTATGCAAACCCGAAGGTTTCCATGAACATACAGACATTCGGAAACCACCAGACCCTATCACAAACAGAATTCCACAAAACACCGGTGTTGACTTTTAAAGGCCAACAACTCGGGTGCAGAGTCTGCTGTGAAAGGAGCGGTAGCCTCCCCTGTCACATGTCCAAGTTGTGGAATGTGATGGGACAATAAAGAAATGAAAAAATCTAATAAATGCATTGACTTTGGGGTAGCGCAACTCTGTTGTTGCTAGCTTTCCACTGGGAGGAAGCGACCCGAATTTCCCAGCGATGGGAAGATAAAGAAAAGAGAAAAAAAATCCCATAGATCCCTTGACTTTGGGGTAGCGCGACTCTGTTGCTGCTAGTTTTCCACTGGGAGGAAGTGACCCGAATTTCCCAGCGACAGGAAAATCTAGTAATGAAAAATAAAATAAAAATCTAAACATCAACAGTCGCGCTACCCCAAAAGTCAAGGGATTTTGTTTTTGTGCCTTGACTTTGGGGATGACAAGAAAATATCGGGAGCATTAACGTGATTTGTAAAAAAAAAAAAAAAAATACAAATCACCGGGCGCGCAGACCCTTGATTTTAACCCCCAGGCTCAAAACTGTAAGGTTCAGCAGCTAAAGTTGCTTCTGCCATGATAAGTGTTTGTGACGTCATCGGAATGTTTACCCAGAATTCACCACTTCCGTACTCTCGCGGTCGTTCCGGATACAATGGCCGCCAGATCGGAACGCGAAAACGCTTCGCTTCAGCCACGAAATTCGTCGGATTATGGCCCAAAACGGTTCCGAAATAAACTAAACCCTGTGAGGAAAGGTGAGAAAACAATTTCCTACGGCATGCATATGTCTGGTTAACCTAAGTCACGCCAAAACGCAAATGAACGCGTTTTTGTCACCAAAAACAGCCTGTTATGGTCCTTTAAGCGTGTTTCGTTTAGGCGAGTGCGGCTGTATACTCTCTTCGCGTCGTAACCTTTTCAGACCGAGTAGAACTGTTTGACCATTAAAAACTTACCCCCGAAACCAGCGCAGGGCTAGTGTAGCTACCACAACTTCATATGTACCACAACCCTTTTCAAATTTCCCAAATCGTCACATCCTGACAACTACACTCTCATCGCGTCGTAACCCATCCAAGGCGTCAAAGACAGAGTATATAACTTTGTTCATCCCCCCCCTTATCCCCAAACTCACACGAGCCAGTGTAGCCAGACACTACACATTCAGTTTTACAACCCTTTTCATAATCCTCAGATCGTCACATCCTGATGATTATACTCTCATAGCGCCGTAACCTCTCCAAGACGCCAAAGACAGAATAGAAGACCTCCATCCCAAAGTTATCCCCGAAACACACACACGAATTTATAAAGGCACTACATGTATACAACTTCATATGTACCCTTTTCAAATTTCCCAGATCGTCACATCCTGACAACTGTGCTCTCAACGCGCCGTAACCATTTCATGGCGTCAAAGATATAGTGGAAAACTGTGTTCCTCCCCAATTCATCCCCGAAATTTGCACGAGCCAGTGTAGCCAGACCATACAATTTCATTATTACAACCCTTATCATTGTCCTCAGATTCTCACATCCTGACAACTATACTCTCATCGCGTCGTAACCTCTCCAATGCGTCAAAGACAGAGTAGAAGACCTTCTCCATGCCAACCTTGTCCCCGAAACCCGCGCGAGCCAGCGTGGACAGTGTCGAGGCAGGCACCCCGGCCAACCACACCTCAACTCCAGCACGTGAAAACTGTGTCACCATCAACTGCAGCATGTCCAGACCGGACATGTCGATGTAGGTCATGGCCGAACAGTCCAAGATGAGATGGTGCAAGCGGCTGGAACTCTCCCCCTCTCCTTCTTCTTCCTCTCCCTTCCCGTTTGCAAAGCTCACATTGTCGATGGCATCGACTGTGGTGTCCTTTTCTGGTTGTTCGGTGGTGTTGGGCTTTTCGACTTGAGTATTACGGAGATCTGAGCCGTTGGATTCATTGAGGTTGACCATGTTGGGATTGTCAAGGCCTACCTTAGAGACGTCGGGGATGACCTTCTCACGTCTGTCTTTCCGGGGGCTGGTGGTGGGGTTCATGACCAGAGAGAATAGCTGATTCTTGAATCGCTCCTGGCTCGCGAAGTACAGTGCGGATTCGAACCTGTGAATTGCAAAGAGAGAATTTTCAGGGGGCAAGTTTATATTTCAAAGTCGGATAACGTTTTAAAACTGAGAAATGCACGCGCACGCACACACACACGCATGCACGCACGTATAAAAACAAGCTCATTCTATCCGACCATAAAGCACACACACGCACGCATAAAAGCAATCTCTTCGACACTCACTCACTCACTCACTCACTCACACACTCACATACTCACTCACTCACTCACTCACTCACTCACTCTCTCTCTCTCTCTCTCTCTCTCTCTCTCTCTCTCTCTCTCTCTCTCTCTATATATATATATATATATATATATATATACAGTCGAAACCGTTTATAACGAATTTCAGGGGAAAACGTTTTTTATTCGTTATAATCGATTTTCGTTATAACCGATTAGATCGGTTATAACGAAGACAAGAGGAAAAAAATTGTTATAACCGGTTTCTTCGCATTTTCAACGTAAAAATGGTAAAATGTTGGCAAATAAGTATTGTTTTCTGTTGCATAAGTAATCTTTTTGTCATATCATTAAAACATTCAATGAGGTACATACATAATCGTACATGAGAGAGAGAGAGAGAGAGAGAGAGAGAGAGAGAGAGAGACTCGGAGAGAGAGAGAGAGACTCGGAGAGAGAGAGAGAGACTCGGAGAGAGAGATACACGAAGAGAGTGTGTGAGAGAGAGAGACAGAGAGAGATGGCGAAAGAGAGAGAGAGATGGCGAAAGAGAGAGAGATAGAGAGAGAGAGAGAGAGAGAGAGAGAGAGGGGGTATGGGGCATGCAACAGGCCTAGGGAAAGCTGTAGATTCAAGTGGAGAATTATCAACTGTTATGTGGTCTATACAACGGTCAAATAAATGAATAATTAAGCAGAGAGATCGTTTTCAACAAAAGTACCAAAGTTTGCCTGAAACAATAAACACACACACACACACACACACACACACACACACACACACACACACACACATATCGAATTCTGTTCTTCAACAAATCTGTTTATTAGGCCATAACCTTGTACCCAAGAATGTAACCATGAAATAAAAACAACAACAAAAACAACAACAAAAGACCTGGTGTCTAAAAATTGATGTACAAAATAATGGCTTTGTTTTGCAGGCGGAAAAGAAAATAGACAAAAAAACAACACTTAGATGTTTACTTAAACTATCAAGCAATTTACAAATAGAAACTGGTGAAAACAATTCAAATAAATTCATTTGTAATGAATTTAATTATCCTTGTCTTTTGGAACTACATATTTATGGAAAAATGGATTCTTTTTTCAAACTAAAACTGAAGCACAAAAATAACCTGTACAACTTGACAGTGTTTACAAATGCTTAACTATCGCGACACTAGCAATCCAGTTGGATTAAAATAATAGTGTCGTTAAATAATAATCTTCCCATAAATGAACGCAAAATGAAATGGTCAACACAGATCAGCAACGATACATTTGAATAAGGAAAATTAGCTGCAGCGTGACTCTATAACAGAACAAACAAATTCAAGTTGCAAAAGTTATACCTTTGTTTCTGCTTTGCATTTTCGTTATAACCGGTTTGTTTTTAGTGATAACTAAGAACACCGCTGGCAGGGAAAAAATAAAATGTTTGTTATAACCAATATTCGTTATACCCGGTTTCGTTATAGTGATAACTAAGAACACCGCTGGCAGGGAAAAAATAAAATGTTCGTTATAATCAATATTTAGTCGCCATCTTGTTGTATGAATTACTTCCTAAAGTTGACGTCATAAGTCATGTTACGAAAAAGTTGGATTTGCGTCATAGTTTCGTTCTAACCGGTTCCTTTTCTGGTCTGGGAACAAGAAATGTTGACGTTGTAAGCAGTTTCTCGTCATAACCGGTTTCGTTATAACCAGTTTGTTTTTAGTGATAACTAAGAACAGCGCTGGCAGGGAAAAAATAAAATGTTCGTTATGACTAATATTCGTTATAACCGGTTACGTTATAAACGATTCCGACTGTATATATATATATATATATATATATATATATATATATGTTATAGCCCAAGTGGAAAACTCTTTGCTCTCTGTTCCTGTTATATTTTCAGTATCCCTACACTGCCTGAGATCGAATTTGGCCATGTGGAAACCCCCACACGGCTTCCTCCATGTAGACTACAAAGATGTTTGAAGCGGGGAAAGGCCCTTTCGAACTAAGCTATGACGGGGTTTACAGCGTGACTTTTTATGTCTAGAAGAAAATCTTCTATCAAAAATACGTTTTCAAAATTTGAGTCCTTTGCGGACTATCATCGCTCAGATGATAACCCCACGTCCGATAAAGACCCCCCTGCGTGTTGAAGGGGGGGGGGAATTCATTTGTTTTTTATGTGTTTAGATTGCAGTATACCCACCATATTGAAAACCCAACACGTCTTCCTCCATGTAGACTTCAATGAAGTGCTAAGTGAGGAAAGGCTCTTTCGAGCTAACACATGACGGGGTTCACAGTGTGACTTTTTATGTCTAGAAGAAACCAAATTTTTCAAAATTTAAGTCCTCATCGGACTGGGGGTGTTATTTTTAACTGTGTTTATAACAACAAACAATACAAATATCAACAAACAATACAAATATTAACAAACAATAACAACAAACAATACAAATATTAACAAACAATACAAATATTAACAAACAATAACAACAAACACAAGCAATTGTGAACACTTTTTATTTGACTGTCCATTGTACACGAATGTTAGAGCAACCACTAATGATACTCTACCAGATAATAATAATATTACTGTTTTGTGTGCTGTGTACGGTACTAGTGACAAGTCCTTGGATGAAAACGCAGCGCTGTTTCATCAGATTCAGAAATTTATATTAGACAGCAAACGTTTTTGTTAATACCATATGTTTAGTCATTTTGCTATTAGAGCTTTGAATTGATCTCTCTCTCTCTCTCTCTCTCTCTCTCTCTCTCTCTCTCTCTCTCTCTCTCTCTCTCTCTCTCTCTCTCTCTCTCTCTCTCTCTCTCTCTCTCTCTGATTGTCCTCTGTGTCTCTATGTGTGTGCCTCTATGTGTGTGTCTCTATGTGTATGTGTGTGTGTGTGTGTGTGTGTGTTTGTGTGTGTGTGTGTGTGTATGTGTGTGTGTGTGTGTGTGTGTGTGTGTGCGTTGTGTGTGTGAGATTTCCGTACCACTGTTGCTATAGTTAACGTTGTTGTTCTTGTTTTCATTTGTTTAAATATCAAGCATTTATAATATTGTCCGCCACATTACTCGTTTGTTTCTAAGAGCACATTTATAAGTTTATCTCGTTGTTCTCCCCGAATTACAACTTTCAATTACGGCTTTGTATCTATGCAACTGAATAAAAACTGTTTAAACCAAGCAGTAGGATATCCCATGACCGGGAAGGGATACGTCGTCAAGCCTCTTTTTCTCTGTAGTAGGTTGCTTGTGCAAATTATTCGAGTTTCTGTCTTTGAATTAAAACCCCATTTTAAAAAATTCGTCGTTTCATATTTGTTGCGTTTGTTCACTTTTTAAAACGGGAACTCACCAAAACCACACACTACTTCACACACATTTTATTTTTTTTTTTACTCAGAAAGAGAATGAGAGGTCAGAGAGAGAGCCGCTTGTTGTCCGCTGACGGCTGGGGTATCGCGAAATAAAAGCGAGCTCCCCGCTCGCAGATCGCCTCAGGAGATTAAATAGGTGGTAAGCACAGCTGGTGTTGTTAAAAGTAAATAACCAAGCTATGCGCGACCGTGTGCATAGAAATAATGAATAGAGAGAGAGAGAGAGAGATTAAAATCAACGCTATTCAGCTCGTCGTTGCCGGCTTGCTTGGCAGAAACATTCGCCGCGCCAGTTGATACCACTAGCCCCGTCCCAACAAATTCTCGCCAGTCTTTATTTTCTCCCATTTTCCTTTCCGAACAAGCCACAACTTAAAACGGGGACATGTTCTCTCGCTCTGAGAATCGCTCTCACCACAGAAATAATACCACCAGCCCCGTCCCAACAAATTCTCGCCACTCTTTATTTTCTCTCATTTTCCTTTCCAAGCCACAACTTAAAAACGGGGACATGTTCTCTCGCTCTGAGAATCGCTCTCACCACAGAAATAATACCACCAGCCCCGTCCCAACAAATTCTCGCCACTCTTTATTTTCTCTCATTTTCCTTTCCAAGCCACAACTTAAAAACGGGGACATGTTCTCTCGCTCTGAGAATCGCTCTCACCACAGAAACAATACCACCAGCCCTGTCCCAACAAATTCTCGCCACTCTTTATTTTCTCCCATTTTCCTTTCCGAACAAGCCACAGCTTAAAACGGGGACATGTTCTCTCGCTCTGAGAATCGCTCTCACCACAGAAACAATATCACCAGCCCCGTCCCAACAAATTCTCTCCACTCTTTATTTTCTCCCATTTTCCTTTCCGAACAAGCCACAGCTTAAAACGGGGACATGTTCTCTCGCTCTGAGAATCGCTCTCACCACAGAAACAATATCACCAGCCCGGTCCCAACAAATTCTCGCCACTCTTTATTTTCTCCCATTTTCCTTTCCGAACCACAACTTAAAACGGGGACATGTTCTCTCGCTCTGAGAATCGCTCTCACCACAGAAACAATATCACCAGCCCCGTCCCAACAAATTCTCGCCACTCTTTATTTTCTCTCATTTTCCTTTCCAAGCCACAACTTAAAAACGGGGACATGTTCTCTCGCTCTAAGAATCGCTCTTGCTCTCTTTTTTATTTTTCTTTCCAACCACAGACACACATTCTGGTTTATCAACGCTGCTGGTGGTGCTGAGTGCAACAATTAGATGCTTGGGGCGGAGAGAGAGAAAAAAAATTCGTATTAAACGCAACCACTCAAAAAAGAGTGTTCTGAAACTATCTCGTCATAGCTCGTACGACTCAACTTTTGTTGTTTAGTTTTGGATCTCACAAATTTTGGCTCGGAATTGTTACTATTCATTGTGCAATTTTAGTGATAATGTATTACTCAGAGAATGAGAGATTGCCCGTTTTTTTTTAGTTTTTTTTTAGTCATGGTAACACTTTCAAAAGGTATCAACACTACTGGTGCGTGCCACAAGGAAAACAGAATAATAATAATATTTCCAGTTCCTTTTCCACACCAACGGAAACGTATGTTCTCTTTCTTTTCTCTCATCAACAACAAATCACGCTCACATTTCTCCAGGAGTGTTTGGTGTCTATGTAAACTGTGTTCACTAGACTGATATGCGATGAGATCAAGAGCGTTGCAACTGGGAATATTATTTTCAATCTATGAAAAACAACAAATGCAGTGTGTTTCCCCCACAGACTCAAAAAATGGCAGAGTTAGTATCAGCATATAAGGCCGCCGCCAAATCCTCTATTATTAAGTGTCCAGCCAGCTTGGAAAACCGCAGCTGTCGAATTTGACCCACTGCTGGGAGATTAATGACTGGCCCGCACCTGGGCCACTCAGCCCAGCTGGCAGAAATAGCATAGAAGCACTGTACAGCGCTTTGCTGAGGCCTTTTCGTTGTAATCTTAAAAGTGTACACTGTGACTGAGTTTTATAACGATGAGCGAGTCAACATGCACGGCCACTGTCTTTGCTTGTTGCAGAGAAACTGAGCACAAGATGTAATAACCAGTTTCTCAACGACAATTTAACTGTACATTTTTGATTTGTTGATGATTCCATTATTCTTGTTATTTTACTTTGAGACGATGATAAACTTGACACACCGCCGAAGCGCTCATTTATAAAAGATCATCACAAGACTGCAAGCGACAGACGAGATGTACTGAGAACTTTTGTTTGTTTATATTTCGTTTAAACTTACAAAGTGATCTCCAAATTATTATGCTTTCTCTGTAAGAGTTTAATTTTGTGGGAAGCATTCTCCATTTCTCGTGTTTTGAATTTGGCGCAGTGAGAGTTTGTTTACATCCGCGCCGGCTTGCGGCATTCAACTACGGCTTGACCTTCCCTTTGTAATTGGGACATTTCTAAAACGTTATGACGCACGTATTTTCCATCGGCCGCGCCCTGTACTGATTTTCTGAAAGTAAAGTTCTTACTTTAAACTTTTAATGGGCCAACAATGTTAAATACACGACCACTTTAGGAGCTTTCAAGCTGATGTGGAAACAAATTATTTTTGTAATCTCTAGCCGGCCGACACTAGCCTGGGTTCACTTCTGGAAAAGTTCAAGTTGATCACGGAAGTAACATATTTTCGACTGTTTAATTTTAATTTTGTCTCCCAACACGCTCCTCTTAAATATGAGCGTATAATTAATTCAATGTTAAACTTTAATATTACTCTAAACCGAGTTCTCGTTCCAACGGAGTTTGTTGCCATAATGGAGAAATAAACAAGCAATCATGCATCGTCTGCTAAACTGCGGCCCAGCCCGTCGCAGGCAGGCTTTGATAATAGAAATAAAATGTTCCCCAACTAACAGCGGCTTCGTGAGTTGCTAGGCCGTTGAGGGTAATCATTCTTGGCTTCTCTGTCAGCGCCTGGTGATACTGCTGCAGGGGCTTCGCCGTTCGCGGCTTTACGACACCCTGACGATCTTATTTGGCAAAGAGTGTATCCCTACTTCGGATTCCGTATAAGCTCGTATAAGCTCGATCTTTGGTATCCAGCTCGCTGACCGGGTGTAATAACAGCGTGTTCGCAGGTCCACTCAGGAGATTAGATCCGCGGTAGCGCAGGTGCCAGCTGGTGTTGTTAAAAGTAATGAGCCAAGGTATGCGCTGCCGTGTATTCTGATTTTATCAACGCTACTGCTGCGTGCCTGCCGTACAACAGAGAGAAAAAAAATGATATTCCCCCTTCGTTCTATATTTCAGTCGGATCAGAAACTGGATAGTTCGGCTTTTAAAAGAAAGAATCGTCCCCCGATCTTTTTCTCCCTTGTGTGAATCACTGAGTGGTCAACTTCTCTTGTTTAGTGCACATTGCTCAGAGAAAGAGAATGAAAGTGAGATAGAGAGACAGAGAGAGAGAGAGAGACACAGAGAGAGACACAGAGAGACACAGAGAGACACAGAGAGAGAGAGCTCCTATGACTAAACTTTTATTGTTTAGTTTTGTACATCACATCTTACAACTTTTGGCTCGGAATTGTTACCACCATTCATTGTGCAATTTTAGTGGCAGTGCATTCATCAGAGAATGAGAGATTGCCCGTTCTTCATGTTAGTGATAGTAACACTTTCAAAAGGTATCAACACTACTGGTGCGTGCCACAAGGAAAACAGAATAATAATAATATTTCCAGTTCCTTTTCCACACCAACGGAAACGTATGTTCCGATCTTTCTTTTCTCTCATCAACAATCACATGTTTTGGGGAGAGAGAGAGAGAGAGAAAAACAAACACATTCGTAGCAAACGCAACACTTATGTGTGTGTGTGTGCGAATGAATCACAGATTGTCTAAAATCGTAAACAGGGACTTCAGGACTTCAATTTTTTTTGTTTTTCATATCAAACAACGTTTAGCTCAAAAACTTGTCCCCCGTGTGCTGCATTCTCTTTCTTTTTGTTTTATATCTCCCAATTTGTAGCTTTGTTCTGTGTATCTGGTCAGGGGTTCAACTCGCTTCGTTTTTGGATTGTCCTCAAACTGCCTTGCACAGATCGTTGTCGAAATCGTAAAGGATGTTAACTTTCTGTTTCCGTGTGTGCTCTTTGTAAAATTGTGTTGTAAATTTTGTGTACATAATTGTTTTGTTGTGTCGTTTTACAACTTACAATTTGTAGCTTTGTATATGTTAAGGGGTTCAACTCGCTTCGTTATTTGATTAAGTCCCTAAATTTTGGTTGTGGTTTAATTTTTGTTTTGTTTTTGTTCTTTTTCATTTTGTTTTTGTTGTTGTCTTCTTATATTGGGACTTATTTTTCCACTGCGGTCGTTGGGAGATGTTGTCAGTCCAACTTCCACCAGACAACCCCACCCTCTCCCGTGGGTATCTGCTTTATATAGATGTTGATGTAAGATCGATGAGTCCTGTGATTGGTTGATTTGTGTTTTTGGTTATGATAATAATAAATAATAAAGTGTATTTATATATGATTGGTCGGTCGGTTTTCTCTCGGGCGTTTTGATTGGTTGGAACCAAAGCACTGTTCATTATTCCTACGACGAGAAAAAAGGAAGGTCACCACACTAATTTTGATTGGCTGAATAATATTGCTAATATTCCTCCGCGTAGAGAGATATCAAAAAAGAAGTTCTCTTTTTGATCACATTACTTTCTTTTTAGCATCGTGCTCAAAAGTCACTAACAACACAAACACTAAGACTTTTTGTTGTTACAATTCTTTCGAAGCGAGTTTGTGGGGGGCCCCAACTATAAAACAAAAAGTAGTTCTCCTTTTTGTGTGGCCAGAGTCCTATATTTTATAAGTACTATTTTAACAAAGTGCTCAAAAGTCACTAACACAAACACCTCCACTACTAACACAAAGACTCGTTGTTGTTGAAATTCTTTCGAAGCGAGTTTAGGGGCCAAATAAACAGAAGTTCTCATTGCCAGAATCATATATTATGTAGTCTA
This sequence comes from Littorina saxatilis, assembly GCF_037325665.1. Taxonomy (NCBI): domain Eukaryota; kingdom Metazoa; phylum Mollusca; class Gastropoda; order Littorinimorpha; family Littorinidae; genus Littorina; species Littorina saxatilis. The sequence continues at coordinate 43,093,607 of NC_090251.1, read as the reverse complement.
TAACAGCACTTTAGCATCGTACTCAAAAGTCACTAACACCACCACTTCCACAAAGACTTTTTGTTGTTGAAATTCTTTCGAAGCGAGTTTGGGGCCAAATAAACAGAAGTTCTCTTTTGTCAGAATCATATATCTATAAGCCTGCACATCACTTTTTTGTGTGGATCATCGTACTTAAATGTCCTGACACAATATCAACGCAGAAAGGACGGTGAAAGGTTCCCCCCTTCTTTCTTTCTTTCTTTCTTCTCTCAATCATGAATTTTCTTTTTTTCTTTGTTAATTCCGTTTCAAATTGTGTGAAGTTTTTTTGTTTCCATCCTTGTCATTTTTGGGTGTGGATGGGTGTTTGGTTTCGAGTCTAGAAATAAAGTTGTACATTATAATTTATGGGAGTGAGAGTAGTACGTTGTTCTTCGTCTTCTTCTTAAAACTTTTGATTGAGATGACTGATATGTGGGTAATTTGTTGTGAGCGGCGAAAAGTTACTCGCCAGTATACATTATTAATGCCCAGACACAACTTCGACACAGAAAGGACGGTGAAAGGTTCCCCCTTCTTTCTTCGTCTTTCTTTCTTTCTTCTCAATCATGAATCTTCTTTTTTTCTTTGGTAATTCCGTTTCAAATTGTGTGAAGTTTTTTTTGTTTCCTTCCTTGTCATTACCGACCCAAAACCACTGAGACACTTTGAACTCCGTTTTGGATTTTTTTTTTTGGTGTAGGGCCATTCACATTCACTGATTTCACTCCATTTTTTTTGTTGGTGTTGTGAAAGCATGGCGAAAGAGTCGGCTAGGAATCTTGATGATGATGATGATGGTGGTGTTGGCGGATTTGAGCCAACTTTCTACTATCAGGATGATATAGTCTACGACTGATCCGACAGACGCCCCTATCGGTTTTGTTTGATTGAAGGGGAGAGACTGAGAGATGGCGGCCAGCCAACCCTCCCGTTTTTCATTGGTCGCTGTGTTTTAAACTGTGTGTGACTTTTAGTCTTGTATTGGTATTGGTATGGAATCTTTTTTTCCTTCTCGGTCAGGTTTAACTCAACCACGACTTTTTGCCCGAAGTATAGTAGCCACAGAGATTGCGGTTGAATGAGTGAGGTAGGATTTTCTCGTCTGCCAAACGAATTCTTCCTCATCACCCAAACCCGGGGCCACCTCTTCTAACGCGGGCCGCGAAGTTTATCTCACTAGTTGCAGACCTCGGGCTGATACTACATACCGTTTTGGACCTGATAACAGGTTTTCTGAGAGATTACACTCTATACGAGAATCAGACTATATTTAGAGCAAAACAAGTTGACGGGTTTTTTTTTTTTTTTTGCTTCAAGCTTTTATAAAAGAAATATCACCCGGCGGTGGTGGTGGTAAAAGACAGACAGCAATTGAACGGCCGTGAAGTCTGTGTGATGGCATTCCAGTTATTGGTGGTATTGTGTTCTAGGTGGTGGCAAGACTTTCTTCTTTATAAAAACAACAAAACAAAAAACCATTGCTTTTGTCAGATCGCAGTCGCGACTTAAAAAAAGAAAAAGGAGTTGAACTACAAAACAACAACACACACATTTTCCTGCTTTGTGTGCGTATATATAGAGAAAAAGATCGGCGAGACCAAAATTTCACTTTTTCTTTTTTCTTCTTGTGAGATCATGGATTTTTGTACGAGGAGGATAACGAACACTACTACTGACCAACAACTTGAAGAAGAAAATAATAAAAAGGTCGACAGCGTAGCAATAATATCATCAGCAAAGACAGAAGCAGTCTGTGAAATGGGAATTCCAGAACATATAATAGTCATGCAAGTTATCGAAAATCGACGCCTGGATTTTACTGATGGAGAAAAGGAATTCGTCTGTGTCCAAGAGCTTTATCTCGCAGCTTATGAGATCGCACAAAGTCCAGAAAAGCAGGCTCAATTATCAAGAAAACTGTACTTAGCCGAAGAAAAAGAAGAAGAAGAAGAAGAAGAAGAAGAACGCCGTCGTCGTCGTCGCGAACAACTGGAACGCGTACGATTCTTAGCCAAAGAAAACCAGAACTTGAGAAACCGTAAATTCTGCCGAGCTTGTTTAAAAGTGGAGCTAGCTAACAGTGGTATTACTTTCTTACCCTGCGGACATTTTCTCACCTGTGAAAAATGCTCGGACATGTTTGACGATTGTTTGGCTTGCGGCAAGAAAATCATGGGGACCGTCCGCACATTTCTGTCGTAAAAGTGAGTAATTATTTTGTCAACACACACAGCCACCATTTCAAATCCAGGCAGAATATTGAAATGAAATTGGAAGGAGAGAGAGAGAAAGAGAGCCGGCTGGTCTCTCTTGACAAACCGGCAGGGAAATAAAGAAGAGGGAAGGGACAGATTTTGACTTCAACACCGCGACCATGCAGATTTCTCAACAACAAAACAAAAAAAGGAAGGGGAGTTTTCACCACAGATCCTCCCCCGCCCCGGTAGCACAACACATTGCTCTCTTGACTTAAACCGGCAGGGAAATAATGTTCTACCCCCCCGTTGTCCGCTCTTCTTGTCAATTTCACTACTGCCTTTGTTTGCCATGAGCATGAGCGGTGGACTGACACGGGATGCTATAGTACGAGTATAATATAACATACCCGTCTTGCTGAAAAATTGGCATTGGCGTTCAGTTTCATTCTGTGAGTTCGACAGCTACTTGACTAAATGTTGTATTTTCGTCTTACGCCGCGACTTGTTTTCTTTTTGTTTTCAAGCCACAACTAAACGGGACATGTTCTCTCTCTCCCCAAACACAGAAACAAGTTAATATATGCTTTATTGACCCCCGGATCTCCACAGCGTTAATCAGGCGCGGTGTTCTTCACGGCAATTCAGTGAGTGATTCGTCGAAAGCTGTAGTCCCCTGCTAGTACTTATAGTGATCATCTTCTATCAAAAATCTGACATGCACCACATAACATGATGGGTGTAAGTTAGTCCTTGTTGTTTGAACTCAGAACTCAGAACTCAGAACTCAGAACTCATTTAATTGTCATAAAAACACAGTAAAGGGTTTATCAGACACGAAGTGGATATTTGTAAAGACAAGAAGAAATATCGTCCATGGAGCAGTGATTACAACATTGTTATGTATCTGTAGTTATGTCATTATTCCGTATAATCATGCAGTTGTATACAAATTCAGCAAGTTGTTGCTGTATCGGTACGTCTTGCATCGCGGACATCAGCTGACTCGGATTTCGAGCATTAACACGTGCATGTTCCATAAGCTGCAAGCGTAGATGATCATGAAATCTTGTACAACTATCCAGGAAATGGAGCTCGTCTTCAATCACGCCACACACGGTGCACTTTCTATCCTCTCTGGGTGTGTTTGTGTATCTCCCCCTTTCGATTTTTAAATCGTGAGCGCTAATACGCAATCTACACACAGCTTTTCTGTGTTTGGGGTTGGTTACACATGTCAAGTATGCTTCACAGTCGTAATCGCCGTCAGTAATTGTGTTGTAGTTTTTGCAGTTTTGAGCCCTCAGTCAGTCTTCTTTCCTTGCCAAAATCGTACGTATTCGTATTCTAGTCCTCGTCATAGAGTTTTCATCAGCGCGGCATTCTTTTGGACTGCTGACTCAAGTATCCAGTTATGGTCCAGTCCGAGGTTACCTATGATTGCCGCCGCTCGAATGAAATGTATCCATTGCGGTGAGCTGTCTTGTGGTCTGTCGATCATGTCAGCGTAAGCCTGTCGTAAATATGAATTTTCTTCTGACTCAACGATGTGGGTCCAGAAGTTTATTGTTTGTTCAATTAGTTTTATACCCACAGGGAGTTGCCCGAGCTCTGCTAGCGTTGGCAAGTTCATTGCTTTACTGTGGACAGCCAAGAAGACGTTTACTGAATTTTAAATGCACTTGTTCATGGGGTAGATTATTTGATAGACACTTATCGAATATGTCGGGTAGCGGATTGTTCGTTTTGGATGTTGATTGCTGATGGGAACCAGACCTCGGCTCCATAAGTGGACACAGGGGCGACTATTAAGGTATAAAATAGTTGCATCATAGTTTGTGTTGTGTGCGTGTGGCTGTGCTGGAAGACATCACATATGATGTAGAATGCATGCATTATTATAACGGGGCCGCTTAGTGCAAATCACGCTCACATTTCTCTAGGAGTGTTTGGTGTCTATGTAAACTGTGTTCACTAGACTATATGCGATGAGATCAAGAGCGTTGCAACTGGGAATATTATTTTATCTATGAAAAACAACAAAGGCAGTATGTTTTCCCCCGCCGTCCCCGCAGACTGAAAAGGAGCAGAGTATAGTATCAGCCTGCCCACTGACGTGGTGGGGGTATCGCGTAATAACAGCGTGTGCTCGCCGCTCGCAGGCCACTCAGGAGAAGTTAAGATCCGCGGTAGTACAGCTGGTGTTACTATTATACGCGGCCGTGTGCAGAGAGAAAATGAATATTCTTCCCCTTCGTTCGTTATTTTACCTGAACAGAAACTGTATAGTTGCGTGGGTTTTTTTTTTTAAAGAAAGAATCGTCCCCGATCTTTTCTCCTGTGTGTGAATTTAAGAATCGTTCCTGCTTTTTCCCTTACCTTTCTTTTCATATCAACTAAACATGCTTGGGATGCGAGAGAGAGAGAGAGAAAACATTCGTCTAAATCGTAGTAGGGGTCAACTTCTCTCGTTTAGTGCACATTGCTCAGAGAAAGAGAATGAAAAAGAGAGAATGAGAGAGAGAAAAGAAATCAACGCTATACACGAATAATTCAATCGCAGCTTGCTCAAGCGGCTTGGGGAAGAAACATTCACCACCACTATACAAAGCCAAACAAGCGGGAGATTTGCCTGTATAATAGCAGCAACGCGGGGCGTGACTCATCATTAGGCCCTACAATTATCGCAAACAAGCAGTGGGTAGTAGCCTTACCAGCCGTAGTAGAATAGTAAAAGCTTGGCCGCTACTGGGGCTGAAAACTAAAAACTCGCAGTTGTGAAATTCCGGAGTTGCAGCTCTTCCTCCCATGACTCGTTGTCATAATTCTAGTTTTTCATGTGTGTGTGGTTTTGTTTTGTTTAGTGTGGGTTGATTTTTGGAAGAAGAAAAAAGAAGAGGGAAGGGAAAGATTTTGACTTCAATACCGCGACCATACACAAACCGGCAGAGAAATAATCTTCTACCCCCGTTGTCCGCTCTTCTTGTCAATTTCACTACTGCCTTTGCCATGAGCATGAGCGGTGGACTGACGATGCTACGAGTATCTTGCTGAAAAATTGCATTGCGTTCAGTTTCATTCTGTGAGTTCGTCCCCGCAGACAGAAAAAAAGAGCAGAGTATAGTATCAGCCCGCTGACGTGGGGGTATCGCGTAATAACAGCGTGTGCTCGCCGCTCGCAGGCCACCCAGGAGATTAAGATCCGCGGTAGTACAGCTGGCGTTACTATTATACGTACGCGGCCGTGTGCAGAGAGAAAATGAATATTCTTCCCCTTCGTTCGTTATTTTACCTGAACAGAAACTGTATAGTTGCGTGGTTTTTTTTTTTTTTAAAGAAAGAATCGTCCCCGATCTTTTCTCCTGTGTGTGAATTTAAGAATCGTTCCTGCTTTTTCCCTTACCTTTCTTTTCATATCAACTAAACATGCTTGGGATGCGAGAGAAAGAGAGAGAAGAAAAATCAACGCTATGGAACACGAATAATTCAGTCGCAGCTTGCTTGGCGGCTTGGGGGATCGAGAGACATTCGCCGCGTCAGTTGACACCTCCGGCCCCGGTCCAACAAACTATTGTGCTCGAGAAAGAAGAGAAATCAACGCTATGGAACACCGACCAATTCAGTCGCAGCTTGCTTATTAAAGCGGCTTGGGGGAGAAACATTCGCCGCGTCAGTTGACACCACCGGCCCCCGTTCTAACAAACTATTGTCCTTCCCAGCACAGAAACAGTGAACGGGAAACATCAACGCTGGGGTGTTCTGAAGAAATTGAAAGGTAGCCTCGTCACTGAGGGGACAACCGGCGTATTCAAACCCATAGGCCTATCCTCATCACTTTGTTTCTCGATTGATAAGTCAGAATCATATACACGAGAAATCGACACAAAAAATAAACGGGGAAGAAAGAATTCCGGCCTTCCTCTTGTAATTTATTTCTGTCTCTCTCTCTTCTTTCTCTTTTTTGTTTCAAATGTTGTGTGGGGTTTTCCCCGTTCCAATTCTTGGGTTTTTTTCGTTTTTGATTTCGAGTCTAAAATAAAGTTGTTGTAAATTTCTTGAGTGTGAATTGCTCTTCTTCGTCTTTTTAAAACTTTTGTTTGAGATGATGACTGATATGGGTGGTGTTGGGCGGCGAAGTTACCTTCCCTGGTATACATTATTGTCCTGACACAAGAATTCTACTGGTTTTCAACAACAACGACGACGACGACGAGGAGGAGGTGGTTTATTTGTGTTCCACATATCTCACCCGGTTGAGGGGGAGAAGAAAGAAAAGAAAGGGTGGTGGTCCAACAACACAAGTGACCACCACCACTATACAAAGCCAAACAATCGGGAGATTTGCCTGTATAGCAGCAACGCGGGGCGTGACTCATCATTAGGCTATTATCGCAAACAAGCAGTGGGTAGCCTTACCAGCCGAAGTAGAATAGTAAAAGCTTGGCCGCTACTGGGGCTGAAAACTAAAAACTCGCAGTTGTGAAATTCCGGAGTTGCAGCTCTTCCTCCCATGACTCGTTGTCATAATTCTAGTTTTTCATGTGTGTGTGGTTTTGTTTTGTTTTGTGTGGGTTGATTTTTGGAAGAAGAAAAAGAAGAGGGAAGGGAAAGATTTTGACTTCAACACCGCGACCATGCAGATTTCTCAACAACAACACACACAAAAAAAAGGAAGGGGAGTTTTCACCACAGATCCTCCCCCGCCTCGGCAGAACACATTGACAAAAAAATTGAAATGAATTTTGGAGACCGCAGCCCTGAGAGAGAGAAAGAGAAAGAGAGAGAGAAGGCGAAGGCGAATTTTTATTGCATCAAACACAATGTGTATGTGCAAGGGGGAGAAATAGTTAGCATGTGAACAAAGTGGACTTGACCGTCCGGAAGCAAGGCAACTTAAAATCAACACCTAGCGGCACAAGAAGTAAAAACAGAGAAGAAAACAAATACAGTAAGATGAAGACAAGGCTTTTGGGTTGTACGATCATACCGGTCTATTTCACAATTGATTTTCTCTTTGTCTAAACGCGTAGAACACATAATTTGACTATGCAATCAGTCGTAATTTGTTGTCAGTCTGTAAAATACACAACGATGAGTTGGAGAACTGGTCAAGGTCAAAACAAGCACCAATGTACTTTTGACGGATTGCATTGTAAGCTGGGAAGTGGTTTTCATTTTCTTCAGTTGATTTACAAAATGTACAATTTCTGGATTCAGCGCACTCGGGATTATAGCGCAGTTTATTTACCTTCAATGGTGCAATGCCCAGTCTGAACTTTGTGTACATTTTGCGTATGTACTGGTTTTCAATGACACCCAGATACTTTTCTTTTTCAAGTTCTCCTTTAAACATCCTGTATACATCAAATCTCACACTTGTATCAAGCCGTTTACAGTGCCAGTTTTGCTCAAAGCAGTCTTGCAGACGTTGCTGTAATGTTCTAATATACGCACATTCCCTACCTACAGACCCGTTCAACCACACATCTCCAAATCCATTCATGCAAAGGAGGCATTTAACTTGTGAGACCCAATTCTGTTTTCCCCTTTCAACTGCGTTTTTTAACATGATGTATGACATCTTTGCATATCTCGAATCCGGCATAGTGTTTAAGTCTCAACCAGTACTTTACGCTTCGGATATTTGCTAGGATTGACAAAGTGCATCTTCCAAGTTCCCCATACACCATCTGGTTTGGACTGTTTGACGCGGAGATCCCGAGTAGTCTTTTACAGGCATACATGTGAACCTTTTCAATCTGTGAACAGTCAAAACATCCCCATAGTTCTGAGCCATAGAGCAAGATGGGAGCAACATTTGCGCATCAGAGAGAGAGAGAAAGAGAAAGAGAAAGAGAAAGAGAGAGAGAGAGATAGAGAGAGAGAGAAAGAGAAAGAGAAAGAGAGAGAGAAAGAGAAAGAGAAAGAGAGAGAGAGAGAGAGAAAGAGAGAGAGAAAGAGAGAGAGAGAGAAAGAGAGAGAGAGAGAAAGAGAGAGAGGGAAAGACTATAGATACACACACTCATACAACGGGAAGTAACCGTTGTTAAACAGAGAAATATTTTCCGACAACGGTTGTCGAACTTGGCATCTTTCTGACAGAGACACAGAATCACGATGATAAAAAAAAAAAATCCAAATATCATTCAACAACTCATGAAAAATTATAAATATTTTATTTCATATCAAAACCACGTGGACGATAACAGGCACCGCCCATCTGTTACATACATGTATATTTTACTCACATGGCCTGAAGTTTTCTACTTGGGCTATAACATATCTTACAAAGAATATTCTTTTATTTCGGTGAGACAGTAAATATACCGCGTAGTAAAATATCCTCCCCGACAGTACAACGAGGGGCGTTGTTGTTGTTGTTGTTGTTGGTGGTGGTGGTGGTAGTGGTGTCTAAACGAAGACATTATCACCCGTTCGAATCGGTTCTTGAGACTTAGTTTGTCTCTTCATTTGTCGAGCCTGCCTGCGGAAGTTTTCTTTGACAAACCTTCTGTTGCGTTTTTGCTCCTCCAGACGTTTACATAAGGATAACATCCGCAAATGCGCATTTGTCGTGATGTACGAAGCAGTCGCACTTTTGGCATTATTCTGAGCACGTGCAGCACTGTCCTTCCCCCCTTCCTCCTCCTCCCCCTCGTCCTCCATGTCGCTGCTCCCGTTGGCGGGAGGGGGCATCTTTGTTGCCCTGTGTATGATTCCGAGCCTTCTCGATAGATCATCTTTAAGTGACCCGTCTTCATTCGTTATACGCACTGAGGGTCTTATCATGGGTTTGCCAAACATTGCCTCAAAAGGGCTCATGCCAATGCTGGTATGTATTGCGGAATTTGTGGCCATTGTAATCATATCTAAAAGTTGAGTCCAGTCGTCCTCGTTACATTCTCTCATGTAATTACGTAAAACGGTCTTTACTTGCTTGTTCGCACCTTCGACCCAGCCTTGCGACTGAGGATGGCGGGGACGGCCCCTTCGCTGTTCAATATGGGGGTATATAGACAGTAACTCGTTTACTGCTTTGTTGACGCACTCTCGACCGTTATCCGTATGTAAGATTGCTGGTGCGCCGAAGTTACAAAAGATGCCAGACAAATGATGAACAATTTCGGATTCGTTTTTCGATTTTAAAGCTCTAAGTTGACAGAATTTTGTCAGGTGATCTTGATACGTCATTAACCATTTGTAATTTTGCGGATTTGGCCATTCTTTCATATCTATCAAATCAACTTGAACTCTGTTGTTCAGCATATCCTTTTCGATAATTGGATTGACTACGGGTTTTGTCTGCGTTTTTGGTTTGGTCTCCTGACAATTTCTGCATAGAGACAGATAAAGGTTAACGGCATCTCTGGTGATATTGGCATGTTTTTTGTTTAGTTCGGGAAAAAGACAGTCTCTACCGGGATGACCTAAGATGATGTGCGTTTCGTGGATCTTAGTAAATATTTCATCCGTTGAAAGAAAGTATTGAAATACGTTACTTTTTCCTTCCAGTTTTGTAATAAGGTGATACTTGCCCGCAGCGTCGGGGAACACATCGTATTTGTCCATCCATTTATAGTGCTTCGGCTCTTTTTCGATTCTACCGGCTTTGATATCCAGAAGCGCTTGGATTTTTTCATTTATTTCTCCTGCTGACATGGATATTCGGTTGCTCCTCTTGGATTCATCCATTTTTCTAAATAATTTGTTGAATCGCCGGGACATGCCCTTGATGTCATCTTCGTCACCGCTATTCTGATTATTCGTCTCATCTTCGAAATACACATCTGTGTCAGAGGAGTCTTCTCTTTCTTCTTGTTCTACTTCTTCTTCCCTTTCTTCTTCTCGCTTAACAACAAACAACGGTAAATCGATATCGTTTTCATCATCATCATCATCCGTTATAATTACGACGTCTGAATCATCATCATCTATTGGTTGAAAATTCTGATCAACGTCATAATCTCGAGTTTTTTTACCGTCTGATAAGTTGTCGTCATCTGCAGTGTCCATGAATCTAACATCGCCGCCGTGGGTCCTTTTACCCTGTCCCGCCATAATAACTCTTTCTTATAATATCGTGTGTTTACTGCACCTCCTCAATGGTCATATCGGGAAAAACATCAGATTTATACGAAGATCGAAAATGATCAACGGTCCACTTTGGTACTGTGTCTTCTCGAGTCCCGCGCAATTCGATCTGTTTGGTATTATTAGACTGATGATCAAAGTCAAATACTATTAGACGAGACTTCATATCGTTTTTGTCGACAACATTACCCTTAAAGTCTGCGCCAGTTCTGTGATAGGGTATAACGTAAACTTCGCTACTTTCGTGATTGTCAAATTTAACCCCTATACGTAGTAGAGCTGAATCGTTACTCGGAATAGAAATAGTACAGGCATCAGTGAAAAGTAATGTCGAGGACGCCGACCGGCGAACGAGTTTATAACAGAACAAGAAAGATAGAGGAGTTTTCACAATTTTCCAGACAGATCGGTCAACAATTTTGCTGAGTGGTAAACATTTACAAGAAATGACAAAAACTACGATGTGTGGCAGAGTAGTAAGAACGCCGTTCAAAAAATGCAATCGCTCCTTCCAAATAGTTTCTAACACGTCGCGGTGGAACGAGATAACGGCCCATTTTTTTTTATTAAGCGAGGTCTGAGACATTTTTGTTTTGATATGCACATTTTCTTTTTTCTTTTGAGTCTGTTATACGCTCGGATTTCATCTAATGACAAACGCTTCGTAAATGTACACACGTTAATATATCTAGGATCGTAAGTGAAGAAACGCTTAAATGCGTACAGACGAAAAAAAGATTCCTCCAAATGTACGTGTTTAAAACTAGAAAAGATAAAAGATACCTTACAGTCATATTCCTTTTCATCGAGACACTCGGGCCGGATACCGTTCGTACGGTGAGGCCATAGCTGGAAATATTTTTGTAGGTTCGCGATAGCCGGTGTCATCAGTGTAAAGAGAGCCGCCTGTGTTGTAAAAATTGTAGGAATCCAATAATAGAAACGGTGATTGGTCATTGGGATTTTATGTTTTTGCTTTATAGACACTAGCGGTACCCCGACGTTCCCTAAACACACATTTTCTGATGTATGCTCTCGTTGCGAAATAAAAATATCCAGGGCGATTTCTTCCACAATCTGAACGATACAATCTTCAACTTCTGATTTTGACAAGAGGCCACGAAATAACCCAGGTTCGGAACCAGGGAACGGGAACAGCCCCGGGAGGCGGTTCTGTGTTGAAACGGTTCTGATCAGATGGGTATGTTTCAGCACTTTTCTGAAGATTAAATTGCACAAGCTTCGATCTAGAGTGGCCATACAGTTTCTTAATCTGAGTAGGGGCTCGTCTTCGGGAATATACAAAATCAGTTTGTCACCGGGAGGTTTTTCTTCCATCGCGTTATATTCCGCAATTACAACTTTCAAATCTTCCAACTTTTTCAATCTGCTTTTAATGTTATTTAACTGATCTGTTGCTTTTACACCTTCGAATCGTTCACGTATTGAAGACAACATCAATATTTTCTTATGCGCGTGGATTAAACTTAATAAATGAGTCGGAAAAAATGGTTTCCGTGTAATTATGTCGACCCAATCTCGGTGTGTCTGTAAAAGAACCATCCATATACTTTCCTGTCTTCTCCTAAGAGTCTCCACAATCCTTTGTCCCGTTCCCGGAATGCATTGTTTTACACATAGGGCACTACGGACGCCTCCATACTCATAAACCACGGATACCATGTTTGTGGAGAGACGTTTTATATTTAACTGAACGTGATTACTCACGTGCGAGACGGCTTTATACCTGATTCTAATACTTGTCTTTTCAGTGCGATTGCTTTTTTTGTTGTATTTTTAAGTTCTGGTTAAATGCTCCGCTATTACGCTTACCAGAAGATTGCTATGGCAATCATTCAATTTATCCAAAATTAGGAGGGTTGGGGGTAAACGATTTAAACCGTACATAGTCAGCCACTGCTTTACAGGATTGTCTTTTCCGATTAAAATGATTACGAACGGAGAGTCGACTTTTGATTCTACCAAGGATAAAAACAAATTGAGTCCAAAGAGGTACTTCGTCAACGCAGACAAAAGTGAATCCCGCACGGATGATGGTCCTTTCCACTACACCCACAAAAGTCAAGAACGCAAAAGAAAAGGCGCAAACCTCACAACTCCAGTACTACTTTTCCACTATTGTTAGCAAACATTGAGTTTCCTGATGAATCAAAGGAGGAGGAGAAAGATCGTGACTTTTGGGCTTTGTTCGGTCGAGAACAACAAAACATAGGAGAGGTACATCAGACATACACGGAGGCGATGGACACGGAAATATCTTGCGCTGAACAGTTTAGGGAGAGAATACAACATGAACATCACGTGCCATTTTTCTTGGATCGATTTCAAAATGAAGGAGGCTTTGTAAACGAATATCTTTTTAACGGTTTGTACGGTCTGAAAATGAACGATTACGTACACATTCTCTGTCAGTTTACGAAAGTAATCGTTTGCGAGCGAACGATGGAAGAATTCAACACGCAATACGTTGGTGCGGGGGATGACGAAATGAAGTTAACGGAGGACGTGGAAACGCAGCGGCGGTTATTTTATTTTCGGAAAGTGTACTCGCAGTCTAAAACGAATCGATGACACTGTTCAAAAGTTGTCGGCAGAGCTTTTGCGCGCGCTTGCTCCCGTGACGTGTAGTTACGTCGTTTGGGAACACTTGTTCTTGCTACACATTGCACTCAGGAGTCGACGCTTTACTATGGACACCAGTAAATGGCCCGACAATGACGACATTGAACCTCCTACAGAATTCGATTTAATTCAGCAGTATAATATACTAGCTGATCGTACTTTGGATGATAAGGCTTTATCCATAATTGAAGATGAAGCATTCGGTGTTCTGTTGTCACCATACTTTGAATATATTAAGAGGAAGCGAATATTTAAGGTGCGCAATGCTGTCTTGGTCAACACCATGCTAACGCAGACACGCTTTTCTAACTTAGAAAAGGCATCCTTAAAATTACTTTATAGATTTCAGGGTTCTCACTCGGCTAGCATAACGGGACAGCCCAAAACCGTTAGAGAAGCTTTGGCTCAATTGGAAAACGAAGAACAACCGCTACATTCTCCCGACGACCTTTCCTGCCGATTTCGACAGTTTTTATTACTGGTCATTAAATTAACAGTAGAAAAGTACGCATTTTTTGAAAATGTTCACATCGTAAAAGCCGATCAAATATTTGCGTATGATGGAAAGTGTCTTCTCGTTCATCCCGGAAATTACATTATCGTGACCTGCGACATTGCCTATCCGTTTTTATGTGTGGAGTACTTTGACAACAACATCATATTTCTAAGAAAATGCCGTTCCTCGTTGGAGTGTTTCGTGTATTGTAGACGGAGGTTGTCCTCAAAACGGTAGAAGTAAAAAGGGCGGGCAGTGAGACTCAACTTTTTTTCGTTTCCATTCCTTTTTCTTTTAATGTGAATCACAGATTGTCTAAATAATTGTAAGGGCCCAACTGTCCTTCGTTATTTTACTTGAGCTCAAAACCTTTTTGTCATTTTCTTCATCCGGCAACTTTTAGCTGAAAACGTTTTGTCATATTTTCATCTCACAACTTTTACGTTTCCATTCCTTTTACTGCGAATCACAGATTGTCTTATTAGCTCAAAACCTTTTTGTCATTTTCTTCATCCGGCAACTTTTAGCTGAAAACGTTTTGTCATATTTTCATCTCACAACAACTTTTACGTTTCCATTCCTTTTACTGCGAATCACAGATTGTCTTATTTGCTCAAAACCTTTTTGTCATTTTTTCATCCCACAACTTTTAGCTGAAAACGTTTTGTCATATTTTCATCTCACAACTTTTAGCTGAAAACGTTTTGTCATATTTTCATCCCACAACTTTTACCTGAAAACGTTTTGTCATATTTTCATCCCACAACTTTTACCTGAAAACGTTTTGTCATATTTTCATCTCACAACTTTTACGTTTCCATTCTTTTTACTGCGAATCACAGATCACAGATTGTCAAAATAATTGTAATGGCTCAAGTTCCTTCGTTATTTTATTTGAGCTCCAAATCTTTTTGTCATATTTCATCCGACGACAACTTTTACGTTTCCATTCCCTTTACAGCGAATCACAGATCACAGATTGTCAAAATAATTGTAAGGGCTCAATGTCATTTTCTTCATCCGACAACTTTTAGCTGAAAACGTTTTGTCATATTTTCATCTCACAACTTTTACGTTTCCATTTTTTTTACTGCAAATCACAGATCACAGATTGTCAAAATAATTGTAAGGGCTCAAGTTCCTTCGTAATTTTATTTGAGCTCAAAACCTTTTTGTCATTTTCTTCATCCGACAACTTTTAGCTGAAAACGTTTTGTCATATTTTCATCTCACAACTTTTACGTTTCCATTCTTTTTACTGCGAATCACAGATCACAGATTGTCAAACTAATTGTAAGGGCTCAATGTCATTTTCTTCATCCGACAACTTTTAGCTGAAAACGTTTTGTCATATTTTCATCTCACAACTTTTACGTTTCCATTCTTTTTACTGCGAATCACAGATCACAGATTGTCAAACTAATTGTAAGGGCTCAATGTCATTTTCTTCATCCGACAACTTTTAGCTGAAAACGTTTTGTCATATTTTCATCGCACAACTTTTACGTTTCCATTCCTTTTACTGCAAATCACAGATCACAGATTGTCAAACTAATTGTAAGGGCTCAATGTCATTTTCTTCATCCGACAACTTTTAGCTGAAAACGTTTTGTCATATTTTCATCTCACAACTTTTACGTTTCCATTCCTTTTACTGCAAATCACAGATCACAGATTGTCAAACTAATTGTAAGGGCTCAATGTCATTTTCTTCATCCGACAACTTTTAGCTGAAAACGTTTTGTCATATTTTCATCTCACAACTTTTACGTTTCCATTCCTTTTACTGCAAATCACAGATCACAGATTGTCAGAATAATTGTAAGGGCTCAAGTTCCTTCGTAATTTTATTTGAGCTCCAAATCTTTTTGTCATTTTCTTCATCCGACAAATTTTAGCTGAAAACGTTTTGTCATATTTTCATCTCACAACTTTTACGTTTCCATTTTTTTTACTGCAAATCACAGATCACAGATTGTCAAAATAATTGTAAGGGCTGAAGTTCCTTCGTAATTTTATTTGAGCTCAAAATCTTTTTGTCATTTACTTCATCCGACAAATTTTAGCTGAAAACGTTTTGTCATATTTTGATCTCACAACTTTTACGTTTCCATTCCTAGTACTGCGAATCACAGATTGTCTAAATCGAGGCTCCATTTCCTCCGTTTGCAACACAAAGTCCCAGGTTTTATCGTTGTTTCATACTTGTTTTTGCCTTTTGTTCGTTGTTTTGTCTTTTTCCACTCTTTGTTGTTGTTGTATTAGTCTTGTTATATTGGGACTTGGTTTTTTTAACTCCGGAGATGTTGTCGGACTGACGTCTACCAGTCAACCCCACCCGCTCCCGAAGGTATCTGCTTTTTATAGATGTTGTTGAGGTTGGCAGGATGAATGAGGGCCTGTGATTGGTTGGTTTTTTTAAGGCCTGTGATTGGCTCTGGCCTTTTTTGTGTTGTTGGTTTTGATTGGTCGGCTTTCTCTCGGGCGTTTTCATTGGCTGGTTGAACAGACACACAAAAAAGAGAGAGAAGAAGTCCCTTTTGAGCACTTTACTGTTTATAGCATTGTGCTAAAAACGTCACCAACAACACCCAAAAATGACTTTTTCGTTTGAAATTCTGTGAAGCGAGTTAAAAAGAAGTTCCTTTTGAGCACTTTACTGTTTATAGCATTGTGCTATAAAACGTCACCAACACCACCCAAAAATGACTTTTTTGTTTTGAAATTCTTTGAAGTGACTTCTTCTTTTTAAAACTTTTGTTTGAGATGACTGATGGTTGTATCGAGTGAGAAGTTACCCCCTCCAAGTATATACATTAATATCCTGGCGCAAGACATCGACACCAAAGAAATGACGGGGAAAGGATCCTCTTGGTTTTCTTTTTCAACTTCTTTAATTCTGTTTCAAACGTTGTGGGTTTTTCCCCCTTCCATTCTCGTTTTTCGTTTGGAGTCTAAAACAAAGTTGCACATCATAATTTCTTGAGTGTAGAGTTGCTCTGACACAAGACATCGACACAAATAATGACGGGAAAAGGGTCCTCTTGGTTTTCTTTTTCAACTTCTTTAATTTTGTTTCAAATGTTGTGGGTTTTTCCCCCTATCATTCTCGTTTTTAGTTTCGACTCTAAAACAAAGTTGCACATCATAATTTCTTGAGTGTAGAGTTGCTCTGACACAAGACATCGACACAAATAATGACGGGAAAAGGGTCCTCTTGGTTTTCCTTTTCAACTTCTTTAATTTTGTTTCAAACGTTGTGGGTTTTTCCCCCTTTCATTCTCGTTTTTCGTTTGGAGTCTAAAACAAAGTTGCACATCATAATTTCTTGAGTGTAGAGTTGCTTTTCACTTCTTTAATTTTGTTTCAAACGTTGTGGGTTTTTCCCCACTTTCATTCTTGTTTGCGAGTTTTTGGTTTGGAGTCTAAAACAAACACTCATATTTTCTTGAGTGTAGAGTTGCTCTTCTTCATCTTTTTTCTTCTTCTCCATTTTCAAACTTTTGTTTGAGATGACTGATGGTTGTATTGGGTGAGAAGTTACCCCCTCCAAGTATATACATTAATATCCTGTCGCAAGACATCAACACAAAAAAATGACGGGAAAAGGGTCCTCTTGGTTTTCTTTTTCAACTTCTTTAATTTTGTTTCAAATGTTGTGGGTTTTTCCCCCTTTCATTCTCGTTTTTCGTTTGGAGTCTAAAACAAAGTTGCACATCATAATTTCTTGAGTGTAGAGTTGCTTTTCACTTCTTTAATTTTGTTTCAAACGTTGTGGGTTTTTCCCCACTTTCATTCTTGTTTGCGAGTTTTTGGTTTGGAGTCTA
Organism: Littorina saxatilis; assembly: GCF_037325665.1. Classification (NCBI taxonomy): domain Eukaryota; kingdom Metazoa; phylum Mollusca; class Gastropoda; order Littorinimorpha; family Littorinidae; genus Littorina; species Littorina saxatilis. Next base: position 43,076,331 of record NC_090251.1, on the reverse strand, counting down.
AAACAAACACTCATATTTTCTTGAGTGTAGAGTTGCTCTTCTTCATCTTTTTTCTTCTTCTCCATTTTCAAACTTTTGTTTGAGATGACTGATGGTTGTATTGGGTGAGAAGTTACCCCCTCCAAGTATATACATTAATATCCTGTCGCAAGACATCAACACAAAAAAATGACGGAAAAAGGGTCCTCTTGGTTTTCTTTTTTCAACTTCTTTAATTTTGTTTCAAATGTTGTGGGTTTTTCCCCCTTTCATTCTCGTTTTTGGTTTGGACTCTAAAACAAAAGTTGTTGTAAATTTCTTGAGTGTAGAGTTGCTCTGACACAAGACATCGACACAAATAATGACGGGAAAAGGGTCCTCTTGGTTTCTCCTTTTTCATTTCTTTAATTTCAAATGTGTTTCAAATGTTGTGGGTTTTTCCCACTTTCATTCTCGTTTTTAGTTTCGAGTCTAAAACAAAAATTGTTGTAAATTTCTTGAGTGTAGAGTTTCTCTGACACAAGACATCGACACAAATAATGACGGGAAAAGGGTCCTCTTGGTTTCTCCTTTTTCATTTCTTTAATTTCAAATGTGTTTCAAATGTTGTGGGTTTTTCCCACTTTCATTCTCGTTTTTAGTTTCGAGTCTAAAACAAAGTTGCACATCATATTTTCTTGAGTGTAGAGTTGCTCTTCTTCTTCTTCTTTTTAAACTTTTGTTTGAGATGACTGATGGTTGTATTGGGTGAGAAGTTACCCCCTCCAAGTATATACATTAAATATCCTGTCGCAAGACATCAACACAAAAAATGACGGGAAAAGGGTCCTCTTGGTTTCTCCTTTTTCAACTTCTTTAATTTCAAATGTGTTTCAAACGTTGTGGGTTTTCCCCCACTTTCATTCTTGTTTGCGAGTTTTTGGTTTGGAGTCTAAAACAAACTTGCACATCATATTTTCTTGAGTGTAGAGTTGCTCTTCTTCATCTTTTTCGTCTTCTCCATTTTCAAACTTTTGTTTGAGATGACTGATGGTTGTATTGGGTGAGAAGTTACCCCCTCCAAATCTATACATTAATATCCTGTCGCAAGACATCAACACAAAAAAATGACGGGAAAAGGGTCCTCTTGGTTTTCCTTTTCCACTTCTTTAATTTTGTTTCAAACGTTGTGGGTTTTCCCCCCCTTTCATTCTCGTTTTTCGTTTCGAGTCTAAAACAAAGTTACACATCATAATTTCTTGAGTGTAGAGTTGCTCTGACACAAGACATCGACACAAATAAAAGTTTCAAATGTTGTGGGTTTTTCCCACTTTCATTCTCGTTTTGGTTTGGAGTCTAAAACAAACACTCATATTTTCTTGGGTGTAGAGTTGCTCTTCTTCATCTTTTTCTTCTTCTTCTCCATTTTCAAACTTTTGTTTGAGATGACTGATGGTTGTATTGGGGTGAGAAGTTACCCCCTCCAAATCTATACATTAATATCCTGTCGCAAGACATCAACACAAAAAAATGACGGGAAAAGGGTCCTCTTGGTTTTCCTTTTCCACTTCTTTAATTTTGTTTCAAACGTTGTGGGTTTTCCCCCCCTTTCATTCTCGTTTTTCGTTTCGAGTCTAAAACAAAAAGTTGTTGCACATCATATTTTCTTGAGTGTAGAGTTGCTCTTCTTCATCTTTTTCTTCTTCTTCTCCATTTTCAAACTTTTGTTTGAGATGACTGATGGTTGTATTGGGTGAGAAGTTATTACCCCCTCCAAGTATATACCTTAATATCCTGTCGCAAGACATCAACACAAAAAATGACGGGAAAAGGGTCCTCTTGGTTTCTCCTTTTTCAACTTCTTTAATTTCAAATGTGTTTCAAACGTTGTGGGTTTTCCCCCACTTTCATTCTTGTTTGCGAGTTTTTGGTTTGGAGTCTAAAACAAACTTGCACATCATATTTTCTTGAGTGTAGAGTTGCTCTTCTTCATCTTTTTCGTCTTCTCCATTTTCAAACTTTTGTTTGAGATGACTGATGGTTGTATTGGGTGAGAAGTTACCCCCTCCAAATCTATACATTAATATCCTGTCGCAAGACATCAACACAAAAAAATGACGGGAAAAGGGTCCTCTTGGTTTTCCTTTTCCACTTCTTTAATTTTGTTTCTAACGTTGTGGGTTTTCCCCCCCTTTCATTCTCGTTTTTCGTTTCGAGTCTAAAACAAAGTTACACATCATAATTTCTTGAGTGTAGAGTTGCTCTGACACAAGACATCGACACAAATAAAAGTTTCAAATGTTGTGGGTTTTTCCCACTTTCATTCTCGTTTTGGTTTGGAGTCTAAAACAAACACTCATATTTTCTTGGGTGTAGAGTTGCTCTTCTTCATCTTTTTCTTCTTCTTCTCCATTTTCAAACTTTTGTTTGAGATGACTGATGGTTGTATTGGGGTGAGAAGTTACCCCCTCCAAATCTATACATTAATATCCTGTCGCAAGACATCAACACAAAAAAAATGACGGGAAAAGGGTCCTCTTGGTTTTCCTTTTCAACTTCTTTAATTTCAAATGTGTTTCAAACGTTGTGGGTTTTTCCCCCTTTTATTCTCGTTTTTCGTTTCGAGTCTAAAACAAAGTTGCACATCATAATTTCTTGAGTGTAGAGTTGCTCTTCTTCATCTTTTTCTTCTTCTTCTCCATTTTCAAACTTTTGTTTGAGATGACTGATGGTTGTATTGGGTGAGAAGTTACCCCCTCCAAGTATACGTTTATATCCTGTCGCAAGACATCGCCACAAATAAAAGTGACGGGGAAAAAGGGATCCTCTTGATTTCTCCTTTTTCATTTCTTTAATTTCAAATGTGTTTCAAATGTTGTGGGTTTTTCCCTTTCATTCTTGTTTGAAGTTTTTCTTTCATATCTTGTTGGGCACGCACGGACTTTTTTCTGGTAGTGTTGACACCGCCAAATGGTATTGCAAGGCTGCCGCGAAGCCCGTCAGGCAGGGAATGTATACCGATTCGGATGCCCGATTTCGGATCAAAGTTAAGTTATATGCGCATAAAGAATCTTCTAAAAAATGACGCATGAAAATACTTGGGTCAATTTGTCTAAACATCCACGAAAACTCTGAGTTGACGCGATAGTTTTGAAGAACTGCAAATAGGGCGTTTATTCTCTTTCCGTACAGCGGCGAAAGTATGTGCTTGCTTAATGCTTTTTCAAACTGTATGAATTCTATTCGAAGTTTCTTGATGCAGCATAGGTTACACAGTTCACACTCGTCCGGCCCCAAAAGAGAAAGTGCCGAATAATGCGGATCCGGTTCTTTTAAACTGTTGAGAACAAAACTTGATGTTCGAATGATCGAGTCGGAGTCACACACACACTTTGAGCAGCCTCTTACTTAAAATTTAAACTGATTGTAAACCGGTCAGAAGCGCATTGTGGAGCGCAACAATTTGATTCTTTGTTCTTTGTATGATGTGTGTCTCGCATTGTGCAGAATGATTTTCTGTTTGAGATGACTGATAAGTGACCGATCGCGTCGCATTGTTTCCACCAAAGAATAAAACGGATTCATTTCCTCTTCTGATGAGCGAGCGGACTGCCAGGGAAAAAATTGAAAGTCTATTCCAACAAACCTTGCACCACGTTTACGATAATGAATCTGAAATGAACGTGAGTAACGCAGAAGAGCGTGCTGACTATATTTCAACGTTTGACGTGTTTGATCATATTAACGATAAGCTGGAAACTGTGGGCACGTATATATAAGTCTCCTGGCCATCACGGAGAAACTTAAAGGTACCCTCGTGGAAAAGACTAAACAGTGGTTAATTATCAATCAGGAACACCTTAGCTCGGAAACGATCCTTAGAATTAATAGAACAATTGACAGTGCGATAGGGAATAATAGTCTCGCGAACAATCGGGTCAGTAAAGAGTATTGTCAAGTCATGATCGAGAAGCTTAAATCGCGTGCATTTCTGAACGAAGGAAGCAGGCATATCTACTCGTAGATTTTCCCGAGGGATAAAGGGTCCCTCCAAATTACTTACCATCACCTGACACCGGAACGTCTTTTGGGAAAAACGGGCAGTGTAAACAGATTCGTACCAGACACCGTCGATCGTTTTGCCAAGTGACACAGCATATACTCAAAAGTTAGTTTTACATTAAAATGAAACGTAGCATTTCTTTTGTCCAACAAGAAATCATGAACTGGCGACTCTCTTTTGGTCATATAACCGGCTACTTTAAACGAACAACAGTGTATCCACATCTCAAGATGCGCCGGTGATTTTGTAATGTAATCTATCCTATAAAAGCTGGATGGTAAAAGGCAGTAACAGATGTTGCTAGCCTCCTCCTCGTCATAGGATGAGTGGATGTACTTTCCAAAACATTCGTTCTTGGAGTCGCAAGGGTATGTGTATACCAAGTGAAGTCAAGGTGTTTGTATCCGCTTAAAAAAGCAGCCGACAGAATAGTTTCACATACTTTCTTTCTTTTTTTTTACAAATAGACGCGTGCAGTTCTTTCCATGTGTAGTTTGAATCTAATCCAAGAGCAGAATGCGAAAATAGTCGACTGATATCGTAGGATGAAACGTTGAACGTGTTGCTGAACCCATGGTGAACGAGCTGGGTTTTGATATTTCTCAACTGCCCTTTATCTTCGAGCGGCGGCGTCGCATGTTGGTGCTCTTCTGCCTCCTCCCCTTTTTTTCTGTGGTGTGTGTTTCGCTCTCTCTCGTCGTCGTACATATAGAATGGTGACGATTCTCCACGAATGATTTCGTCTGTAGAGATCGGCGTGTAGACGTGTTTATTAGTGTTTACTGTAACGTCTTGTTCTGCTTGCTGTAATATTCTTTTTCGAAGACCGTAAGGATTTGCGACCACAAACATACCCTTTTGGTCTGTATGCGGTAGAAAGTAACAGGGCGAACCGAGAGCGCATTCTGAGAGTTTTCTAACTATCGACCCAATTTCCGTCTCCATGGTGGTAGCTCAAGAGTATAAAAGCCGCCTGAACTTGTGTATCCTCTTTATATATATATTTCTCTCCCTCGGTGACGATAGGTGAGCTGCTCGCCGCTCCCCTTCTACCGAGTGAAACTATCGTTACTTCAACTCAGGTGACGATGATGATGGCTGCCGAGAATAATATTTCTGTTTTGACGTCTTGTCACGAGGACGGGCCAGACAAAGACCGACTTGGAGTTGTCGGCAAGCCCATTAGGACTGTGACATCACGGCGTCTACCGGACATATGTATCTTTTTGGGCGACGAGACTATGGTCGGTGGAAGGCTATTTGAAATGTGGCAAGCACTGGCAGAAAATGTGCATGTGATATTAAAATCCAAAATCAAAAGTTTGTGCGGCAGTCTTTTTAGGAAGAAGACGGATCCCGAAGTGGAGCTTGTGGTTGTCAGTTTTTCTACAAAGGGGTGTTCGAACAGAGTGATTCTCGAAGAGCAGTGGCAACGTCTCATTGACCAAGTGAAGAAGACTTACCCATCCGCTACCATACTGATGACCAGCGTCCTACTACAAGCGAGACACGGACGTAAATGGGAAGTTTGCCTGTAGTCTAACGCGAATTTGAGAAAAGCAGTTTGGAAAGTAAACAACAACTCAAGAGATCATAAGACTACTACAGAATACATCAGCTTGAGGGGTGTGGCGCGTCGTTCGAAAGCCGGCTACAGGTACAGAAATTCACACCGTGCTCCGAATCGGGGTTGTGTGCGTCGAATCGTGAATCAGTGAAGTGCGTGCCAGATTTACAAGACCGCGTATTTAAAGCCAGTGTGCCAGCGGTCCGTGTCAGTCTCGCTTGTAGTAGGACCTTATTCAGTTGAACGCCACCCTTCGTCGCCAAACGCCTCGTTCTTCCGTCATCTGTACAGTATGACTTCAACGAAGCCTATGCATCGATATTATGATGTGATTGAAAGGTTGGGTGTCGAACCTTTTTTGATGTGGAAAAACCCACCGTCTGACAACTTGTGTCGTTCGTGGTGGATTGAAAAGGTGGAACCAAACAAACAGATCGCGATCGACCTATTAACACCCCTGGCTTCAAAACTAATGGTGTCACTATTCAACTTAAAATGCTCGACTTTCCCGCAACACCTGACGGAAGCTTTCAGACACCACAGAGGCGAATCCGCGAATAAGGACTGCCCATCATCTACAGCGGTTATCATTTATGACGCTATGAGAAACACATTTTGTCAAACTCACGACTGTGCCACATCAAATTCACAGGAACTCTGCGATCTAAAAAGGATCATTTCCTTGATCAAATCGAGCTTGTATATGTTAGCACAATGTTGTGGGGAACATGAGTCACCAGACCTTGCCAGCGCAATTCATGACTTTTGTCCGCACAAAGGCAATTGCGCGCGGAGTTGTAAAGCATGCGTATGGTATTTCTCTTTTGTGGATGCGTACAATATTTTAACCGGCCAGTATACTACTCCACCGGTTCCCGTCATCCTGATGAGAATACTTCAAAACCAGAGCGCCCAACAAACAGTAGAATATTGTAAGTATATGCTTGACATGGTCAAAAAACCCAACTTACAAGACGCTGAGAGAAAGAAAGTAGATTATCTGAACAGTCAACTGACATCTTTGTTGTTTTTCGACAGAGAGAGGGAGGCGAGATTTATTTCTTTCCGGGATCTAAAATACTTATCTTCTCACAGTCAAGTTGGAGAACAACTTCGAGGTCACGAAAGCGGCGTCGCATGTTGCTGCTCTTCTGGCTCCTCCCCTTTTTTTCTGTGGTGTGTGTTTCGCTCTCTCTCGTCGTCGTACATATAGAATGGTGACGATTCTCCACGAATGATTTCGTCTGTAGAGATCGGCGTGTAGACGTGTTTATTAGTGTTTACTGTAACGTCTTGTTCTGCTTGCTGTAATATTCTTTTTCGAAGACCGTAAGGATTTGCGACCACAAACATACCCTTTTGGTCTGTATGCGGTAGAAAGTAACAGGGCGAACCGAGAGCGCATTCTGAGAGTTTTCTAACTATCGACCCAATTTCCGTCTCCATGGTGGTAGCTCAAGAGTATAAAAGCCGCCTGAACTTGTGTATCCTCTTTATATATATATTTCTCTCCCTCGGTGACGATAGGTGAGCTGCTCGCCGCTCCCCTTCTACCGAGTGAAACTATCGTTACTTCAACTCAGGTGACGATGATGATGGCTGCCGAGAATAATATTTCTGTTTTGACGTCTTGTCACGAGGACGGGCCAGACAAAGACCGACTTGGAGTTGTCGGCAAGCCCATTAGGACTGTGACATCACGGCGTCTACCGGACATATGTATCCTTTTGGGCGACGAGACTATGGTCGGTGGAAGGCTATTTGAAATGTGGCAAGCACTGGCAGAAAATGTGCATGTGATATTAAAATCCAAAATCAAAAGTTTGTGCGGCAGTCTTTTTAGGAAGAAGACGGATCCCGAAGTGGAGCTTGTGGTTGTCAGTTTTTCTACAAAGGGGTGTTCGAACAGAGTGATTCTCGAAGAGCAGTGGCAACGTCTCATTGACCAAGTGAAGAAGACTTACCCATCCGCTACCATACTGATGACCAGCGTCCTACTACAAGCGAGACACGGACGTAAATGGGAAGTTTGCCTGTAGTCTAACGCGAATTTGAGAAAAGCAGTTTGGAAAGTAAACAACAACTCAAGAGATCATAAGACTACTACAGAATACATCAGCTTGAGGGGTGTGGCGCGTCGTTCGAAAGCCGGCTACAGGTACAGAAATTCACACCGTGCTCCGAATCGGGGTTGTGTGCGTCGAATCGTGAATCAGTGAAGTGCGTGCCAGATTTACAAGACCGCGTATTTAAAGCCAGTGTGCCAGCGGTCCGTGTCAGTCTCGCTTGTAGTAGGACCTTATTCAGTTGAACGCCACCCTTCGTCGCCAAACGCCTCGTTCTTCCGTCATCTGTACAGTATGACTTCAACGAAGCCTATGCATCGATATTATGATGTGATTGAAAGGTTGGGTGTCGAACCTTTTTTGATGTGGAAAAACCCACCGTCTGACAACTTGTGTCGTTCGTGGTGGATTGAAAAGGTGGAACCAAACAAACAGATCGCGATCGACCTATTAACACCCCTGGCTTCAAAACTAATGGTGTCACTATTCAACTTAAAATGCTCGACTTTCCCGCAACACCTGACGGAAGCTTTCAGACACCACAGAGGCGAATCCGCGAATAAGGACTGCCCATCATCTACAGCGGTTATCATTTATGACGCTATGAGAAACACATTTTGTCAAACTCACGACTGTGCCACATCAAATTCACAGGAACTCTGCGATCTAAAAAGGATCATTTCCTTGATCAAATCGAGCTTGTATATGTTAGCACAATGTTGTGGGGAACATGAGTCACCAGACCTTGCCAGCGCAATTCATGACTTTTGTCCGCACAAAGGCAATTGCGCGCGGAGTTGTAAAGCATGCGTATGGTATTTCTCTTTTGTGGATGCGTACAATATTTTAACCGGCCAGTATACTACTCCACCGGTTCCCGTCATCCTGATGAGAATACTTCAAAACCAGAGCGCCCAACAAACAGTAGAATATTGTAAGTATATGCTTGACATGGTCAAAAAACCCAACTTACAAGACGCTGAGAGAAAGAAAGTAGATTATCTGAACAGTCAACTGACATCTTTGTTGTTTTTCGACAGAGAGAGGGAGGCGAGGTTTATTTCTTTCCGGGATCTAAAATACTTATCTTCCCACAATCAAGTTGGAGAACAACTTCGAGGTCACGAACGGATGGTATTACCTCGGATTGATGATCGCATCGTTTTGGAAGTTCTTTCGACTTGGATCTTACACTTTCAGAGGACTCCCCGTATCGACACCAAATCAGTTCCTAAGGAAGGAGAAGAAGATTTGCTCTGTGCTTTTCTCGTTCTCACGGAAGAAGTGTTAGGGTACAATCTGGTAGACATTCACGATGAGCTCGTTCAATGGATTTTGGATACGAGCAATTTGGGTTTGAAAATGACAGAGCAGCTTTTTGCCTATGACGAGGATTTTTTGCTTGGCCAGATTCGAAATAAAAGGCTGGCAAACAAGGGGACAGCTGATTCCCCGATACTACAACTGAAACACAGAATCGTGAATTTCTTGTTGTACGAGCAATTCAAAAAAGATCCTCTACACTGTGTATTGGGAGATCAACTCGACCAAAACACAATTGACAATAATGTTAAATGCACCTTCATCGTGAAAAGCATACTCCAAAACGCACCGAAGAAGAACGTCATGCCCGCCGCTTCTTCCGAAATGAAATCTCTGGAAGCGGCGTCGCGAAGATTTGATTCGTTCGATTCTTCTACGGTGTGGAAAAGAGATTATCCAACATTAACCCCAGAGAAAATGGCGGAAGCTGGTTTGTCTCTTCTATCTGTGGACTTTACCAATAAAAAAAAACACAGAGTCAAATGCCAGTATTGTAACATTGTGTTGACCCAGTGGCGACATCACGATGACCCCTTCTTTGAGCACTGGCGCGAGTCTAAATTCTGTTCATTCATCCGCAGTAACCGCGACAGTTTGTGGCAAGACTATGGCTATGATGAGGTTGATACCCAAGAAGTAAAGGCATAATTTTGTTGTTGTTGGTTTTTTTGTCTCACCAGCATGGGCACCCAGCTATAGTAGCTCTGATTGAAGTATATATATCTATCCTGTTCGTATGCATTTTTGCTTGCGTGGACACACACCTCGAGGGAAGACATGGAACCCGCGTTGTCGTTTAAAATCTAGGGCTCGCTATCACGGACTACAACAGATCCCGTGCAACGATTGGTTCAAAAGTATGTAGTATCAGCCCGAGGTCTGCAACTAGTGAGATAAACTTCGCGGCCGTTACTTTTTACAGGTGGTTTAGGTGGTGAGGAAGAATTCGTTCGGCAGACGAGAAAATCCTACCTCATCATCCAACGCAATCTCTGTGGCTACTACTTCGGGCAAAAAGTCACGGTTGAGTTAAACCTGACCGAGAAGGAAAAAGATTCCATACCAATCGTGGAGTGGAACGATTGATCGATTTTCAACCTCTGTTGTATCCGAACAATCGGGAAGCGGAAGAGTATGGTGAGATTTTCATGGATGAGTTGTTCGTATTGCTTCAGAGTTTTCAAATATTTACTGAAGTAGATCTGATTGAAATACTTGAAAAACGTGTCAATAATTCTGTTGTTGTTGATGATGATGACACGTCATGTCCTCCGCGTAAAACCGACAACGAATTGATAGCGAGAACTGAGGAAAAGAGGACGCATGAATGAGTTAATTGCGTAGGACGGCACGAACGACTATAGGGCTCGCTATCACGGACTACAGCAGATCCCGTGCAACGATTGGTCCAAAAAGTATGTAGTATCAGCCCCCGAGGTCTGCACTAGTGAGATAAACTTCGCGGCCGTTAGAGGTGGTTTGGGTGGGTGAGGAAGAATTCACCCGGCGGGAGAAATCTACCTCATCATTCAACGGCAACTTCTGTGGCTATTTCGGGCAAAGTTATGTGTGTGTGTGTGTGTGTGACGGTATGGATGTGTATCTAGTGTCCTTTTTGTCAGCGTGGAACTTTGTCAGGTTGCTCTTGCCTCACTTAGACTCTCATTCATGCTACAACAACAACAACAACAACAACAAAGAAGAAGCGTGCGTGTGTCAGCTTGAAGTAAAAAGCGTCAACTTGTTTTGCTCTAAACAGTCTGATTCCCGTATAGAGTGTGATCTCTCAGGAGGAAAACCTGTTATCAGGTCCAAAAGGTATGTAGTATCAGCCCCCGAGGTCTGCACTAGTGAGATAAACTTCGCGGCCGTTAGAGGTGGTTTGGGTGGATGAGGAAGAATTCACCCGGCGGAAGAAATCTACCTCATCATCACAACAGCAATCTCTGTGGCTACTTCGGGCAAAGTCACGGTTGAGTTAAACCTGACCGAGAAGGTTGAAAAAGATTCCATACCATTAGCTTTACAAACCTGACAGGGAACTGCATCCCGGCGATTAACCGTGGGGTCGCGGCAGACCGTAGCAAGCGGGAGTACTATTAGCAGCAGAGGAGTATTAGAGCGGAGTCTGTAGTATTAGAGCGAAGTCTGTAGTATCAGTCCGAGGTCTGCACCAGTGAGATAAACTCGGCCGTTGCTTTTTAGAGGTGGTTTGGGTGGATGGGGAATAATTCCTCCGGCGGAAGAAATCTACCTCATCATCACAACGGCAATCTCTGTGGCTACTTCGGGCAAAGTCACGGTTGAGTTAAACCTGACCGAGAAGGTTGAAAAAGATTCCATACCATTAGCTTTACAAACCTGACAGGGAACTGCATCCCGGCGATTAACCGTGGGGTCGCGGCAGACCGTAGCAAGCGGGAGTACTATTAGCAGCAGAGGAGTATTAGAGCGGAGTCTGTAGTATTAGAGCGAAGTCTGTAGTATCAGTCCGAGGTCTGCACCAGTGAGATAAACTCGGCCGTTGCTTTTTAGAGGTGGTTTGGGTGGATGGGGAATAATTCCTCCGGCGGAAGAAATCTACCTCATCATCACAACGGCAATCTCTGTGGCTACTTCGGGCAAAGTCACGGTTGAGTTAAACCTGACCGAGAAGGTTGAAAAAGATTCCATACCATTAGCTTTACAAACCTGACAGGGAACTGCATCCCGGCGATTAACCGTGGGGTCGCGGCAGACCGTAGCAAGCGGGAGTACTATTAGCAGCAGAGGAGTATTAGAGCGGAGTCTGTAGTATTAGAGCGAAGTCTGTAGTATCAGTCCGAGGTCTGCACCAGTGAGATAAACTCGGCCGTTGCTTTTTAGAGGTGGTTTGGGTGGATGGGGAATAATTCCTCCGGCGGAAGAAATCTACCTCATCATCACAACGGCAATCTCTGTGGCTACTTCGGGCAAAGTCACGGTTGAGTTAAACCTGACCGAGAAGGTTGAAAAAGATTCCATACCATTAGCTTTACAAACCTGACAGGGAACTGCATCCCGGCGATTAACCGTGGGGTCGCGGCAGACCGTAGCAAGCGGGAGTACTATTAGCAGCAGAGGAGTATTAGAGCGGAGTCTGTAGTATTAGAGCGAAGTCTGTAGTATCAGTCCGAGGTCTGCACCAGTGAGATAAACTCGGCCGTTGCTTTTTAGAGGTGGTTTGGGTGGATGGGGAATAATTCCTCCGGCGGAAGAAATCTACCTCATCATCACAACGGCAATCTCTGTGGCTACTTCGGGCAAAGTCACGGTTGAGTTAAACCTGACCGAGAAGGTTGAAAAAGATTCCATACCATTAGCTTTACAAACCTGACAGGGAACTGCATCCCAGCGATTAACCGTGGGGTCGCGGCAGACCGTAGCAAGCGGGAGTACTATTAGCAGCAGAGGAGTACTAGAGCGGAGTCTGTAGTATTTGAGCGGAGTCTGTAGTATCAGTCCAAGGTCTGTAGAATCAGCCCGGGGTCTGTTGTAGTCACGTGATATCGAGCCCCCTATATTAGCCAAGGTAAGACCTTCATTTTGTCACTTAGACGAAAGCCTCTTCATAAATAGAACTGCTACAATTATTATGGATCGTGTGCAATCAAAAAACATGGAGCTGGCGCGTTTTGCTGGGGTATCTCCTGGAGTGGCTACGTCCGGGCCCAGAAAACGGTTTGATATACGGCCGGGAGGCAAAAGGAAAACCTTCGTGTGCGTACCACCCGAACTGGCACTCGTGGCCGTGCGGGAAGTGATGGATCTATCCCCAAAGATAACCAAGGCATCTCTAACGCCAGATGTCCCAGGGGGCGTCAATATATTTGTTGGAGAACGGTACCAGGTGTATGAAGACGACCTAAAGGGCGCTTTTGGATGGGTTTTGAAATCTGTAGAGGTAAAATCGGCCGTTACTTTTCGAGGTGGTTTGGGTGATGAGGAAGAATTCGCCCGGCGGGAGAAATCTACCTCATTGCCTGACTTAGTATTGGTTATTGTTTAATTAAAACTATATATCAAAATTGTGTATGTGTGTGTGAAGGGAAGGATGTGTATCTAGTGTCCTTTTTGTCAGCGTGGAACTTTGTCAGGTTGCTCTTGCCTCACTTAGACTCTCATTCATGCTACAACAACAACAACAACAACAACAACAACAACAACAACGACAACAACAACAACAAAGAAGAAGCGGGCGTGTGTCAGCTTGAAGCAAAAAAGCGTCAACTTGTTTGCTCTAAACAGTCTGATTCCCGTAGAGTGTGATCTCTCAGAAAACCTGTTATCAAAGAAAAACGGGACTTCTCCAAAAACGGGTTTGTACTTTTTTAATCACTCGGTAGTCACTCGGAAAATGTTCGCACTACCGAAGTGTTGTGACTTCTGTCAGGTTCTGGTTTACAGATGACGAAGGAAAATGAATTGCTTACAATGTCAATTATGGAAGATTTTCAACAGTGCGATTCGCAGAGTATTTATAGAAAGACACAACACGAGTTTATCAAAAACTGTCACAGCCACCAGAGTGTTGAAAGACACCAGCCATATTGTGTATCCCGCAATTGTTTCTACCGCTAGTATACAAAACGCGATGGAACTGCGCAATGTCATACAATATGAGAGCGGGACGATGTTTCATCGTTTACCACCCTTAAAGCAAAACGAAACCGAAGAAGAGAGATGTCAAGCTTTAGCCAGTAAAGCGATAGGATTCCTAGAGGGATTTCTCGCCAATAATACGGCAAGCCACATTCGAAGCGTCCCTGCTTTTACAAACGATCAATCACCCACGCATGCTCCCATGGGGTCGCCTTCACGCGGCGGGAGTGTTTCCACAGAGCTACACCACCCCTTTACTTCTCTTCTTTTGTCTTATTTCTGCCTTACCAGTCCTTTCACCTATATTTCCTTCCAAGAAAACTCTCCCTACTATTCCCTGCAGATTTCCAATTCTTTTCTTGTTGTCTTATTTCTATCTGACTGGATCCATCACCTTTATTTCACTTACCAAAAGTCTTCTTTTCCACATCCTTATTTCTCTGCCCCCCCGCATGTCGTAAGAGGCGACTAACGGATTATGTTTCTCCTTTTACCCTTGTTTAGTGGTTCTTGTATAGAATATAGTCAATGTTTGTAAAGATTTTAGTCAAGCCGAGTATGTAAGAAATGTTTAGTCCTTTGTACTGGAAACTTACATTCTCCCAGTGAGGTCATATATTGTACTACGTTGCAAGCCCCTGGAGCAATTTTTTGATTAGTGCTTTTGTGAACAAGAAACACTTAACAAGTGGCTCTATCCCATCTCCCCCCCTTTCCCTCGTCGTGATATAACCTTCGTGGTTGAAAACGACGTTAAAACACCAAATAAAGAATCACCCACGCAGCAAAATTCTGCTAACTCAAACGAGGAGGAGAAAGCCTCGACCGCCCGGCTAAAAACGGCCAATTATAATCGACTTTACTTCAAGTCAAGGGTTGGTGGTGAAGATTATCCAGAAATGCTGCAGAAAAGACAGTTTTTCTCCAGCATTTTGTTTTTTCTGCAGAATAACTGAATAAAGTCATCATCCGCCAAGGATAGAATGGGGCTTGTGTGCGTCGAATCGTGAATGAAGTGCGTGCCAGATTTACAAGACCGTATATTTAAAGCCAGTGTGCGCTCCGGTACCTTCAGTCTTCGTCGTCACCGCCTCGTTCTTCCGTCATCTGTGCAGTATGACTTCAACAAACCCTATGAAGCGATATTATGAAGTGGTTGAAAGGTTGAGTGTCGAACCTTTCGATCACAAGTCCAGTGCTCTACCACCTGAGCTATCTATAGATGTGTATTTGTTGTGCATTTTAATGGCGTGTCAATAAATAAAAGAAAAAAACCAATAACAAGACTTGTCTGTATTTGTGTGTAAGTGTGTTTGTATGCGTGTGTGTGTGTGTATGTGTGTGTTTGCGTGCGTGAGCACATGCGTAGCACATGACGTGTTTGTTATGTATGATCTTCGATGTCCCATTTCTAAGATCAATATTTGATACACACACACACACACACACACACAACACACACACAACACACACACACACGAACAAACACACACACATACACACACACGAACAAACACACACACATACACACACACACTCACTGTACACACGGCCCGGACACGTATACATAGTAACGTTAAGGGAAGTAATAACTAAACATTTCTACATAACCATTTATGATGAATTACTTCCCATTAATCGCATTTTGAGTCGTTCTAAGTTAGCTAGCTGACTGTACGGGGAATTGATAATTAACGGGTTTTTTTATAACACACACACACTCACACACACATACACACACACACACACATGCAGAGAGAGGACTGTTGATACAGCATCACCGTTATGAGAACGTGTCTGTGGTTGCCCCCCCTTGACCAGTACTTATACATCTAAGACAATGTAACAGCCCGAGGAGGAGGTTACTTCCCTTGGATCACTCGGGGTAGAGAAAGAATGGAGAATCTGTTTGTGTTGCTGTTCATAATCACCGTTATGAGAACGTGTCTGTGGTTGCCCCCCCTTGACCACTACTTATACATCTAAGACAATGTAAGAGCTTGACCACTACTTATACATCTAATACAATGTAAGAGCTTGACCACTACTTATACATCTAAGACAATGTAAGAGCTTGACCACTACTTATACATCTAAGACAATGTAACAGCTTGACCACTACTTATACATCTAAGACAATGTAACAGCTTGACCACTACTTATACATCTAAGACAATGTAACAGCTTGACCACTACTTATACATCTAAGACAATGTAAGAGCTTGACCACTACTTATACATCTAAGACAATGTAACAGCCCGAGGAGGGGGAGGAGGAGGTTACTTCCCTTGGATCACTCGGGGTAGAGAAAGAATGGAGAATCTGTTTGTGTTGCTGTTCATAGTCCGCAAAGGACTCAAATTTTGAAAACGTATTTTTGATAGAAGATTTTCTTCTAGACATAAAAAGTCACGCTGTAAACCCCGTCATAGCTTAGTTCGAAAGGGCCTTTCCCCGCTTAAAACATCTTTGTAGTCTACATGGAGGAAGCCGTGTGGGGGTTTCCACATGGCCAAATTCGATCTCAGGCAGTGTAGGGATACTGAAAATATAACAGGAACAGAGAGCAAAGAGTTTTCCACTTGGGCTATAACAGAGTCTTTAAATAAAATTAATGTCTCATCTTTGTTACAGTCAAATCTGACGGGTCCTTAAAAAAACAAATCAAGAGAGGGGAAAAAACCAACAAAGCCAGAAAAAAACAGCTATTGGACGGTAGACACACAAGCTTCCGCAAAAACAACAACCCTGGTCACTAAGTGACTCCCGCTGTATTACCTCAATATCATGGATGTTATGTGATGTGGACCTTTTTTCTTTCATGCGAACACTTTTGATTGTGTGAAAGTTTGTTATCCTCATTTCTAAGAAAAGAAGAAAGCGGGCCGCCGGTGAGAGTGCTCCCCCAACCAGAAAGAAGAAAGATGTAGTGAACGAATGTAGTTGTTGTTGTTGTTGTTGTTGTTGTTGTGGTTGTGGTTGGGTTTTTTTTAGAATTGTAAGGTTTGAGATTTGTGTGTGTGTCCTAAAAAAATATGGGCATGAATTTCGGGTAAAAAAGTACACCTTTGAAATAAATATTTAAAAAAGCTGTGTGTATGTGAGTGTGTGTGTAAGTGTGTGTGTCTCTCTCTCTGGATGAGAGTAACTTTCTTTTTATTTTATGTTTTTAATGTGTTGATGTATTACAAGCATTATTATTGTGGTTGAATGTTTTGGGGATGCTTGGATTTACAAATGATATAGTCACACAACACTTTACAAGACGATAAGAAAACACAAGATAAAAGCAAACTCTCACTGCCACACACCCGCCTCACACATCACATCCGTACAATGATATAACTCAAATAGTAGTTGATATGACAAAGGTTTTTTTATTGTTTTAAACGAACATAAAACATAGTGCACAAAATAGACACATATTGCCGCGCCACCGTTGCGTGTGTCTGTGTGTGTTAATGTATGTATCGCACGGGGTGGTTTTTTATTTTATTTTTTTTTTTTTGGGGGGTGCTGATACGTTTCGCGTATTGTGGTGCGTATTGTTGATTGTCATGGCTGTTCCGCTGTGCGGTTGAGTTAGTGTGTGAATGTATGGTGCACGAGTTGGTAGGAGTGGTGATGTCGTTGTGGTGTGGTATGTTTAGTTGTCGCGTGGGTTGCTATAGGACTGAGTGTGCCAGTCTTGGCGATCCACCACGGTGGGCGTATACAACGAACACACGCGAACCGAAAGTACACACACACAACTGACAGTACCGACATCACACAGGTTTAGACTAGAGAGAAAATAACATTCCACAAAACCTTTAGAGGAGAAAGGAGCTTCATATACCACACACAATTCGGAAAACAATTTAAGAAGTTACTTTGAGAATAATCACAACAAAATATATTCACATTCTATTTTCCTATCCTATTAAAGTCGTCATACACCGTGGCTAATTTAGGCACAGGTTGGACTGACGTCTTATACTTCTTCAGGTAATCAGGGCAGACAGAGCGATCAATTTAATCATCCTTTATATATCTTTCTCCGTCTTTCCTTATTATAGGCCTATTCTTCCGTCCTGTGACTTTCGGTTTTCTAACCCGTCTTTTCTACTTGGCTATTCAACATCCGGTGATTATTTCCATTTTGTTCTAATTTTACCATAGACAACTGCGAACTTGCTAATAGTCAAACATGTGCCAACTTACGCTCATAATAAACCAGTTCGTTCCTCTTAACTCCTTATCTTAAACAAACTTTGACGGGTCTTCTAAGACAATCATTGACCGTTAGATACACTTTGGTATTAATGTCTCGTTTCTGCTTACATTATCACTGACTTGAACCCTTGGAACCTAAATAGCTTTACCTACTGACCACTTGGCTGTTACATGATGCAATCTCACTATACAACTCGTTACTGTCGTAGAGGTTCGAAAAGTTTCTCTTTTTTTGGTACTCTCTTTTTCTTTGTTATGTGTTCCAGACTCACTCTCGGCCTGGGCTCTCTCTCTCTCTCTCTCTCTCATTCCGTCTCTCTCTCTCATTCCGTCTCTTTACGCTATAGACTCATATAGGTGAAAGGACTGGTAAGGCTGAAATAAGACAAAAGAAGTGAAGTAAAGGGGTGCTCTGTGGAAACACTCCCGCCGCGTGAAGGCGACCCCATGGGAGCACCTATTTTAAATTCTAAAGCTAGCTATATGCGAAAGCAAACCCCCTCTGTTGCCCGCACAAATACATCTCCGCCGTCGTCTTATAATCCCGCTAAATTAAAACCTAGACCTGATGGCTTAATTAAACTACCTATTTTAAATTCTAAACCTAAATGGCCTTTTTTCATACTCAGCTCCGTTGGCCTTGGGGCGGGAAAAATGACCTTAGTGGGCCGCGTCCACCTTCTAACGTTTTAAAACCTAGACCTGATGACTAAAACTTAATTAAACTACCTATTTTAAATTCTAAACCTAAATGGCCTTCTTTTTCATACTCAGCTCCGTTGGCCTTGGGGCGGGAAAAATGGCCTTAGTGGGCCGCGTCCACCTTCTAACGTTTTAAAACCTAGACCTGATGACTAAAACTTAATTAATCTACCCTATTTTAAATTCTAAACCTAACTGGCCTTTTTACCCGTTCTTTCTCAGAACATAATCAGCTCCGTTGGCCTTTGGGGCGGGAAAAATGGCCTCCTGGTGTTGGCCGCGTCCACCTTCTAAACGTTTTAAAACCCTAGACCTGATGACTTAATTATTAAACTAACTACTTATTTTAAATTCTGAAGTGGCCTTTTCCGTTCTCAGCTCCTGTTGTGGCCTTGGTTTTTTTGGTCCCACACAGAACAAACAGAGCCTTCGTTTTGTGGACCGCGCCTTCTTTAAAACCCTAGACCTGATGACTTAATTATTAAACTAACTACTTATTTTAAATTCTGAAGTGGCCTTTTTTTCATACTCAGCTCCGTTGGCCTTTGGGGCGGGAAAAATGGCCTCATGGGCCGCGTCCACCTTCTAAACGTTTTAAAACCCTAGACCTGATGACTTAATTATTAAACTAACTACTTATTTTAAATTCTGAAGTGGCCTTTTCCGTTCTCAGCTCCTGTTGTGGCCTTGGTTTTTTTGGTCCCACACAGAACAAACAGAGCCTTCGTTTTGTGGACCGCGCCTTCTTTAAAACCCTAGACCTGATGACTAAAACTTAATTAATCTACCCTATTTTAAATTCTAAACCTAACTGGCCTTTTTACCCGTTCTTTCTCAGAACATAATCAGCTCCGTTGGCCTTTGGGGCGGGAAAAATGGCCTCCTGGTGTTGGCCGCGTCCACCTTCTAAACGTTTTAAAACCCTAGACCTGATGACTTAATTATTAAACTAACTACTTATTTTAAATTCTGAAGTGGCCTTTTCCGTTCTCAGCTCCTGTTGTGGCCTTGGTTTTTTTGGTCCCACACAGAACAAACAGAGCCTTCGTTTTGTGGACCGCGCCTTCTTTATAACCCTAGACCTGATGACTTAATTATTAAACTAACTACTTATTTTAAATTCTGAAGTGGCCTTTTCCGTTCTCAGCTCCTGTTGTGGCCTTGGTTTTTTTGGTCCCACACAGAACAAACAGAGCCTTCGTTTTGTGGACCGCGCCTTCTTTAAAACCCTAGACCTGATGACTAAAACTTAATTAATCTACCCTATTTTAAATTCTAAACCTAACTGGCCTTTTTACCCGTTCTTTCTCAGAACATAATCAGCTCCGTTGGCCTTTGGGGCGGGAAAAATGGCCTCCTGGTGTTGGCCGCGTCCACCTTCTAAACGTTTTAAAACCCTAGACCTGATGACTTAATTATTAAACTAACTACTTATTTTAAATTCTGAAGTGGCCTTTTCCGTTCTCAGCTCCTGTTGTGGCCTTGGTTTTTTTGGTCCCACACAGAACAAACAGAGCCTTCGTTTTGTGGACCGCGCCTTCTTTATAACCCTAGACCTGATGACTTAATTATTAAACTAACTACTTATTTTAAATTCTGAAGTGGCCTTTTCCGTTCTCAGCTCCTGTTGTGGCCTTGGTTTTTTTGGTCCCACACAGAACAAACAGAGCCTTCGTTTTGTGGACCGCGCCTTCTTTAAAACCCTAGACCTGATGACTTAATTATTAAACTAACTACTTATTTTAAATTCTGAAGTGGCCTTTTTTTCATACTCAGCTCTGTTGGCCTTTGGGGCGGGAAAAATGGCCTCATGGGCCGCGTCCACCTTCTAAACGTTTTAAAACCCTAGACCTGATGACTTAATTATTAAACTAACTACTTATTTTAAATTCTGAAGTGG
This sequence comes from Littorina saxatilis, assembly GCF_037325665.1. Lineage (NCBI taxonomy): Eukaryota > Metazoa > Mollusca > Gastropoda > Littorinimorpha > Littorinidae > Littorina > Littorina saxatilis. Next base: position 43,055,916 of record NC_090251.1, on the reverse strand, counting down.
CCTTTTCCGTTCTCAGCTCCTGTTGTGGCCTTGGTTTTTTTGGTCCCACACAGAACAAACAGAGCCTTCGTTTTGTGGACCGCGCCTTCTTTAAAACCCTAGACCTGATGACTAAAACTTAATTAATCTACCCTATTTTAAATTCTAAACCTAACTGGCCTTTTTACCCGTTCTTTCTCAGAACATAATCAGCTCCGTTGGCCTTTGGGGCGGGAAAAATGGCCTCCTGGTGTTGGCCGCGTCCACCTTCTAAACGTTTTAAAACCCTAGACCTGATGACTTAATTATTAAACTAACTACTTATTTTAAATTCTGAAGTGGCCTTTTCCGTTCTCAGCTCCTGTTGTGGCCTTGGTTTTTTTGGTCCCACACAGAACAAACAGAGCCTTCGTTTTGTGGACCGCGCCTTCTTTAAAACCCTAGACCTGATGATGTTGTTTTCCCCCTAACTAGTGAAAGACAAATTGTTTTTTTCTCTCTCTCTCTCTCTCTCTCTCTCTCTCTCTCTCTCTCTCTCTCTCTCTCTCTCTCTCTCTCTCACACACACACACACACATACAAAATAAAGGAGGGGTCAACCACACACATTTACCTTTTTTGTTAAAAATTTGAGACGATCTGGCTAGCTGGCTGGCTGGCTTTGTGGGGTCGGGGTTGCTTTCCTTGTTGTTATTTTTTTAAGTTGAAAGGTCCTTTCTGTGTGTAAAATATAAAACAAAATGTTGTAAACTCGCGAAAGATAAAGAGATATTATGAGGAAATGTCATAATAATACTACATGACACTACATGATATACTCCCTTATAAATTAATGTGGCTAAACTAATCCTAATACTTATGGTCCCAGCATAGAATTCTGAGTTTGTTGGTATTCAGCACCATGCTTTTGCATTATTTGGCAAGAAGAATCGTGGCAGACTGCCTCATCTACATTTCAACTGGTGACCCAAAATATATTCTTTACTTTCAATTACGCGTTTGGCTTAAAACTAACAACATACGCTATAACATCAACCCGACTAATTGCTAACACATCGCGTGGACTGCTGGCACGCCTAGCTTTCTTTGTCTCCGAGTGCAAAACCTACGTGGTCGGTTATCGCAGCCACAGTGGCCTCAGTTTGGTACATAACACTATTTCCTGACTTTCAGCACAGCCCTAAATAGCAAACATGTTTGCCACGAAAATGTCTTATACCATACTGCAGGGATAATTTACAAAAAAGTAATATTGACCCAAACAAAAAGGCTCGGCGATATCAGCTAGTCAACAAAGACACGAAACACTTTATCGACAATCATCTTCGACCGGTCTCTAGCATTCCAATTTACACAACTTCTCATGGTACCTACAGTACAAATATTGTTACTTATACCAACAATCATCAATATAAAACATCATTAGAACAAAAAAGATACATAATTATATTCAAAAAGCGTTAAAGTTAAACACCTACCGGCTATTCTCTCAGCCTGCGTTGTCAGACATCACAGAACACAACCTGCTCCTTCCCGAGTTCGAGCGCAAATCATGAAAGAACCACGCCAGCCTCGGCGGTACCCCTGCATAATTTGAGATCATCCACACAAACTAGTTCCTACAATAATGGCGCTAAGACTGCCATTCCCTAACTTGCTACAAATATAAAGTTTGTCCTTACCGAAGGGCTTCGTTATTCCGTTAAATTATAAACTTGGTAATATTTCTTGTTGCAATTATTTTCTTCGTAGTTTTGGGAATAAAATTACTACGCCGTTAGCACGCCCCATGAGTACACTGTGTGCGTCCGAATCGCGGCCGGCGCCTTGCTCGAGTCCAACAAGGGCCAAGAGCTAGGCGTGGGGAATGTGAGCGTAGGTTAGGTCACACCTAATCCTTTGAGAGCAGGTCACACTTTGATCGCTTCTTGTGTTCATGATTAAATCAAATCAGTTTACTGTTTTCTATGGGATTGACAACAAAAGGGATTGAATCAAACAAAAGTTCAACATCCTTCGTGAAGATTTTTTTTAGATTGAAAGAAGTGTAAATGACGAAAGAAAGTGATGGACTAAGTACGCCGGCTGGTTTAGGGCATTGCAAGAGTCGAGATGGATATATCATGTGTTACTCTGTGCAAGTGAGAGAAAGACACACAAGTATTAGTCGGTGTAGATTACAATGAAATTTCAAGCCGATGAAGACACACTTTCTACCTAAGACATGACGGGGGTTTACAGCGTGACTTTTTATGTCCAGAAGAAAATCTTCTACCAAAACAACGTTTTTCAAAATGTGAGTGCTTATCGTGACTATCATCGCTCAGATGATAACCCCACGTCCGATAAAGACCCCCCTGCGTGTTGAAGGGGGGGGGGAATTCATTTGTTTTTTATGTGTTTAGATTGCAGTATACCCACCATATTGAAAACCCAACACGTCTTCCTCCATGTAGACTTCAATGAAGTGCTAAGTGAGGAAAGGCTCTTTCGAGCTAACACATGACGGGGTTCACAGTGTGACTTTTTATGTCTAGAAGAAACCAAATTTTTCAAAATTTAAGTCCTCATCGGACTGGGGGTGTTATTTTTAACTGTGTTTATAACAACAAACAATACAAATATCAACAAACAATACAAATATTAACAAACAATAACAACAAACAATACAAATATTAACAAACAATACAAATATTAACAAACAATAACAACAAACACAAGCAATTGTGAACACTTTTTATTTGACTGTCCATTGTACACGAATGTTAGAGCAACCACTAATGATACTCTACCAGATAATAATAATATTACTGTTTTGTGTGCTGTGTACGGTACTAGTGACAAGTCCTTGGATGAAAACGCAGCGCTGTTTCATCAGATTCAGAAATTTATATTAGACAGCAAACGTTTTTGTTAATACCATATGTTTAGTCATTTTGCTATTAGAGCTTTGAATTGATCTCTCTCTCTCTCTCTCTCTCTCTCTCTCTCTCTCTCTCTCTCTCTCTCTCTCTCTCTCTCTCTCTCTCTCTCTCTCTCTCTCTCTCTCTCTCTCTCTCTCTCTCTCTCTCTCTGATTGTCCTCTGTGTCTCTATGTGTGTGCCTCTATGTGTGTGTCTCTATGTGTATGTGTGTGTGTGTGTGTGTTTGTGTGTGTGTGTGTGTGTGTGTGTGTGTGTGTGTGTGTGTGTGTGTGTGTGTGTGCGTTGTGTGTGTGAGATTTCCGTACCACTGTTGCTATAGTTAACGTTGTTGTTCTTGTTTTCATTTGTTTAAATATCAAGCATTTATAATATTGTCCGCCACATTACTCGTTTGTTTCTAAGAGCACATTTATAAGTTTATCTCGTTGTTCTCCCCGAATTACAACTTTCAATTACGGCTTTGTATCTATGCAACTGAATAAAAACTGTTTAAACCAAGCAGTAGGATATCCCATGACCGGGAAGGGATACGTCGTCAAGCCTCTTTTTCTCTGTAGTAGGTTGCTTGTGCAAATTATTCGAGTTTCTGTCTTTGAATTAAAACCCCATTTTAAAAAATTCGTCGTTTCATATTTGTTGCGTTTGTTCACTTTTTAAAACGGGAACTCACCAAAACCACACACTACTTCACACACATTTTATTTTATTTTTTTACTCAGAAAGAGAATGAGAGGTCAGAGAGAGAGCCGCTTGTTGTCCGCTGACGGCTGGGGTATCGCGAAATAAAAGCGAGCTCCCCGCTCGCAGATCGCCTCAGGAGATTAAATAGGTGGTAAGCACAGCTGGTGTTGTTAAAAGTAAATAACCAAGCTATGCGCGACCGTGTGCATAGAAATAATGAATAGAGAGAGAGAGAGAGAGATTAAAATCAACGCTATTCAGCTCGTCGTTGCCGGCTTGCTTGGCAGAAACATTCGCCGCGCCAGTTGATACCACTAGCCCCGTCCCAACAAATTCTCGCCAGTCTTTATTTTCTCCCATTTTCCTTTCCGAACAAGCCACAACTTAAAACGGGGACATGTTCTCTCGCTCTGAGAATCGCTCTCACCACAGAAATAATACCACCAGCCCCGTCCCAACAAATTCTCGCCACTCTTTATTTTCTCTCATTTTCCTTTCCAAGCCACAACTTAAAAACGGGGACATGTTCTCTCGCTCTGAGAATCGCTCTCACCACAGAAATAATACCACCAGCCCCGTCCCAACAAATTCTCGCCACTCTTTATTTTCTCTCATTTTCCTTTCCAAGCCACAACTTAAAAACGGGGACATGTTCTCTCGCTCTGAGAATCGCTCTCACCACAGAAACAATACCACCAGCCCTGTCCCAACAAATTCTCGCCACTCTTTATTTTCTCCCATTTTCCTTTCCGAACAAGCCACAGCTTAAAACGGGGACATGTTCTCTCGCTCTGAGAATCGCTCTCACCACAGAAACAATATCACCAGCCCCGTCCCAACAAATTCTCTCCACTCTTTATTTTCTCCCATTTTCCTTTCCGAACAAGCCACAGCTTAAAACGGGGACATGTTCTCTCGCTCTGAGAATCGCTCTCACCACAGAAACAATATCACCAGCCCGGTCCCAACAAATTCTCGCCACTCTTTATTTTCTCCCATTTTCCTTTCCGAACCACAACTTAAAACGGGGACATGTTCTCTCGCTCTGAGAATCGCTCTCACCACAGAAACAATATCACCAGCCCCGTCCCAACAAATTCTCGCCACTCTTTATTTTCTCTCATTTTCCTTTCCAAGCCACAACTTAAAAACGGGGACATGTTCTCTCGCTCTAAGAATCGCTCTTGCTCTCTTTTTTATTTTTCTTTCCAACCACAGACACACATTCTGGTTTATCAACGCTGCTGGTGGTGCTGAGTGCAACAATTAGATGCTTGGGGCGGAGAGAGAGAGAAAAAAAAATTCGTATTAAACGCAACCACTCAAAAAAGAGTGTTCTGAAACTATCTCGTCATAGCTCGTACGACTCAACTTTTGTTGTTTAGTTTTGGATCTCACAAATTTTGGCTCGGAATTGTTACTATTCATTGTGCAATTTTAGTGATAATGTATTACTCAGAGAATGAGAGATTGCCCGTTTTTTTTTAGTTTTTTTTTAGTCATGGTAACACTTTCAAAAGGTATCAACACTACTGGTGCGTGCCACAAGGAAAACAGAATAATAATAATATTTCCAGTTCCTTTTCCACACCAACGGAAACGTATGTTCTCTTTCTTTTCTCTCATCAACAACAAATCACGCTCACATTTCTCCAGGAGTGTTTGGTGTCTATGTAAACTGTGTTCACTAGACTGATATGCGATGAGATCAAGAGCGTTGCAACTGGGAATATTATTTTCAATCTATGAAAAACAACAAATGCAGTGTGTTTCCCCCACAGACTCAAAAAATGGCAGAGTTAGTATCAGCATATAAGGCCGCCGCCAAATCCTCTATTATTAAGTGTCCAGCCAGCTTGGAAAACCGCAGCTGTCGAATTTGACCCACTGCTGGGAGATTAATGACTGGCCCGCACCTGGGCCACTCAGCCCAGCTGGCAGAAATAGCATAGAAGCACTGTACAGCGCTTTGCTGAGGCCTTTTCGTTGTAATCTTAAAAGTGTACACTGTGACTGAGTTTTATAACGATGAGCGAGTCAACATGCACGGCCACTGTCTTTGCTTGTTGCAGAGAAACTGAGCACAAGATGTAATAACCAGTTTCTCAACGACAATTTAACTGTACATTTTTGATTTGTTGATGATTCCATTATTCTTGTTATTTTACTTTGAGACGATGATAAACTTGACACACCGCCGAAGCGCTCATTTATAAAAGATCATCACAAGACTGCAAGCGACAGACGAGATGTACTGAGAACTTTTGTTTGTTTATATTTCGTTTAAACTTACAAAGTGATCTCCAAATTATTATGCTTTCTCTGTAAGAGTTTAATTTTGTGGGAAGCATTCTCCATTTCTCGTGTTTTGAATTTGGCGCAGTGAGAGTTTGTTTACATCCGCGCCGGCTTGCGGCATTCAACTACGGCTTGACCTTCCCTTTGTAATTGGGACATTTCTAAAACGTTATGACGCACGTATTTTCCATCGGCCGCGCCCTGTACTGATTTTCTGAAAGTAAAGTTCTTACTTTAAACTTTTAATGGGCCAACAATGTTAAATACACGACCACTTTAGGAGCTTTCAAGCTGATGTGGAAACAAATTATTTTTGTAATCTCTAGCCGGCCGACACTAGCCTGGGTTCACTTCTGGAAAAGTTCAAGTTGATCACGGAAGTAACATATTTTCGACTGTTTAATTTTAATTTTGTCTCCCAACACGCTCCTCTTAAATATGAGCGTATAATTAATTCAATGTTAAACTTTAATATTACTCTAAACCGAGTTCTCGTTCCAACGGAGTTTGTTGCCATAATGGAGAAATAAACAAGCAATCATGCATCGTCTGCTAAACTGCGGCCCAGCCCGTCGCAGGCAGGCTTTGATAATAGAAATAAAATGTTCCCCAACTAACAGCGGCTTCGTGAGTTGCTAGGCCGTTGAGGGTAATCATTCTTGGCTTCTCTGTCAGCGCCTGGTGATACTGCTGCAGGGGCTTCGCCGTTCGCGGCTTTACGACACCCTGACGATCTTATTTGGCAAAGAGTGTATCCCTACTTCGGATTCCGTATAAGCTCGTATAAGCTCGATCTTTGGTATCCAGCTCGCTGACCGGGTGTAATAACAGCGTGTTCGCAGGTCCACTCAGGAGATTAGATCCGCGGTAGCGCAGGTGCCAGCTGGTGTTGTTAAAAGTAATGAGCCAAGGTATGCGCTGCCGTGTATTCTGATTTTATCAACGCTACTGCTGCGTGCCTGCCGTACAACAGAGAGAAAAAAAATGATATTCCCCCTAGAGAAAGGGAGAATGTACGTTCTGGCTCACCGATTCCGACAGACCCTAAATATTAACGCAAAATAGGCTTCTGGACTAAACTTTTACTAAAATGAAACATGCGACAAAATCAGAAAAATACTGCATAAATCCATACAAAAAAAATACAGTAAAGTAAGGTTGTTTTGAACCAATGCCGGGTCTGTCGGAATCAGTAACCCAGAACGTACATTCTCCCTTTCTCTTATACAACATTCTTAAGCTCAATACGCTCTCTCATTTACAAACTTTACTTCATATGTTCTTTCACTGTTAGAATTATATCTGATACATGCAATGTGACTGTCTAAACGAATAGTTAACTCTTTACAAGTGATTCTATTTTTACTTTTTCTTCCCGTCCTATTTGAATCCCCTTTTTTAAAAACTGCTTTTTCAGATCTTCTATATCGAGTGGCTTGTTATATTCAGCTCGTGTTTTTGTTTGAATACTTGCTTTCTTACTTTTGTAGTCATCAAAGTCTGTTTGTATCTGTTTGAATTCTTCGTCAGAAACTTTTGAATCTTCAAGTGCTTTACTGATAGACAGTTTTAGGCTAGACAATTTTGATGATGCAAGAGTGGAAATGGATTCGTGTTTTTCAAGCTTTTTCACAATTTTTTTCATTATAGCTGATGCTATAAATGATAAACCACCAACTGCTGCTGCGACACCACCTAGGATTAGAGAAACTGGAGTCCCTACTCCGGTAGCTAACAGAATTGTTCCCGTTACACCTGCAGCTGATGCAAGGATAGTAGAACCAGTGCTGGCATTAGAAAGGCTGTTGTAAGTTGTTGAGTACTTACGTCTAGCGCGAGAATATTTTTCTAATTCATCTTCTAGTTGTTTTTGTATATTACTAATGTGTGCCAGTCTGAATTGTTGACTTTCTGCTGCACTTTCATCAATATTAGGATAAAGCTTCACACTGCTAGTCATCTTTTTAATGCAAAATATAAAATATTTATCTTAATTCTCACTGGCCAGTGTTTCTGCTAAGCTTTGAAGCTGTTCATTGCTTAACACCTTATCTGTATAGTAGAAAGCAATCAAATCAAGATAAGTAAGATTAATACTTCTTATTTCTGTTAAATTATTTATATCTGCGTTAACAACAACATTTTGGTTTGACGTCTGTTTTTTTATTGTGTTAGAATCCTTTTGAACAGCAATAAATACTCTGACTTCTTCAACATTTAATGGTCTCCAGTTGAGATTTATTCCTCTCATTAGAACAGTGTTTGTGGTTTCTTCCCTTTTCCTGACAACTATATCAAATATCATAGTTGCATTCTGCCCTATTGGAAGCTTGGGTATAAAATCGACAATGGTGTCAGCGTCCTTTTCAACACTTTGTTTTCTGTGAATGAGATAGTTGTTCTTATGGAAAGGTTTAACTGCAACTTCTCCCCTGCTGTTAATTGCAGGAACAAGGCTAACAATTAGTGGTTTAGCATTGATTGACTTACGGAATGTGTCGTCTTTTCCAACAAGAGTGTATGGACTCACAAATTCAAACTTCATTTCCCAGTCAATCTTTTTGATAACAGGACTAAGTACCCATTTTTTATTCTGATGTTTCCACATGTAGAATGTGTCATCGACAATTGGATCAGGTACATTAACATCACGGATTTGACCTAGTTTGAGGAATCTTGGTTTCTTTTCATCGTCGATTTCCTTTCTCTTGTAATAACCGGTGTCTGTAAACTCGAATGCATACACTGCACCAACTTCAGCATTGCTCTCAAAGTCGATAGCGTCTGCTAAATCTTTCAACTCTATAGTTGAACATGCAACAGGATAAGCTATTGTAGGTCCACTCGACATTTTAATACTCAATATTTTATGGAACTATTTCCAATGTAATGTTAAACAAACAATCAACTGGTTGTCCACTTTGATTTTTCAGATCAATGTGTAGGAATTCATGACACCCTTCCTCCAAGTCCTTGAACTGAAGTGTCTTAAATGTTGGCACGTGCATTTTACAAAAAGAGGCATCACTCGGTGGAAGAATCCTAAGCAGATCAGAACGCTGATCATTAAACAGATTATAGGATGTGTTAAGCTCTCTCATGTGAACAAACAGTACACTGTTAACATCCATGTCAATGGGACGTGTTCCCTTGTATAAATTTGTAATTCCAAGCATATCAAGGAGTTTGGTTGGAAACTCAACGTTTACTTCTCTAGTTTTGGGCATAGTAAGAGTAGCAATGAGACTTGCATGATTTAAACTCGCTGTAATACCTACTGGAGCAAACAATTCTTTCTCTAAAGTGCAGAAGTCATAGTAACCATCTTCTACAGAATGTGTTTTACCATTAATTCTAACCCAGTTGTTAGCCTTTTTTTTACTGATATTATACCAAGTAACCTTGTACATAATTTCATGCAGTGCAACTTTCATTCCTCCATTTTGATTGTTGATAGGGTTTGCAAGTTTAACTGGCACACTAGTCTTCACATTTGTTAGTGTGATAAACATTTTTTATTCAACAACAAAAATGAGTCAGTATAAATTCAACAAAGATGTTAAATACAAAACTGGACCATATTACAATCCAAAGACTATTTCTTTCCATGAGTTGGACTTTGCTGTAACAGAAACAGAATCCATTCGCGTTAAAGTGCCTGACCCATTCCATTCTTACCTAAATCCCCCAATCAAAAATGATAGTGTTCCAAAGATGTGGAACTCTCACCCAATTCAGTTCTATCAGAATCAGTTAAACTTTGCAATATTCTGTGCAACCACGGGATGTGGAGTGTCCTATGCAGACCACATGAATAATTCAAACTTACTGACAAAGTGTGTGTACACATTTCACGTTTACTATCAGTGCAGGAGAATCTTGTCTGAACTTCAGGCACCAATGCCGCATGAAAAGAGCTGGAACCCATTCAACAATAGGATAAACATGAAAGTGTATGAGCGTCTCTGCAATGAATTCAATATAGATTTTAAGACCGACTTTAGGCAAAAGCAAGACAAAAACCATGGCATGGGAACACTATATTTATGGGGTGTCCACAGGAGGTATAATTTTGATTACTGGCCAGGTCATACATCTTTTTCTTCAAATGTGCAGGTACAGTTAGGATCAATAGAACAACAGCACCACAATGCATGGACTACTTTTATATTAGACACCGGCAAAGGTTTCACTGGATCAGGTGTTGAAAGGATCAATGAATCTATCCGAACATATGCGTGGTGCTTGCTAGGCTCGCAGGCACAGACACGATCAAACATAATGAGAACAAGCACAGGGTTTGGTGCACAGAAACAGTTGTTATCAAATTTAGAAGATGTCATAAACTCTGCAGTTGATCTGCCTTCCAGCATCAAAAGGTATCAAGACTCTCTCCGTTATGCAAGATCAAAAGTTGACTTTGCTGTTGGTAACGGCCTTTACATGTTACCTTCTGATCTCCAGCTGCAGATTGGAACAATAACAAATTATAACAATGAAATCATTATTGCTAGTGACACCCAGCCGCTTGGAAAGGGTGAAGAACTGAATTCAGAAATCAGAACGATGTTACAGCCATATCACAATGAACAGAAACAAAGCGTGACAAGTGAAGATCACGCTGCAGGTGAAGATCATTCTGTCACTAGTGATGATCAAGCTGTTAGTATTAGTGATGATCATGAATCGCAGAAGACTGCTCTAGTAATTGGTGGAGTGGGTGTAGGCTTACTTTTGCTTTATTCTCGTTAGCAGAACACCTGCAATTAAAACTATTAGAGTCCAGAGATGTTCAGCCATGAAACCAACAACTTTACCTGCAAAAGATAACAGCCAGCTAACAATTGAACCAATGATTCCTGGAAGTGCATCCAAAGCTTTTGCTGCTAGTTTCTTTAATAGTTCTGCAATGTGTTTGAGTTGTTTCTTTACCCATCCCGGATCAGATGGAGATGAAGGTGAAGGTGGAGGTGGAGGTGTGACAGTGCCACCTGTGAGTGTTAACACTAATGTGCTTATTGCAAATCCTAACGCAGTTAGTATACTAGCTATTGTGATTCCCTGCTCTCTGAAAAGCGTTCTAATTCTTTCAGCAAGAGTTGTGTCTTCGTAAAGGATTCTTTGAATTGTATTTTTTATTCTGCTGACCTGTGTTCTCAGTTGTTCTCTATTGTTACTTAGAACTTCTAACCTTATGGCTTTCTCCTCCTGCAAATCTTTTAAACGCTTAGAAATTCTGTTTTTTACTTCTTGTTCTAGGTTCAAATCATCAGCATCAGCAAGTTTTTGTTTCTCTTTGTTTATATCTTCATCCAGCTGACCTAGTTTTGACAGATTATTTGCTATTTCACCTCTGATGGTTTGTAGTGATTGATTAAGGGCTTCTATTTCTCTCATAGGTAATAGTTCATGTGGAGTCTTCAGTGAAGTTTCCTCAGAAAAAGAAGTCTCTATCTCTTGTATAAGTTGATCAGCCTCATCTGCAAGTTTATTAAGATCTTGCAATGGAACAGATTCTATTTGAGTAGCAGTTGGTAGTCCTAGTTCTGCTTGTTGAAGTAAGGAAACAACATGGGAAGATGATGACCGTGTGCTAGGCACAATATCTAATTGCCTAAGTCGATTAGCAGTAAGTTTTTGTTTTAGTGAAACTTTTGATAGAAACTTAGCAGGATTAGATTTATATGTAAGTTGGACTTTTTCTCCTTTATCGCTAGTTGTATATAAATGATTTGCTTCCATTTTGAACTGGTTTGGATCTAAAACATCAGGTTCTTCTCCTAAACTTTTGTAGAAATCTCTAACTTTACCTTCCAGAAGTTCATGTCGTGCCACCTCATAATGCAGTGAATGATGGTAGGGAACCAAAGGGATTGCTTCGCTCATGTCGTCCGCTGGCTCAAATAAATCTTCAAATCCACCTTCTGCCATTTGTAACTTATTTTTTATTTTGAAAATAAAAAAAGATGGCACAATCGTTCGGTTCTGTTCTTGATCCTTACAGAAGGCTGAAAGAACCTCTCGGGGTAAAAGGAATAAGGCAAACAGTTATAGTCACAAATAATCCTTCTACTATTGATCAGAATGAAATACTTACTGTTAGGTTTCCTAATCTAGGTAAGAACGATGTTATTGTACCAGGCACTGTAAGACTATCATTCAAATTAGAATTAGAATCTGGCTCAGATGCAAATAGGACTTTGGCTTATAATGTAGGAAGAGCAATTGTGAGGAAGATTACTGTCAAACTGGAAGGGCGGGAAGTGATGTCATTGAATAATGCAGATGTATTTTTAGTTTACGCAGATAATTGGTTGACTGACAATGAAAAGAAAAACAGAGTGTTTCAAGGGATTCAGTCAGACAATGGGATAAAAGTTAGAATAGGAGCCGGAGATAAAGCTGACAACAAAAAAGATAACGCTGTCAATGTTGCTTTTGGAAACAAATTTTGTATTCCACTTGACTTTGAACTCATAAATTCACATCCTCCCTTCTATCAAGGAGCATTGCGTGACAGGCTGTCATACGACCTGACTTTCAATAGTTATGATCGTGTTATGCTTTCAGAAGACCCGGAAGCAAAGTATAAGGTGTCTGGAATTTCTTTAGAGTTTGATGTTGTAAACCATCCTGAACTGGCTAGACTTATAGAAAATCAGTACAGTTCTAAGCTGCCTATCTATTATGAAAGAGTGTTGAATCACAGTACACTTTCAAAAAGCCAGGCTGATCCAATCTGGAACATTAACTTGAATACACCAGCTAGGTCAATGAAGGGAATACTTATGTTGTTTGAGGAACCAAAAGATTCATATGAAAGGCAAATAGAAAAGTTTTACAATCCACTAATCAATAGAGTATATTGCACAATTGAAGGGCAGCCAAACCAAATATTTGCATCTGGCATGCTGCCATACCAACACTATGATGAAGCAAGAAAGTACTTTACTGGAGGAAGATTGAAAGACCCAACATCTGATCTTGTGGCTAAAGATCTACATTTACACGGTGTTGGTGTAGAAGATTTCTTGACAAATAAATATGCGTTATGGCTGGATCTCAGAACAACTGACGACAACAAACTGCATGGAAGTGGAAGGCGAATTGAAAACGGATCAGAAGGAATCACAATACAAATTGAAAAGGAAGTAGGGAGTAGTAGTAAATCAGTTAAGATCTACGTGTTTGTTGTGTCAGATGCGCAGTTAAACATCTCTGAAAGCAGATTACAGGATATTGTTTATTGAACGTGTTAAAATGAAGTATCTAGATTTTCTTCCAAAAGATCCACACTGTTCTTTGATTTGTGGGGCAACAGGTTGCGGCAAAACAAGATATGTTTTGGATTTATTACAGACTGTTTACATAAATCACTTTGAACACATAGTCATATTCTGTCCAACCATAAAGCATAACAGAACATACAAGGAGAGAAAATTCATATGGTCTGATCAAAATATATTTATTGTAAATCCTTCTGATCGTCTAAATGTTTGCTTGGAGCATTATTTCGATCTTTTTCAGAACACACCAACACTGTTTATTATTGATGACTGTGCAGCAGAACGTGACATTGTTAGAAAGAAAAGTGCACTAGCAAAGCTTGCATTCAGTGGACGACATGCATTAATATCAGTTTGGATATTAACACAAAAATACAATGCAGTTCTGAAAGACTTTAGAGAGCAACTCAAAACAATAACATTGTTCTATTCAAAGGACCGTGACAGTTTTGAAGAGTGTCTTCGAGAAAATGATGTCATTGAAAACAAACAGGAGAGAGAAAGAATAAAGAATAATCTGAAATCTTCTAAGCACTCGAAACTGGTTTTAAAAACTGATCAACCAGTTCAGTATGTATGTTTGTAGAAATCCTTGCTAAGTTCTTGTCAAGTTCTTACTCAAGTTCTTGACAAGTTCTTACTCAAGTTCTTGTCAAGTTCTTGTCAAGTTCTTACTAAGTTCTTGTCAAGTTCTTACCCAAGTTCTTGTTAAGTTCCTACCTAAGTTCTTACTCAAGTTCCTACCTAAGTTCTTGTTAAGTTCCTACCTAAGTTCTTACTCAAGTTTAATTACTAGATTTTTATTTTATTCTGCATCAAAATAAAATGAACTGTGATGAATTGCTGATGCAGACTTCTACAGATATTGAAATCTGTGACAGTAGGACTATACCTGATAAAAAAGAAAGATTGTATTCACTTGCTGTTTGTGGAAAAACAAAACACTACCTTGGGCGGCAGTTAACTGTGGAAGAAGTACAACATCTTTCCTCAGAAGATATAGAAAAGTATCATGGACGGTATGAATCAGTGCTTGGTTCTAAGATGGTTAGAAGTATTGGACAGACTGTTATAGGTTTGTACACAAAGATTTTTGGACATTTTACACCTCTCGACTCGGAGGAAGACTTAACACATGATCTAACTCATGACCCTGTTGTTTCCAAGTCCCTCGAATCTCTTGCCTGTGGCCTGTATTATCGATTTGGTGCTTTATTAGTACCATTTGTTGCTGGATTAATTACTTTCAAACACATTAATTTTCAGAATAAAAAAGATGACAGATCAGTTGAAGCAGACAGTGGAGCAGACGAAAATACCAGAAGTGAACACAGTGACAAAGAAACCTGGTAGAGTAGAAGCAGGAAAAAAACTAGCCGAATGGAACAGACAAAAAAAGTTAAATCAAAAGGCAAAGCAGAACATTATGTCTGAAGTTGAGCAGACACCAAACATTCCTGAAGTGACTAAGGTCACACAAACTGATCAAGAATTAAAATCTTCATTTCTATCATACAGAAAAGTAGCTGTAGCAGCTGTTGTTGGAGGAGGTGGATACTTGCTTTACAAACTTTGGCAAGGCAAATATAAAGTGTCAGAAACACCAAAATCAGAAACACCAAAACCAACAAACAAAGCAGTACAAACAATAAAAAAGCCCACAGTAGTACCTGCAGTGGATTCATTTCATATGGAATAATTTTAATATTTTAATTTTGATAACATAAAAATGAGTTCTGAAAAGACAATAGTTAATCTAGTTTATCACGCTGCAGTGATTGGAGGCTTGAGTGTAGGTTACACAATGCTGGGTAAAAGTCTCCTCAGAATGAAACCAGCCGACTTGGGAAAGTTAGACTTCGAAGACGGTGCTAAACTAATTGGTGTTGTGACAGCTTCCTTTGCAACAAAAGACTTTTTGGTGAAGCAAGGAATTATTCCAGAAAATATAAACATGTAAGACAATAAAATGGCTAGCTTGGTTATGATGGTGGGAGGTGCGATTGTAAATGCGCTTGCATTTTCTGGCAGCAACTATTTGTTTTCTAAACTGCAAAATGGTGAAGAGAGGGAAAGGCACAACAAAGCCATGGAACAACTGGCGAAAGCACAGGATGAATACGAGAAGAAACGAATTGCGCAGTTAGACTTTATGAATGATAAACTCAGGCAGCAAGGACATGCAAACAAAACCTTTGCCAATGTTGATGCAGCCATTCAAGAATACTATCTTGTAACTGGAAAGAAAATGAAGACAAGTGCTCCTCCAAAACTGGGTGACTTTTATCAGCCTTCAGAAGAGCAGAAGGTGGGCGAGATTGTTTTCATTGTTATTGGTATGGCTGTTGTTTACTTTATTGCGCGTGCTGTCAAATCTTAATATTCTGTCATTTAAAAAACCATGAGTGATGCTTTGTTATCTAAAATATATTATTCCCCAAAAGGATACTGGAAAGGAAGAACTGCTATTGACAAGCTCAGTGACGCAGCAGGTGTTTCTCAAGATACAGCAAAGAAATGGTTGTCAAAGCAGGCAGTTTGGCAGATCTATTTACCTGCACCAAGAAAAATTACACGACCACACTTTGTTAACATTAAACCGAATGACACTCATCAAATAGACCTGCTGTATTTACCGCATGACACAGTCAGAAGGAAGAAATATAAGTATGCACTGACTGTAGTTGATGTTGCAACAAGATACAAAGATGCTGAACCGTTGACAGAGAAAAGTGCTATAGCTACAGCTGTTGCCCTGCAAGAAATTTACAGACGTGGACCACTAAAGTATCCCAGAATGATTCAGTGCGATGATGGTAAGGAGTTTAAAGGAGCTGTCAACCAGCTTCTGTTAAAACATCATGTTACAGTGAAGAGAGGTATTCCAGGAAACCACAGGTCACAGGCTATTGTTGAGAGCTTTAACAAACAGTTGGCAGAAAAACTGTTTTCATATCAGTACCATCAGGAATTTTTGGACACAGAAAGTAAATTGCGTAACACTGAATGGGTCAAAAGATTACCATCAGTACTTAGAGCAATGAATCTGGAGGTATTTAAAGCTACAGGGTTAAGACCAGTTGATGCAATCAAACAGAAAACAATACCTGTT
Organism: Littorina saxatilis; assembly: GCF_037325665.1. Lineage (NCBI taxonomy): Eukaryota > Metazoa > Mollusca > Gastropoda > Littorinimorpha > Littorinidae > Littorina > Littorina saxatilis. The sequence goes on along the minus strand of NC_090251.1, from coordinate 43,039,636 downwards.
GCTCCAAAGTCAACAACACCAGTGGCATTACTACCTTTCAATCAGAAAGTCAGATATTTATATGCACCCGGTGAAGCTGAGGGTGACAGCAGGAAGCGTGCAACGGATCCAATCTGGAGTATTGACATTCATGAAATCAAGAGAGTAGTAGAGACAAATCCACCTATATATTACTTGAGAGAACCAGCACCGCAAAGAGCCTTTGTAAAAGAGGAATTACAATTAGTTCCACGTGGTACAAATGTTAAATGATTTTTTATTTCAGATTTTATAGTGTTAACAAAAATGGAAGCTCTGAGAAAGAATTGCAACTTCATTTTTTTAATTTATATTTTTATTTTGAGTTATAAAATCAAACTCACAGCGATGGAAGACTCTGTATTAGAATCTTTATCGACAGTATTTGACACCGTTGAATTACAAGTAACGGATCCTCAAAATGTGCAGTCCAGTGTGCAAGACGCCATTGAACAAATTCCAAACAATTTGTTGATTGAACCTCCAGTAAAAGTGCAGATAGTCAGTTTAATAAAATACAAAACAGTCAGTGATGAGGTGCTAGAAGTTCATGTTTCAACCAGACAACTAGCACTTAATTCTATGGCAGAATTGAATGGAAACTGGGCAGATGAAATGATGAAACGGTTTGAGCAAGCTGCAGAGGATGCAAAGATGAAAGGATCCGGATGGTCAGAAGGTGAAATTCTAAAAATAGAATTGAAGCTAAGTAAATTTGCCCCCATCAGAGGTAGAAGTTACATACCTTTACCTCCTGCTCTTGTCAAAAAACGTGCTGTGCTGAACATAAAGAATGATGATGACAAATGTTTTATGTGGTGTGTTCTGGCAAGACTGTACAGTGTAAAGAAAAATGCAGAAAGAGTGTCTAACTATCATGCATACAGAAATAAACTAAACTTTACTGGTATTGAATTTCCTGTCAGCATTACAAGCATTGACAAATTTGAACAGCAAAACAAACCCATCACCGTAAATGTTTACACGTGGGATGAGGAAGATGAACTGAAACCAGTCAGAATATCAAAGAACTCACCAACGATTGGTGATTGTGATACTAACCATGTTGACATGTTACTAATGACTGATGGTGTAAAATATCATTACACTTTGATTCGTACAATGAGTAGACTGATGGCGAGCACAAGCAATCACAATAGTAAACAAGACTTTTGTAGGCGATGTCTCTTGCGTATTCCATCAATTCATGCAGCACTTATACACAAGCAACATTGTAAGAGCGTTGATGATGCGGTCGTGAAGTTAACAACACCGCCGCCAGACAGCAAAGTGTATTTTAAGAATGTATGCAAACTACAGAAAAGTCCTTATGTTGTTTATGCTGACTTTGAATCTATCATTGTGCCATATGAAGGACCTTTACCAAAAGACCTACCTAAAACAGTAACTCTAAGTAATCATCAAGTCTGTTCATATGCATTTATTGTTGTTAGTTCAGATGGTAAACATTCTAAACCGCAATTGTACAGAGGACCTAATGCAGCAAAGAACTTCTTACAGCAAATGAACCAAGTGCGAAATGACTGCTCCAAACAACTGAATCTTTCAGACATTGTTATGAAACCTGAAGACCAAGAACAGTTTAACTCTACCACACAGTGTTGGATATGCGAACAAAGTCTAACACCAAACATAGACAATCCAATAGTAAGAGATCATGATCATGTAAGTGGGCAGTTCCGAGGAGCAGCACACAGCAAATGTAATCTACAATTAAAGTTTGATCCTAAGACTTGGAAGCTTCCAATCTTCTTCCATAACTTGCGCGGTTATGATTCACATCTGATCATGCAGGCAGTAACTGATGAATACAAAGCAAGATGCATTGCGCAGTCTTCAGAAAAGTACATGGCCTTTACTCTGAATAGTTTACACTTCTACGATTCTGCTCAACATCTGATGGGAACACTTGAGTCTTTATCTTCATCACTAACTGCTTTCCCAATCACATGTAAGTACTTTGACAGTGACTTAGTTAGAAAGGGAGTCTATCCATATGAATACATGGATTCGTGGGAGAGGTTTGATGAAGATGAGTTACCACCAAAGGATGCTTACTTCTCACGGCTGAAGGGTAAAGGTATAAGTGACGAAGACTATGAACACGCTAAGACTGCATGGAATAAATTAGGATGTAATACAATGGGTGATTATCATGATCAATATTTGTTGGCTGATGTTTGTTTACTTGCAGATATATTTGAGAATTACAGAAGAACATGTATGAAGCACTACAATCTAGATCCTTCACATTACATATCTGCACCAGGCATGAGCTGGGATGCATTTCTTAGATTTACAGGAGTAAAGATTGACTTGCTATCAGATCTTCCTACACTTCAGATGATTGAAAATGGACTACGTGGAGGAATCAGTATGGCTTCACACAATTACTGCAAAGCCAACAACAAATACTTGGACGACTTTGATCCTATGAAACCTTCTAATTACATCATGTATCTAGATGCAAACAATTTGTATGGTTGGGCAATGTGTCAGACGCTTCCACTTCGGAACTTTAAGATCTATTCAGGACCATTTTCACAATGTGTTGTGATGACAATATTAAAAGCAGGCCCAGACAGTCGAAAGGGATGGATACTGGAAGTTGACTTAGACTATCCACTATCACTTCATGATCTACATAATGATTATCCTTTAGCGGCTGAGAGGTTAAAAGTAAACCCAAGAGAACCTCCAAAGCTGGTGCCCAATCTGTTTCACAAAAAGAAGTATGTGTGTCACTACAGACTGTTACAGTTTTACATTAGACATGGATTAATTTTGAAGGCTGTTCATCGTATAATTTTATTTGATCAAGAACAGTTTATGAAACCTTACATCATGAAAAACACAGAACTGAGAACCAAAGCCGCTGATGCATCAGAGAAAGACTTTTTTAAACTGATGAACAACAGTTGCTTTGGTAAGACAATGGAAAACCCACACAAGAGAAAGGATGTTAGACTTGTTACAAGAGAAAATGAGGCCATCAAGCTGACATCCAAACCACAGTATCAAGACTTTAAATACTTTCATGAACAGCTGTATGGTATCTTAATGAAAAAACTTGTAGTCAAGCTTGACAAACCAGTATTCATAGGCTTTACTGTGCTAGAGTTGTCAAAACTGTTGATGCTTGAGTTTTTGTATGATTATTTGAAACCAAGATATCCCAAATCGAGAGTACTTTACACAGACACAGATTCATTCTTACTTGACATTCCAGCGGATGACATTTACAAAGATCTAGAAGCTGAAAGTCCTGCAGTAAAAGGAAAAGATTCTTTTTATGACACTTGCGACTACCCTAAAGAATCACCATTGCACTCAAATGTTAACAAGAAGGTTATTGGAAAGATGAAAGATGAAATGAATGGGAAGATAATTAAGGAGTATGTTGGATTGCGTGCAAAGATGTACAGTGTTGCAAGTGAGAAAGGGGTGGTTAAAAAAGCAAAGGGTGTAAGCAAACAGGTTGTAAAGTCGAGCATATCGCATGATAACTACAAGGAAGCACTGTTTCAGAAGCGAGTGTTTCACCATGACAACCCTAAGATCAGTTCCGCGCTTCATCAGATCAACACAACTATTGTAAACAAGAAATCTTTAGATGCTAATGACACAAAGCGCGTTTATTCATCACCAGAATATTCTTATGCAATTGGGCACTGGAGAACAAACGCGGCTTCAAATAGTCTGAGTGTGTAATAAGAATTTTTGTCAATCGGGAAAACCCGCTATGACAGCTTTGTTTTGACTGCAGCGGGGGAGAGGACGTTGCTTGCGTTTGGGAAGTGTTTGTGAAAGGGGAGTTAGTAGGCTTTGTTGAGTTTCAAAGCAGCCACCAAGTACACTTATCAAAAGCTTGAATAAAATAAACAAGTCAATTGAATAAGTTAACACTCGGCGGCCGCCCGAAGGCAGCCTAAATATTGAAGCGTAGTGAAGCGTAGTGAAGCGTAGTGAAGCGAAGCGTTGAAACAGAGTGAAGCAAAACCAATAACACAGCTGAAGCAGGGTGTTGAAGCAGGATGATTAAGAAGACAGCCAAAGCAGGGCAGGCGCAGCAAACCGTACATGCATGATCGTTACTATATTTAGAATCACGTCATTACTATTTTTGAAACCGTACATGCATGATCGTTACTATATTTAGAATCACGTCATTACTATTTTTGAAACCGTACATGCATGATCGTTACTATATTTAGAATCACGTCATTACTATTTTTGAAACCGTACATGCATGATCGTTACTATATTTAAACACTTGTCTAACAGTGCAGGCGCAGTGTGATACTTCTGTTGTTGCGCACAAACAAGCACTGTAAGTCTAAGACTGGGACTGTTGGAGCTCTGATGTGACAGGAATATGCGGCGTTTCTGACCAGTACTCTCTGTACTCTTCGATCTGGAGCATCTCTTCGATTTGTTTAAGTTTGCCCATGATAAAACTGATTGGCAAACCAACAGTGGTAAATCGCGGAAATGCATAAAGCGATCTAGCAACGGCGCGTAGTCTACGCGCATGAACATCGGAATAGCCAGTTTTTGCTTTCAACCAGTCAGCCCACGTTTCTTTCATTCTCCCTTCTTTTCTTTGCTTCTCCTGCCATTGTTTGCACATAATCAAAAACTGTCCAAACTGAATGTAAATTAAGATTTGTTGTGCGTCCTGTCTTTTGAGATTTCTCATCCCTTTTTGCAGTCTTTCCACAATATCTTTTTCATTTTCTGCTTGAGCAAAATAAGCATTTGTGAAAGCTTCTGTGGATATAGCATGGCTAACATCTGCTTGGTTTGAAACGAGATAGTGATGTAAATCATTTGGCGTTGTTGGTTCTACTCTCTTTTTCTTTCCGTCTTTTTCTTTGAACAAATCTTCTATCTTCCTTTTTGGTTTTTTGGGCAGTCTCATTAATCCTTCTGTTTTAGCCTTAACTGCTATTAAGGCCATCTGCTCAAAATATTTTCTATTCTCTTCTAGTACATGCTGTTCTTCTTCTGTCCAAAATTCTGATGGTGTTGGCGCTGGTAGTGGGACATTACAAGCTTGTTCCATGTCAGGTAGAATTAAAGTTGTTGACCGCCTAGAATAATCTAACAATTCTTGATGAACATTTTGCGATTCAAGAAGCTCTTTCTCTAATTCTGCGACATTCACCTTGTTAAATTAAGCACTTTTTTCACTGAAACACATACACGTCCTCACAGAACAGCACCGCAATACGAAATGGCGAGACAGGTCTGCCTGGTTGCTAACAACACAAACTAGATCGGGTTGTTATCAACAGACAGTGGTGGGCGGAAGTGACGTAACTGTTGCCAACACATGATTTAATCTTGTCTTGCCATTGGAGGAATATAGAAGACAGGCTTGCTGTTTGTTTTTACCAGATCAATACGGTAGTTATGGCTTACCGACGAACGGGCAGATTGGATCAATACGCACGCTGGCTGCAACTAGTTAATATTTCAATGGAAACTAAATTTAGCGTTGCACAGAGAGAAAGGGAGAATGTACGTTCTGGGTTACTGATTCCGACAGACCCGGCATTGGTTCAAAACAACCTTACTTTACTGTATTTTTTTTGTATGGATTTATGCAGTATTTTTCTGATTTTGTCGCATGTTTCATTTTAGTAAAAGTTTAGTCCAGAAGCCTATTTTGCGTTAATATTTAGGGTCTGTCGGAATCGGTGAGCCAGAACGTACATTCTCCCTTTCTCTCCCCTTCGTTCTATATTTCAGTCGGATCAGAAACTGGATAGTTCGGCTTTTAAAAGAAAGAATCGTCCCCCGATCTTTTTCTCCCTTGTGTGAATCACTGAGTGGTCAACTTCTCTTGTTTAGTGCACATTGCTCAGAGAAAGAGAATGAAAGTGAGATAGAGAGACAGAGAGAGAGAGAGAGACACAGAGAGAGACACAGAGAGACACAGAGAGACACAGAGAGAGAGAGCTCCTATGACTAAACTTTTATTGTTTAGTTTTGTACATCACATCTTACAACTTTTGGCTCGGAATTGTTACCACCATTCATTGTGCAATTTTAGTGGCAGTGCATTCATCAGAGAATGAGAGATTGCCCGTTCTTCATGTTAGTGATAGTAACACTTTCAAAAGGTATCAACACTACTGGTGCGTGCCACAAGGAAAACAGAATAATAATAATATTTCCAGTTCCTTTTCCACACCAACGGAAACGTATGTTCCGATCTTTCTTTTCTCTCATCAACAATCACATGTTTTGGGGAGAGAGAGAGAGAGAGAAAAACAAACACATTCGTAGCAAACGCAACACTTATGTGTGTGTGTGTGCGAATGAATCACAGATTGTCTAAAATCGTAAACAGGGACTTCAGGACTTCAATTTTTTTTGTTTTTCATATCAAACAACGTTTAGCTCAAAAACTTGTCCCCCGTGTGCTGCATTCTCTTTCTTTTTGTTTTATATCTCCCAATTTGTAGCTTTGTTCTGTGTATCTGGTCAGGGGTTCAACTCGCTTCGTTTTTGGATTGTCCTCAAACTGCCTTGCACAGATCGTTGTCGAAATCGTAAAGGATGTTAACTTTCTGTTTCCGTGTGTGCTCTTTGTAAAATTGTGTTGTAAATTTTGTGTACATAATTGTTTTGTTGTGTCGTTTTACAACTTACAATTTGTAGCTTTGTATATGTTAAGGGGTTCAACTCGCTTCGTTATTTGATTAAGTCCCTAAATTTTGGTTGTGGTTTAATTTTTGTTTTGTTTTTGTTCTTTTTCATTTTGTTTTTGTTGTTGTCTTCTTATATTGGGACTTATTTTTCCACTGCGGTCGTTGGGAGATGTTGTCAGTCCAACTTCCACCAGACAACCCCACCCTCTCCCGTGGGTATCTGCTTTATATAGATGTTGATGTAAGATCGATGAGTCCTGTGATTGGTTGATTTGTGTTTTTGGTTATGATTGGTCGGTCGGTTTTCTCTCGGGCGTTTTGATTGGTTGGAACCAAAGCACTGTTCATTATTCCTACGACGAGAAAAAAGGAAGGTCACCACACTAATTTTGATTGGCTGAATAATATTGCTAATATTCCTCCGCGTAGAGAGATATCAAAAAAGAAGTTCTCTTTTTGATCACATTACTTTCTTTTTAGCATCGTGCTCAAAAGTCACTAACAACACAAACACTAAGACTTTTTGTTGTTACAATTCTTTCGAAGCGAGTTTGTGGGGGGCCCCAACTATAAAACAAAAAGTAGTTCTCCTTTTTGTGTGGCCAGAGTCCTATATTTTATAAGTACTATTTTAACAAAGTGCTCAAAAGTCACTAACACAAACACCTCCACTACTAACACAAAGACTCGTTGTTGTTGAAATTCTTTCGAAGCGAGTTTAGGGGCCAAATAAACAGAAGTTCTCATTGCCAGAATCATATATTATGTAGTCTATAACAGCACTTTAGCATCGTACTCAAAAGTCACTAACACCACCACTTCCACAAAGACTTTTTGTTGTTGAAATTCTTTCGAAGCGAGTTTGGGGCCAAATAAACAGAAGTTCTCTTTTGTCAGAATCATATATCTATAAGCCTGCACATCACTTTTTTGTGTGGATCATCGTACTTAAATGTCCTGACACAATATCAACGCAGAAAGGACGGTGAAAGGTTCCCCCCTTCTTTCTTTCTTTCTTTCTTCTCTCAATCATGAATTTTCTTTTTTTCTTTGTTAATTCCGTTTCAAATTGTGTGAAGTTTTTTTGTTTCCATCCTTGTCATTTTTGGGTGTGGATGGGTGTTTGGTTTCGAGTCTAGAAATAAAGTTGTACATTATAATTTATGGGAGTGAGAGTAGTACGTTGTTCTTCGTCTTCTTCTTAAAACTTTTGATTGAGATGACTGATATGTGGGTAATTTGTTGTGAGCGGCGAAAAGTTACTCGCCAGTATACATTATTAATGCCCAGACACAACTTCGACACAGAAAGGACGGTGAAAGGTTCCCCCTTCTTTCTTCGTCTTTCTTTCTTTCTTCTCAATCATGAATCTTCTTTTTTTCTTTGGTAATTCCGTTTCAAATTGTGTGAAGTTTTTTTTGTTTCCTTCCTTGTCATTACCGACCCAAAACCACTGAGACACTTTGAACTCCGTTTTGGATTTTTTTTTTTGGTGTAGGGCCATTCACATTCACTGATTTCACTCCATTTTTTTTGTTGGTGTTGTGAAAGCATGGCGAAAGAGTCGGCTAGGAATCTTGATGATGATGATGATGGTGGTGTTGGCGGATTTGAGCCAACTTTCTACTATCAGGATGATATAGTCTACGACTGATCCGACAGACGCCCCTATCGGTTTTGTTTGATTGAAGGGGAGAGACTGAGAGATGGCGGCCAGCCAACCCTCCCGTTTTTCATTGGTCGCTGTGTTTTAAACTGTGTGTGACTTTTAGTCTTGTATTGGTATTGGTATGGAATCTTTTTTTCCTTCTCGGTCAGGTTTAACTCAACCACGACTTTTTGCCCGAAGTATAGTAGCCACAGAGATTGCGGTTGAATGAGTGAGGTAGGATTTTCTCGTCTGCCAAACGAATTCTTCCTCATCACCCAAACCCGGGGCCACCTCTTCTAACGCGGGCCGCGAAGTTTATCTCACTAGTTGCAGACCTCGGGCTGATACTACATACCGTTTTGGACCTGATAACAGGTTTTCTGAGAGATTACACTCTATACGAGAATCAGACTATATTTAGAGCAAAACAAGTTGACGGGTTTTTTTTTTGTTTTGCTTCAAGCTTTTATAAAAGAAATATCACCCGGCGGTGGTGGTGGTAAAAGACAGACAGCAATTGAACGGCCGTGAAGTCTGTGTGATGGCATTCCAGTTATTGGTGGTATTGTGTTCTAGGTGGTGGCAAGACTTTCTTCTTTATAAAAACAACAAAACAAAAAACCATTGCTTTTGTCAGATCGCAGTCGCGACTTAAAAAAAGAAAAAGGAGTTGAACTACAAAACAACAACACACACATTTTCCTGCTTTGTGTGCGTATATATAGAGAAAAAGATCGGCGAGACCAAAATTTCACTTTTTCTTTTTTCTTCTTGTGAGATCATGGATTTTTGTACGAGGAGGATAACGAACACTACTACTGACCAACAACTTGAAGAAGAAAATAATAAAAAGGTCGACAGCGTAGCAATAATATCATCAGCAAAGACAGAAGCAGTCTGTGAAATGGGAATTCCAGAACATATAATAGTCATGCAAGTTATCGAAAATCGACGCCTGGATTTTACTGATGGAGAAAAGGAATTCGTCTGTGTCCAAGAGCTTTATCTCGCAGCTTATGAGATCGCACAAAGTCCAGAAAAGCAGGCTCAATTATCAAGAAAACTGTACTTAGCCGAAGAAAAAGAAGAAGAAGAAGAAGAAGAAGAAGAACGCCGTCGTCGTCGTCGCGAACAACTGGAACGCGTACGATTCTTAGCCAAAGAAAACCAGAACTTGAGAAACCGTAAATTCTGCCGAGCTTGTTTAAAAGTGGAGCTAGCTAACAGTGGTATTACTTTCTTACCCTGCGGACATTTTCTCACCTGTGAAAAATGCTCGGACATGTTTGACGATTGTTTGGCTTGCGGCAAGAAAATCATGGGGACCGTCCGCACATTTCTGTCGTAAAAGTGAGTAATTATTTTGTCAACACACACAGCCACCATTTCAAATCCAGGCAGAATATTGAAATGAAATTGGAAGGAGAGAGAGAGAAAGAGAGCCGGCTGGTCTCTCTTGACAAACCGGCAGGGAAATAAAGAAGAGGGAAGGGACAGATTTTGACTTCAACACCGCGACCATGCAGATTTCTCAACAACAAAACAAAAAAAGGAAGGGGAGTTTTCACCACAGATCCTCCCCCGCCCCGGTAGCACAACACATTGCTCTCTTGACTTAAACCGGCAGGGAAATAATGTTCTACCCCCCCGTTGTCCGCTCTTCTTGTCAATTTCACTACTGCCTTTGTTTGCCATGAGCATGAGCGGTGGACTGACACGGGATGCTATAGTACGAGTATAATATAACATACCCGTCTTGCTGAAAAATTGGCATTGGCGTTCAGTTTCATTCTGTGAGTTCGACAGCTACTTGACTAAATGTTGTATTTTCGTCTTACGCCGCGACTTGTTTTCTTTTTGTTTTCAAGCCACAACTAAACGGGACATGTTCTCTCTCTCCCCAAACACAGAAACAAGTTAATATATGCTTTATTGACCCCCGGATCTCCACAGCGTTAATCAGGCGCGGTGTTCTTCACGGCAATTCAGTGAGTGATTCGTCGAAAGCTGTAGTCCCCTGCTAGTACTTATAGTGATCATCTTCTATCAAAAATCTGACATGCACCACATAACATGATGGGTGTAAGTTAGTCCTTGTTGTTTGAACTCAGAACTCAGAACTCAGAACTCAGAACTCATTTAATTGTCATAAAAACACAGTAAAGGGTTTATCAGACACGAAGTGGATATTTGTAAAGACAAGAAGAAATATCGTCCATGGAGCAGTGATTACAACATTGTTATGTATCTGTAGTTATGTCATTATTCCGTATAATCATGCAGTTGTATACAAATTCAGCAAGTTGTTGCTGTATCGGTACGTCTTGCATCGCGGACATCAGCTGACTCGGATTTCGAGCATTAACACGTGCATGTTCCATAAGCTGCAAGCGTAGATGATCATGAAATCTTGTACAACTATCCAGGAAATGGAGCTCGTCTTCAATCACGCCACACACGGTGCACTTTCTATCCTCTCTGGGTGTGTTTGTGTATCTCCCCCTTTCGATTTTTAAATCGTGAGCGCTAATACGCAATCTACACACAGCTTTTCTGTGTTTGGGGTTGGTTACACATGTCAAGTATGCTTCACAGTCGTAATCGCCGTCAGTAATTGTGTTGTAGTTTTTGCAGTTTTGAGCCCTCAGTCAGTCTTCTTTCCTTGCCAAAATCGTACGTATTCGTATTCTAGTCCTCGTCATAGAGTTTTCATCAGCGCGGCATTCTTTTGGACTGCTGACTCAAGTATCCAGTTATGGTCCAGTCCGAGGTTACCTATGATTGCCGCCGCTCGAATGAAATGTATCCATTGCGGTGAGCTGTCTTGTGGTCTGTCGATCATGTCAGCGTAAGCCTGTCGTAAATATGAATTTTCTTCTGACTCAACGATGTGGGTCCAGAAGTTTATTGTTTGTTCAATTAGTTTTATACCCACAGGGAGTTGCCCGAGCTCTGCTAGCGTTGGCAAGTTCATTGCTTTACTGTGGACAGCCAAGAAGACGTTTACTGAATTTTAAATGCACTTGTTCATGGGGTAGATTATTTGATAGACACTTATCGAATATGTCGGGTAGCGGATTGTTCGTTTTGGATGTTGATTGCTGATGGGAACCAGACCTCGGCTCCATAAGTGGACACAGGGGCGACTATTAAGGTATAAAATAGTTGCATCATAGTTTGTGTTGTGTGCGTGTGGCTGTGCTGGAAGACATCACATATGATGTAGAATGCATGCATTATTATAACGGGGCCGCTTAGTGCAAATCACGCTCACATTTCTCTAGGAGTGTTTGGTGTCTATGTAAACTGTGTTCACTAGACTATATGCGATGAGATCAAGAGCGTTGCAACTGGGAATATTATTTTATCTATGAAAAACAACAAAGGCAGTATGTTTTCCCCCGCCGTCCCCGCAGACTGAAAAGGAGCAGAGTATAGTATCAGCCTGCCCACTGACGTGGTGGGGGTATCGCGTAATAACAGCGTGTGCTCGCCGCTCGCAGGCCACTCAGGAGAAGTTAAGATCCGCGGTAGTACAGCTGGTGTTACTATTATACGCGGCCGTGTGCAGAGAGAAAATGAATATTCTTCCCCTTCGTTCGTTATTTTACCTGAACAGAAACTGTATAGTTGCGTGGGTTTTTTTTTTTAAAGAAAGAATCGTCCCCGATCTTTTCTCCTGTGTGTGAATTTAAGAATCGTTCCTGCTTTTTCCCTTACCTTTCTTTTCATATCAACTAAACATGCTTGGGATGCGAGAGAGAGAGAGAGAAAACATTCGTCTAAATCGTAGTAGGGGTCAACTTCTCTCGTTTAGTGCACATTGCTCAGAGAAAGAGAATGAAAAAGAGAGAATGAGAGAGAGAAAAGAAATCAACGCTATACACGAATAATTCAATCGCAGCTTGCTCAAGCGGCTTGGGGAAGAAACATTCACCACCACTATACAAAGCCAAACAAGCGGGAGATTTGCCTGTATAATAGCAGCAACGCGGGGCGTGACTCATCATTAGGCCCTACAATTATCGCAAACAAGCAGTGGGTAGTAGCCTTACCAGCCGTAGTAGAATAGTAAAAGCTTGGCCGCTACTGGGGCTGAAAACTAAAAACTCGCAGTTGTGAAATTCCGGAGTTGCAGCTCTTCCTCCCATGACTCGTTGTCATAATTCTAGTTTTTCATGTGTGTGTGGTTTTGTTTTGTTTAGTGTGGGTTGATTTTTGGAAGAAGAAAAAAGAAGAGGGAAGGGAAAGATTTTGACTTCAATACCGCGACCATACACAAACCGGCAGAGAAATAATCTTCTACCCCCGTTGTCCGCTCTTCTTGTCAATTTCACTACTGCCTTTGCCATGAGCATGAGCGGTGGACTGACGATGCTACGAGTATCTTGCTGAAAAATTGCATTGCGTTCAGTTTCATTCTGTGAGTTCGTCCCCGCAGACAGAAAAAAAGAGCAGAGTATAGTATCAGCCCGCTGACGTGGGGGTATCGCGTAATAACAGCGTGTGCTCGCCGCTCGCAGGCCACCCAGGAGATTAAGATCCGCGGTAGTACAGCTGGCGTTACTATTATACGTACGCGGCCGTGTGCAGAGAGAAAATGAATATTCTTCCCCTTCGTTCGTTATTTTACCTGAACAGAAACTGTATAGTTGCGTGGTTTTTTTTTTTTTAAAGAAAGAATCGTCCCCGATCTTTTCTCCTGTGTGTGAATTTAAGAATCGTTCCTGCTTTTTCCCTTACCTTTCTTTTCATATCAACTAAACATGCTTGGGATGCGAGAGAAAGAGAGAGAAGAAAAATCAACGCTATGGAACACGAATAATTCAGTCGCAGCTTGCTTGGCGGCTTGGGGGATCGAGAGACATTCGCCGCGTCAGTTGACACCTCCGGCCCCGGTCCAACAAACTATTGTGCTCGAGAAAGAAGAGAAATCAACGCTATGGAACACCGACCAATTCAGTCGCAGCTTGCTTATTAAAGCGGCTTGGGGGAGAAACATTCGCCGCGTCAGTTGACACCACCGGCCCCCGTTCTAACAAACTATTGTCCTTCCCAGCACAGAAACAGTGAACGGGAAACATCAACGCTGGGGTGTTCTGAAGAAATTGAAAGGTAGCCTCGTCACTGAGGGGACAACCGGCGTATTCAAACCCATAGGCCTATCCTCATCACTTTGTTTCTCGATTGATAAGTCAGAATCATATACACGAGAAATCGACACAAAAAATAAACGGGGAAGAAAGAATTCCGGCCTTCCTCTTGTAATTTATTTCTGTCTCTCTCTCTTCTTTCTCTTTTTTGTTTCAAATGTTGTGTGGGGTTTTCCCCGTTCCAATTCTTGGGTTTTTTTCGTTTTTGATTTCGAGTCTAAAATAAAGTTGTTGTAAATTTCTTGAGTGTGAATTGCTCTTCTTCGTCTTTTTAAAACTTTTGTTTGAGATGATGACTGATATGGGTGGTGTTGGGCGGCGAAGTTACCTTCCCTGGTATACATTATTGTCCTGACACAAGAATTCTACTGGTTTTCAACAACAACGACGACGACGACGAGGAGGAGGTGGTTTATTTGTGTTCCACATATCTCACCCGGTTGAGGGGGAGAAGAAAGAAAAGAAAGGGTGGTGGTCCAACAACACAAGTGACCACCACCACTATACAAAGCCAAACAATCGGGAGATTTGCCTGTATAGCAGCAACGCGGGGCGTGACTCATCATTAGGCTATTATCGCAAACAAGCAGTGGGTAGCCTTACCAGCCGAAGTAGAATAGTAAAAGCTTGGCCGCTACTGGGGCTGAAAACTAAAAACTCGCAGTTGTGAAATTCCGGAGTTGCAGCTCTTCCTCCCATGACTCGTTGTCATAATTCTAGTTTTTCATGTGTGTGTGGTTTTGTTTTGTTTTGTGTGGGTTGATTTTTGGAAGAAGAAAAAGAAGAGGGAAGGGAAAGATTTTGACTTCAACACCGCGACCATGCAGATTTCTCAACAACAACACACACAAAAAAAAGGAAGGGGAGTTTTCACCACAGATCCTCCCCCGCCTCGGCAGAACACATTGACAAAAAAATTGAAATGAATTTTGGAGACCGCAGCCCTGAGAGAGAGAAAGAGAAAGAGAGAGAGAAGGCGAAGGCGAATTTTTATTGCATCAAACACAATGTGTATGTGCAAGGGGGAGAAATAGTTAGCATGTGAACAAAGTGGACTTGACCGTCCGGAAGCAAGGCAACTTAAAATCAACACCTAGCGGCACAAGAAGTAAAAACAGAGAAGAAAACAAATACAGTAAGATGAAGACAAGGCTTTTGGGTTGTACGATCATACCGGTCTATTTCACAATTGATTTTCTCTTTGTCTAAACGCGTAGAACACATAATTTGACTATGCAATCAGTCGTAATTTGTTGTCAGTCTGTAAAATACACAACGATGAGTTGGAGAACTGGTCAAGGTCAAAACAAGCACCAATGTACTTTTGACGGATTGCATTGTAAGCTGGGAAGTGGTTTTCATTTTCTTCAGTTGATTTACAAAATGTACAATTTCTGGATTCAGCGCACTCGGGATTATAGCGCAGTTTATTTACCTTCAATGGTGCAATGCCCAGTCTGAACTTTGTGTACATTTTGCGTATGTACTGGTTTTCAATGACACCCAGATACTTTTCTTTTTCAAGTTCTCCTTTAAACATCCTGTATACATCAAATCTCACACTTGTATCAAGCCGTTTACAGTGCCAGTTTTGCTCAAAGCAGTCTTGCAGACGTTGCTGTAATGTTCTAATATACGCACATTCCCTACCTACAGACCCGTTCAACCACACATCTCCAAATCCATTCATGCAAAGGAGGCATTTAACTTGTGAGACCCAATTCTGTTTTCCCCTTTCAACTGCGTTTTTTAACATGATGTATGACATCTTTGCATATCTCGAATCCGGCATAGTGTTTAAGTCTCAACCAGTACTTTACGCTTCGGATATTTGCTAGGATTGACAAAGTGCATCTTCCAAGTTCCCCATACACCATCTGGTTTGGACTGTTTGACGCGGAGATCCCGAGTAGTCTTTTACAGGCATACATGTGAACCTTTTCAATCTGTGAACAGTCAAAACATCCCCATAGTTCTGAGCCATAGAGCAAGATGGGAGCAACATTTGCGCATCAGAGAGAGAGAGAAAGAGAAAGAGAAAGAGAAAGAGAGAGAGAGAGATAGAGAGAGAGAGAAAGAGAAAGAGAAAGAGAGAGAGAAAGAGAAAGAGAAAGAGAGAGAGAGAGAGAGAAAGAGAGAGAGAAAGAGAGAGAGAGAGAAAGAGAGAGAGAGAGAAAGAGAGAGAGGGAAAGACTAT
Source organism: Littorina saxatilis (assembly GCF_037325665.1). Classification (NCBI taxonomy): domain Eukaryota; kingdom Metazoa; phylum Mollusca; class Gastropoda; order Littorinimorpha; family Littorinidae; genus Littorina; species Littorina saxatilis. The sequence continues at coordinate 43,023,937 of NC_090251.1, read as the reverse complement.
AGATACACACACTCATACAACGGGAAGTAACCGTTGTTAAACAGAGAAATATTTTCCGACAACGGTTGTCGAACTTGGCATCTTTCTGACAGAGACACAGAATCACGATGATAAAAAAAAAAAATCCAAATATCATTCAACAACTCATGAAAAATTATAAATATTTTATTTCATATCAAAACCACGTGGACGATAACAGGCACCGCCCATCTGTTACATACATGTATATTTTACTCACATGGCCTGAAGTTTTCTACTTGGGCTATAACATATATATATATATATATAACAGATTTCCGTCTTTAACTCACCCAATCTCCATTCAATCGCACACTTTTTCACGTACCTAAAGATCTTAACACCTGGAGGTGCACAGACGCCTTTCCGGTCAAGGTCGACAATCACGTCTTCGTTGTTGGCCTTTCCGAGAAGTGTCCCTTTGGCAAGCAGGCTGACAACCATTACTGATGCCATAGAGAAGACCACGCCCGCCAGTAGGCCAATGACAAGGTCACTGAAGACGCTGACAAAGGCCGTCAGAATCCAAATGAAGAAGTCTGGTTTGTTCACGTGCCAGAACAGTTTCAGGTTGCGTATCTGAATGTTAAAAGTATATCAATTGATTGACGACCATCAAACCTATTTCATATCGACTTTTGTCTTGACTGCCTAATGGGAACGAAAAACCAAAGAAAGAAAGAAACAAACAAACAAATACACAAACAAAACCCCACATCATCCGTAAATCCAGATCCTTTATGGCAAGGCTTATTGACAACACTCAACATTATGGCCGAGCTGTGCTGCAGATTCCGAACAAAAAGGGACTCATCTATTGAGTCAGAGAGTACATTTATCTAAAACTTGTTTTAAATGACATACTTAATTATTACACTAATATTCAATAGTATTTAATACTCTGTATTCAATCGACGCAGAAACATCAAACTACTAAAACACAAACGAATCCTAATTACCTGCAACAACAGATCCTTCATCGCGACGATAATCATTGCCGCCAGCATAGCGATAGGGAGCGAGACGAACAGCTGCCCGACTACCAGCATCACCAGCAGGATAAACACAGCAGACGTCACTCCGTTCAGCGTGGACTTGGACCCCAGGGAGCTCAACATCATGGTGCGAGGGTAAGCGATGCAGGAGGGAAAGTTCTGGAAGAAGGACCCCACCAGCTGACAAAGACCGTAGGCCACGAGCTCCTGGTTGTCGTCGATTATGACGTCGTGGAGCTTGGCGGTCAGTTTGGCCAGAGAGATGGTCGAGGCGAAGATGAAGATGGCGGTGACGAAGGCGTCAGTGGCCACCCTGGGCAGACTCTCCATGCGAGGCAGAGACGGAGCCGGGATACCCACGGGAACATCCCCGACGATTACGATCCCGAACTTCTCGTTGAGCTTGGCGAAGTGGGAGACGAGCGTGGAGAGGATGACCACGATGGGCTCGATGGGGATGGGGATTTTTAGCTTGTGTTTGTAGCGCTCGTTGATGCCCAGTTTCACCGCCAGGAGCACCGCCATGCAGATGAGGCCCACGATGAGGTCAGCCACGTTGACGTCACGGATGTTGCTGAAGATATCGATGTAGGTCAGCACCAGTTTGCCCAGCCCGGTCCGCATTGGTAGCTTCAGGTGTAGCATCTTCACTATCTGTAAAGAGAGGGAGAGAAACTCCAGTGAAAATCACAAAAAGTGAACGTCAGTTGTAGAACAACTTACTCACAATGGAAAATACAGACACAGAGACAGAGATAGACAGCCGCCAGACAAAAACAGCTAGATAGACAGAAATGTTAGTCTCTTGCTATCTGGACAATGTCAAATTCAAAACACCTTAACCAAAGTTATAACATGTTTTCTTGCTGTTATTGTTAGCCACTCGGGAAAACAGACACTTTTCTTTCTTTACTTGGTGTTTAACGTCGTTTTCAACCACGAAGGTTATATCGCGACGAGGGAAAGGGGAAGATGGGATAGGGGAAAGGGGGGAGATGGGATAGAGCCACTTGTTAAGTGTTTCTTGTTCACAAAAGCACTCATCAAAAAATTGCTCCAGGGGCTTGCAACGTAATACAATATATGACCTTACTGGGAGAATGCAAGTTTCCAGTACAAAGGACTAAACATTTCTTACATACTGCTTGACTAAAATCTTTACAAACATTGACTATATTCTATACAAGAACCACTTAACAAGGGTTAACGGAGAAACAGAATCCGTTAGTCGCCTCATACGACATGCGGGGTGCAGAGAAATAAGGATGTAGAAAAGAAGACTTTTGGTAAGTGAAATAAAGGTGATGGATCCAGTCAGGTAGAAATAAGACAAGAAAAGAATTGGAAAACTGCAGGGAATAGTAGGGAGAGTTTTCTTGGAAGGAAATATAGGTGAAAGGACTGGTAAGGCAGAAATAAGACAAAAGAAGAGAAGAAACAGAACCGTTAGTCGCCTCTTACGACATGCTGGGTAGCATCGGGTAAATTCTTTCTAGTCCCTTTTGTCTCATCCTTGGTTACTTGCGGTTAACGGACTGGCCTGCCCCACGGACTTACGAGTACTCACACCGATTTTACCATATATGTAACTTTTGATTGATTAATATGAATTAATATGGATACTATCAAAATATGTTCTGTTAACATACACGGATTGAGAAATGCGATAAAAAGAAAAACGTTTTTCAATAACAAAAAGAAAGAAAAAACAGATATAATATGCGTACAAGAGTCTTATATCACTGACGACGTTAAGGAACTATGGGAAAAAGAATGGGGAGGGAAGATGTTTTATTCCACTGTCTCCAACCACAGTATGGGTCAGCTAGTTTTAGTTTGTTTGTTTGTTTGTTTGTTTATTTGTTGCTTAACGTCCAGCCGACTACGCAGAGCCATATCAGGACGAGGAAGGGGGGGATGAAGGGGGCCACTTGTCAAGCGATTCCTGTTTACAAATGCACTAACCCATTACTTGTGTCCCAGCAGGCTTTAGTAAAACTAAATTAATACCTACTGGAAGATTACCAGTTTCCAGTATGTTAAAATAGGCTTAACCTATCTACTGCTGGACTTACATCAGAACACTAACAGATTAAACTATACATGAATCGCGAGACAAGCGGCAAGAGAAGAGATTTTTGGAAAAAATACAGGTGAATGAGCAAGAAGGCAGAAAAAAGAAAAGAATTCATGAAGAAAAAGAGAGCATGACAGGAAAGAGGAACCAAAACAAAAATCTACCTAACAGCAAACTAGAAAGCTCCTGCGGTTCCCAAAACAGGAGGGGCCTTTAATTTCATAACCGCAGTGCCCCACTGCGGGAAGCTAGTTTTAGTGAATAAGAACTTTCAACATGATGTAAAATGTGTGTTTAAAACAGACCGAATGCTAGGTGTAGAAATTCAGATAGATGATAAGAAACTGAATGTAATCAATGTGTATTCCCCAACAATAGTGAATGAGAAAGAACTTTTTCTTAAAAAATTAAGTACCCACATTGAAACTATTGAAACAGATGACGTTATTGTATGTGGAGATTTCAATTGTGTTCTGTCAAATTCACTTGATGTAATTTGTGGTGATGATCATGCACAGAAAGCTATAGACAATTTTAAACGTCTTTTGAGTGACTGTCAGCTGGATGATATGTGGAGACTCTATAACCCAGACTGCAAAGAATTTACGTGGAGTCGCAAGAACCCATTTATAGCAAGAAGACTTGATTACATTTTAGCCTCTAGTGGAGTGGTCGACCACGCCAGCGACTGTATTATACAGTCAGTGGCTCATTCAGATCACCGACAGGTCATCTTGACCTACAAAGTAACGCACGTGTTGCGTGGTCCATCATACTGGAAGTTTAATGATAGCCTACTGCACGATAAAGCATTAGTTGACAACATCAATATATTTCTTAAAAAATATGAAGAAGATTTTTGTTTGTTTGTTTGTTTGTTTATTTGTTGCTTAACGTCCAGCCGACTACGCAGAGCCATATCAGGACGAGGAAGGAGGGGATGAAGGGGGCCACTTGTCAAGCGATTCCTGTTTACAAATGCACTAACCCATTACTTGTGTCCCAGCAGGCTTTAGTAAAACTAAATTAATACCTACTGGAAGATTACCAGTTTCCAGTATGTTAAAATAGGCTTAACCTATCTACTGCTGGACTTACATCAGAACACTAACAGATTAAACTATACATGAATCGCGAGACAAGCGGCAAGAGAAGAGATTTTTGGAAAACATACAGGTGAATGAGCAAGAAGGCAGAAAAAAGAAAAGAATTCATGAAGAAAAAGAGAGCATGACAGGAAAGAGGAACCAAAAATCTACCTAACAGCAAACTAGAAAGCTCCTGTGGTTACAAAAACAGGAGGGGCCTTTAATTTCATAACCGCAGTGCCCCACTGCGGGAATATGAAGAAGAATCAAGTAATGAAGATGCACAAATAAGATGGGATATATGTAAAATTAAAATAAGAGAGATGTGTATATCGTATTCTAGAGAAAAGAAAACTCTCAGTATAAACAAACACACCCTTTTACAACAGCAGTTGAATGAAACAGACAGACTTTTGGCTCTGGACCCCAGTAACGCCATATTGGTGACTAAGCGAGAGCACATAAAGCAGGAGCTAGAAATATTTACAATACAAGAAGCTAAAGGGGCACAAATTAGATCTAGGATAAAATTCATTGAGGAGGGTGAGAAAAACACGCGTTATTTCCTAAACTTAGAGAAAGCTCACGCAAAAAACAAGATACTAGATAGAATAGAAATAACAGAGAATGAATTTATTACAAGTCAGTCTGAAATATTAAAGGAACAAACCCGCTTCTTTCTTACAGATACACTAAAAACACCAATTTTAATAACCTTCTTGGGGACGAATTTTTAAAAAATACTGACATTCCAAAATTATCAGAAGAGCAAAAGGGCAGTATTGATCAAGAAATTACAGAAAAAGAACTCCTTTTTGCACTTAAGGGAATGCGAAGTAATTCTGCTCCAGGATTGGATGGAATAACAACCAATTTCATAAAGTTCTTTTGGAGTAATATAAACAAAATGTTATTATCCTCTTTTTGGTCAGCCTTTGAAAAAGGGGAACTATCTGTATCCCAGAAGCGAGCAGCAATCACACTGATACACAAAGGAAAGGGGTTGAAACGAGAGCACCTAAATAACTGGCGTCCTATATCTGTAACAAACACCGATTATAAACTATTAGCGAAATGCCTTGCAAACAGATTAAATCAAGTCATCAATAACTTAATAAGTGAAGATCAAGTTGGGTTTCCAAAAAAAAAGAAATTCCAGCACTGTTATTAGAATGATCGATGACGTCATTGAATATATGAATAACAGTAATCAACCAGGTTTTTTAATGGCGCTAGATTACAGAGCTGCTTTTGACACGATTTCTAAAGAATATATGCTCTGGGCGTTCCAAAAGTTCGGATTTGGTAAATATTTTATTAGGTGGGTCGATACTTTAACAAAAAATACAGAGAGTAGTATTAATTACATGGGATGGATCTCGAGTCCATTCCCATGTGATGCTGGAATAAGACAAGGATGTCCATTTTCGCCATTAGCCTTTGTTCTGGCCCTCGAAGTGTTAGCAATCAAAATCTGTGCAGATCAAGATGTTAAAGGGATTAAAATGCCAAGGAATTCTAATAGACATGGTGAAATTCTTAAACTACTTATGTATGCTGACGACATTAGTTTCTTCCTACAAGATGAGAAAAACCTAAGAAACGTATTACATCTTATAACTCAGTTTTCAAAATTTTCAGGGTTAGCAATGAATGATCAAAAGACAGAAGCAATGTGGCTTGGTATACATACATTTTCTGCTGACCGACCATGTAATATTATTTGGATAAAAACAAATCAAAATCTTAGGAATTCATTTCAACAACTCTGTCTCAGCCTCCAACCTAGAAGAAAACTGGGAACCTAAACTACATAAAGTAAATGCATTAATAGCAACATGGTCGAAAAGAAACCTAAGTATAATGGGGAAAATATGTATAGTCAAAACATTAATGTTGTCACAGTTTACTTACGTACTGCAATCTCTATGTGCCACAGAAAACTTCCTCAATAAGCTAAATTCATCTCTATTCCGATTTATCTGGAAGAAAAAATATTCAAACAAAAGAGCGTATGAAAAAGTTAATGGAAAAGTAATGTGCCAAGAGACAAATCTTGGAGGTCTGAAAATGATTAATGTCAAAGATGTACAAACATCATTTCTAATTTCATGGATTATGAGGCTGCTGGACGGAAGTAACGCAAAGTGGCAACAGATTCCATTAGCATCCTTTTTAAATCTGGGCGAACGCCTATGCTGTTTGCGCTCAAATGTGAGTGCAGAACATTTTAAAGGACTAGGTTCCATAAAGCAATATTTCTGGAAACAAGCTTTTATCACCTGGCTAAACAATAAACACAAGATCAAAGAAATAAGCAGTAATGAACAGCAGATAAGTGTACGCAATCAAACCTTATGGAATAATACAAATATAAGGTACAGGAAGCAAACGCTATACATGAATGACTGGATAAAGGCTAAATTATGCGTTGTTAAAGATGTCTTTAACGATAACCACATGTGCTCTTTTGAGGAAATATGTGAACGAACTGGATATAAACAGTCTCGCCTATTTGAATATAATGCAATACAGACTGCCATTAAAGCTCTATTATTGCGTGATACGGGTCAGGCCCGGTCTGATCATATGCCATTTATACAATTATCTCCACGCCAAATTCGCCTAAAAATGTTAAATTATGAGATAAAGGAGCCAAGCTCAGCTGGATTTTGGTCGAACAAATTAAATATTACATTAGAAGATAAACACTGGAAATTAAGTACAGGGTGACCCAAAAAAAAGAGTACCCAAACAAAACGTCATAAATTGAACAAAAATAAAGCAATCTTCATAAAATGTATTTACACACACAAGTAGCCTCTGCATGATTTCAACAAAAAATGTTAGCGTTCTAGCTTGTCTTTCAGGAAAGTTATGCTCATTCTACAGAACATGCTCCAAATGGCCTCCCCCGGATTTAAATCCCCCAGATTTCTATCTTTGGGGGTTCCTGAAAGACAACGTCTACAGGAACAACCCACAGACAATCGCAGAACTCAAGTGAGCCATCACAACAACCATTCGCGGAATCTCGCAACAGGAGTGTGTGCGGGTGATTGATAACTTTGCGCGGCGAGTTCAAGTTTGCCTGAATCGGCGCGGAGGCCATTTGGAGCATGTTCTGTAGAATGAGCATAACTTTCCTGAAAGACAAGCTAGAACGCTAAAACATTTTGTGCAAATGATGCAGAGGCTACTTGTGTGTGTAAATAAATTTTATGAAGATTGCTTTATTTTTGTTCAATTTATGACGTTTTGTTTGGGTACTCTTTTTTTGGGGTCACCCTGTAGATGTGCAACGCCAAGGCACTGCATACCCCAGCGAAAGACAAACCTCTCTCTCTCTCTCTCTCTCTCTCTCTCTCAAACACACACACACACACACACACACACACACACCACTCACACACTCACACACACACACACCCCCAAGTCACACACGCACACATACACACACTCACTCACACGCACTCACTCACTCTCTCACAAAAACTTCATACACACAAAACACACACCCATACGCACATATGGACAGACAGACATACACACCTTTACAAACAAACACACATACACGCACACACATACACACATGCACACACACACACCACACACACACTCACACACACACGAGTACAGACTCATGCACGCGTGCGCACACACACACACACACATACACACACACACCCCACACACACTCACACACACACGAGTACAGACTCATGCACGCGTGCACACACACACAAATACACACACACACACACTCACACACACACGAGTACAGACTCATGCACGCGTGCGCACACACACACCCACACCCACACACAAATACACACACACACACCACACACTCACACACACACGAGTACAGACTCATGCACGCGTGCGCACACACAAATACACACACACACCACACACACACTCACACACACACAAATACACACACACACACTCACACACACACGAGTACAGACTCATGCACGCGTGCGCACACACAAATGAGTACAGACTCATGCACGCGTGCGCACACACACACAAATACACACACACACACACACACACACACACAAACAGTAACACTAACACATGTGCACAAAATGAACACAAACACATGTACACACACCGCGCGAGAGAGAAAGACTACAGGGAGGCATGACGTCATGATGCATTAATTGACGTCAAAGACTTTCGACCGTGACGTATTCTTCTTACGCGAGCTTTATCCATAGACTTGGAAACTACGGAATTTCTACCCGTCCAAAGCGGCCTTTTGCTCAAAAAATGGGGGCGCCAATTTTACCCACCGTATTTGTGTTAGTATGGTCCCAATTTTTGGTGAACTTCCATCTCCAACTGTGGCCCATTTTCGGGCACAAAGAATCCTTCTTTATCATGTATGTATAAGTTACAGCTCCGTCCATCCATGGTATCGCCTGATATTTTGTCGAGACTGGGTCAATGAATATGATGACGTCACTCGAGGCTCTGCCGAGAGTGACGTCATTATATTCTTTCACCCCGTCGAGACAAAATATCCCGCGATACCATGGATGGACGGAGCTGTAACGTATATATGGCATGACCAAAATAAAGAGAATTTGTCATGGGATGTGGAAACAAATCATTTGAAATTCACCATGGGCAATCAACCCAAGCCTAGAAGTTGTAGAACTATATTTTGTTTCAGTCTTGGCAAGGCCAGTTTTGTCCAGTTCCGGAAAAGACATCATGAATTCATTCACCCTGCCGAGACGAAAAAAACAATTCCATGGATGAAAACGTATAAGCTTATATCCCGTGACGCATCAAAGCTAAATTTTGTTTTCAAATGTCTTCACAACGTACAGATAACTTATAACGACATAATCGCCTTCACAAGACAGGAAAAACGCACACTTTGTTTTTCGTCTGCTACAAATCTAGTCTTGTTGGTTGACGGAGAGAATAAAGCTTCAACCGTACCTTCATCAACAGGAATAAATGCTCAATCCGCTGTCAGTTCGCAACTGAACCTTGTTTTTTTTCTTTAACTTTTTGGTTAACATTGAAACGGCAATCCAAAAGAGTGTTTCAGCTGTTTCAAGACACAGGCTTAGCTCCTTCTTTTGAGTTGCTTTTCAGTCTAAAATGACACCGGAAGCGAACAAATTGTCGCGTATACTGTCGTCACAAAAAGACGTCATGACAAAGTTACACGCAAAGAGAAAGAGACTTTGACGTCATTTACTTTTGTTCGGAAGTTTCCGTCTGTTCCTAGCTTGTCAGTGAAGACCTGACGTGAGTAAGCTTACCCTTTGCAGCTGTGAAATAATCAGTCTTGTGTCTCGGTCGTGTAGGTACAGAGTTTGCTTCTGCAATCATTGTGTTCGTGTTGATGACGGCTTCATAAGATTTCCATTTTCTTGTTTCTGCGGCTGCGCAAGTTATTTTGCCTAGGTCATGGCCGAACTTTAGGCCTACGGAGAAATATCGCTGGATATTTTCTCCCTAGATTAACAGAGACAAAGAAGGGAAGTCATGCTGTATGTATAAGTTACAGCTCCGTCCATCCATGGTATCGCCTGATATTTTGTCGAGACTGGGTCAATGAATATGATGACGTCACTCGAGGCTCTGCCGAGAGTGACGTCATTATATTCTTTCACCCCGTCGAGACAAAATATCACGCGATACCATGGATGGACGGAGCTGTAACGTATATATGGCATGACCAAAGTAAAGAGAATTTGTCATGGGATGTGGAAACAAATCATTGGAAATTCACCATGGGCAATCAACCCAAGCCTAGAAGTTGTAGAACTATATTTTGTTTCAGTCTTGGCAAGGCCAGTTTTGTCCAGTCCCGGAAAAGACATCATGAATTCATTCACCCTGCCGAGACGAAAAAAAAATTCCATGGATGAAAACGTATAAGCTTATTATCCCGTGACGCATCAAAGCTAAATTTTGTTTTGAAATGTCATTACAACGTACAGATAACTTATAACGACATAATCGCCTTCACAAGACAGGAAAAACGCACACTTTGTTTTTCGTCTGCTACAAATCTAGTCTTGTTGGTTGACAAAGCTTCAATCGTACCTTCATCAACAGGAATAAATGCTCAATCCGCTGTCAGTTCGCAACTGAACCTTGGTTTTTTTTTGGTTTTTTTTTTAAAACTTTTTGGTTAACATTGAAACGGCAATCCAAAAGAGTGTTTCAGCTGTTTCAAGACACAGGCTTAGCTCCTTCTTTTGAGTTGCTTTTCAGTCTAAAATGACACCGGAAGCGAACAAATTGTCGCGTATACTGTCGTCACAAAAAGACGTCATGACAAAGTTACACGCAAAGCGAAAGAGACTTTGACGTCATTTACTTTTGTTTGGAATTTTCCGTCTGTTCCTAGCGTGTCAGTGAAGACCTGACGTGAGTAAGCTTACCCTTTGCAGCTGTGAAATAATCAGTCTTGTGTCTCGGTCGTGTAGGTACAGAGTTTGCTTCTGCAATCATTGTGTTCGTGTTGATGACGGCTTCATAAGATTTCCATTTTCTTGTTTCTGCGGCTGCGCAAGTTATTTTGCCTAGGTCATGGCCGAACTTTAGGCCTACGGAGAAATATCGCTGGATATTTTCTCCCTAGATTAACAGAGACAAAGAAGGGAAGTCATGCTGTATGACTGATTATTTCACAGCTGCAAAGGGTAAGCTTACTCACGTCAGGTCTTCACTGACAAGCTAGGAACAGACGGAAAATTCCAAACAAAAGTAAATGACGTCAAAGTCTCTTTCGCTTTGCGTGTAACTTTGTCATGACGTCTTTTTGTGACGACAGTATACGCGACAATTTGTTCGCTTCCGGTGTCATTTTAGACTGAAAAGCAACTCAAAAGAAGGAGCTAAGCATGTGTCTTGAAACAGCTGAAACACTCTTTTGGATTGCCGTTTCAATGTTAACCAAAAAGTTAAAGAAAAAAACAAGGTTCAGTTGCGAACTGACAGCGGATTGAGCATTTATTCCTGTTGATGAAGGTACGATTGAAGCATTATTCTCTCCGTCAACCAACAAGACTAGATTTGTAGCAGACGAAAAACAAAGTGTGCGTTTTTCCTGTCTTGTGAAGGCGATTATGTCGTTATAAGTTATCTGTACGTTGTAATGACATTTCAAAACAAAATTTAGCTTTGATGCGTCACGGGATAATAAGCTTATACGTTTTCATCCATGGAATTTTTTTTTTTTTTGTCTCGGCAGGGTGAATGAATTCATGATGTCTTTTCCGGAACTGGACAAAACTGGCCTTGCCAAGACTGAAACAAAATATAGTTCTACAACTTCTAGGCTTGGGTTGATTGCCCATGGTGAATTTTCAAATGATTTGTTTCCACATCATCCCATGACAAATTCTCTTTACTTTGGTCATGCCATATATACGTTACAGCTCCGTCCATCCATGGTATCGCGTGATATTTTGTCTCGACGGGGTGAAAGAATATAATGACGTCACTCTCGGCAGAGCCTCGAGTGACGTCATCATATTCATTGACCCAGTCTCGACAAAATATCAGTAGGTACTCAAAAGTGATTTTTCAAACTCCAGAATTAAAGGTTATAACTTCCATGGTCTTGTAGATCTTTTTATTCTGAGCACAGTGATGTAAATTTGTATTCTGTAGGTGAATTAGTTTAGTAGTTATGTACATTTGAAAAGTGCAATTGTAGGCCTTTTAAACTCACTTTTTTCAAGAATAAAAAATCGTCAACTTTGGAGCCTCACTGTGAACCCAAAACAAGAAATATGAAGCTAATTTTGAACAGATTACCTCTCCATATCTAAGACTTTTAGCTCAATTTTTTTCCCAAAATTTACGGGTAAGAAATAATTGAATTGAAGAACCCAAACTTGGGCAAATCGTTCAATTTTACCGTTCAAACACGTCTAAATCTTTAAAAGGATATATTTCAGCTTCTAACTGTCCTACCAACATGAACTTTACATCAAAATGATCAGCATCGACAGATCTGTAAACACATATACACAGACAAAGAAATAAAACAGGTTTGAAAATTTTCATTTTTCAAGGCTACCCATCTAATCTTCATCTGGAGCTGGAAGATTAGTGCCGCCCAGATGAGCCTTGAGGCTGGCTGTCAGGTCCTCAATGCTACCAGTGAGTCGAAGGCAGCCCTTCTGATTCAATACTGTTTTCTGGTATCGAATTTGGTCCTTCAATGCGTTCAAGAGGGTTGATTTCTTTTCTCTTCTCAGTCGTATCACCAGAGCATCAACATCTTCTGCAATGACACAGGGGCCACCAACAGCCGTCATCTTTCTTATTAGCTCGGTTTTGGTTGCTGCCTGTCTGGCCTCCTTTGCCGCCTTTTTTGCCTTGTTTTCCAGGAGCCTCTGCCTCAGTCGCAGCAACACCGCTTTCTCTTGTTGGCGGTTGTGGTGTCGCAAAGACTTCCCTTTTCTTCGAGCGAAGGCAAGAAGATGGCTTGACTGGGTCTCCAGTTTCTTCTTCAACCACAGTGTTGTCCTGTTGTGGCTCAGCATATTTGTTGACGACCTCTGGTGGACAGATGCATTGCGCCGCTTGTTAATGTCATAGCCCAGGTCACCGAAAATGTTTTCACCGAGCAGATTTGTCAGTGGGCAGTGGTTGAGGACATCTGGGAAGGGAACTGGTTGTCCACCATACACACCGTCTTCCAGAAAGTCATTCAACTGCCTGCGCAATACACTGCACATGTCTGGCATCAGCTGCCGTAGAGTACACTGGACTGCTTCGATGTGCTGACTGGCAAAGTTGTAGATACTGTCCTTCAGGGCTGCTTTGTCTCCTTGCAGTTCGAATTCCCCATCAAAGATGCCCAGAAAGTGAGGGTCCAGGAGAATGCTGGAATAATGCATCAATAAAATACTTACAAAAATTCAGCAATTAATACAATATATATTGCTCGTGCTATAACCAAACACTGAATCACAGAATTCTTTCCTTACATTTCTTTGTTCTTGAATATAAAGTTCAGCTAGAGTTGCAAATTACTCTGGTATACGCAGATATTTTTGAATTCATTCGTACAAAATTAACCCTTGAAGTGTCAGAGAAAAATGTCAGTTTGTTAATATGAAAAGAAAACAGAAAAAAGCTGAAGAATAGGCTGGATATTCTGCAACTTGCTTGTCCATCCTGTGGATAATGAGCTGAATATATACTTGTGGAACTCTGTGTACTTGACTTCACTTTGGAGAAGCTCCAAGTATGGACCGGTGATTCGGACGAAGACCAGGGCAACAGCACACACCACAGCTACAAGTCGGAGGTCATCCGGATCTGCAGCAACACTCTCAATCTTGAGTGGCTCTCTTCCCTCATCCCTCTCTCCCTACCGCCAACAATCGACTTTTCTCTACCTCCATCCTTCCCTCTCTCTCCCTCCCCTCTGTCCCTCCATCCCACTCTCTTTCTCTCCCTCCCTCCCCCTCTCTCTCCCTCCTACTCTCTTCCTCCCCCCTTATCTCCCTCCCCCTCTCTTACTCCCTCCCTCCTCTCTCTCTCTCCCTCTATCCCACTATCTCTTTCTTTCCCTCCCTCCCTCCCACACTTCCTCTCCCCCCCCTCTTCTTCCTCCCTCCCTATCTCCCTCCCTCCCCTTCTCTCACTCCCTCCCTCCTCTCTCTCCCTCCATCCCACTATTTCTTTCCATCCCTCCCTCTTCCTCCCCATTTATCTATCTCTCCATAGCTCTCCCCCCCCCTTACCCTCCCTCTCTTTCTCCCTCTCTCCACCCCTCTTTCCATCTCTCTATCTCCCTCCCTCCCTTTATTTCTCTCTCTCTCCCTCCATCCCGCTCCCTCCCCCCCCCCCCCCCCCCCCCCGCTGTGTCTCCTCTCTCTCATTCTCTCCTCTCTCTCACTCGCTCTCACTCCCTGTCTGGTCTCCCCCCCCCCTCTCTCTCTCTCTCTCTCTCTCTCTCTCTCTCTCTCTCTTTCCATCTTGTGCAAATTCGTAGTGTTATTTTCACTGTTTTGTCATTTCTCTTGACAACACTTCTTCTTCCAAATATTCTGGTAAAACCAAGTAAGTCCGCTTGCTTAGATCTGCGCATTTTTTGTTAGATCTGATATTGGGGGGAAAGTGGTAAAACCAAGTAAGTCCACAAAATGCCCAACAAAACCAAAACCATCCATCAGATTATTATGAAAATCGGGTTTTAAACGTAAATTAATGCTATCTATCTTATTATCTCGGTGGTTTGATCTAGATAATCATCACTTTTGAGACATTTTATCAAACAGTAAAAGTCGTTTTTCTCGGAAGAAGCGTCAGTGGACTTACTCGGTTTCAGCACACGGCAGAGTAGGCTACAGACAGACAGATCTAGATCTAGCGTCTCCCACTCTTGCACTGTGTCTATGCTTACTGTGTGTGTGTGTGTATGTGTGACGGAGTGATTGAGTTTGTGTTACTGTGTGTCGATTTCTTACGGGAGCCTTGAAGGCTTCGCCTCTTGTTAGTTATAACTGATGTAATGGTATCGTTTCTTTATAAGGAAGCCAAAGGCAATTCTCAACTGTAACCCGAAATACCGGAGAACGTTGCAGCATGCAAAGCACACCTTGAAACGACATCGAGCAGACGACACAAAACCGCTGATTTTGCCACGGGTCACGTGACCTCGTTTTTTCATGATTTTCCACTTATATTTAGGTGCTACAACCACAAAACCTTCAGAAACCATGAATTTAAAAGCCCAGTCAAAGTTGCCCATTCAACAATCCTTCATTTGAAACGTACATTTAATTAAATCTGTTGAGAACCACAGCTACCATTTTACACACATGAACACCATCAATGGACGACCGATCTCTGCACATGCGATCGGCATTACTAGCATGTATCCGCACAGATTTTATTTATAACTGATAAAAACAATATGAATCAGGATTCTTAAGAACTGTACTCACCAACAAGAGCTTTGAGATTCCATGATTCGCATGGACGAGGCCGAGAATCAGCGATGTCTTCAGTCGCTCGACAGGGCCGTGAACAAGCTTCGGCCATCACGGCTCAGGGTGACTGGGTTGCACAGACGGCTTTGTTTACGTTTTTCTCCCGTAAAGTGCTCGGCGTACAAATAACGTTTAGGCAAGAAAAATACCGCATTAATTAGTCGAATACTTCTTCTTTCTGATAATATCCTTTTGAAATCGATTGTAAATCGCAAAACTTCCAAAAAATTATATCATATATTTCATTTGCTTTGCACGTTTTCTCGCCAACGTCCGATCCCGCTTACTGTTACATGTTAATGAAGCTGAGAAACAAAGCTTTTAATTGGTTATCATTTCTAGGTCAACCGATGAAACAACGCGAAGCACTCTGAGATTGTGTGAGCACACTGTCAGGCCTGACATGCCACAGAGCGTGACGTAATGGCATCCGGTGGTCACGGGGCCTTCGGTTTGAGAGTTGTTATCTGTTCTAGCTCAACAAATACAAACAACCATCACCACAGAAACCAAGATAAGACTTCAAACTTTTGTTTCATTCAGTTTTTTATTACATGCGGTACGTAATTACACCAGAAATCATTTGTGAATCTTTAGCAAAACGGGATAACACCGGCTTTGGGACAACTCGGGAAAGAGGCTTTTGACTACCTAATATCAGGCGATACCATGGATGGACGGAGCTGTAACTTATACATACAGCATGACTTCCCTTCTTTGTCTCTGTTAATCTAGGGAGAAAATATCCAGCGATATTTCTCCGTAGGCCTAAAGTTCGGCCATGACCTAGGCAAAATAACTTACGCAGCCGCAGAAACAAGAAAATGGAAATCTTATGAAGCCGTCATCAACACGAACACAATGATTGCAGAAGCAAACTCTGTACCTACACGACCGAGACACAAGACTGATTATTTCACAGCTGCAAAGGGTAAGCTTACTCACGTCAGGTCTTCACTGACAAGCTGGGAACAGACGGAAAATTCCGAACAAAAGTAAATGACGTCAAAGTCTCTTCCGCTTTGCGTGTAACTTTGTCATGACGTCTTTTTGTGACGACAGTATACGCGACAATTTGTTCGCTTCCGGTGTCATTTTAGACTGAAAAGCAACTCAAAAGAAGGAGCTAAGCCTCACGCTGCCAAGCCGGGTGACACTGGAATACGCCGCGTCACCGCATGACGTCAAATACATCAGCTGTTCGCAGTGAGTATCTCCAGAAAATCGCCTCTAACTTCTTCCAAATAACATATCATAACATTGCTGTTGTCTTCACTTTAGCATAAGGTGCTATAGTATCCTGGAATCGATTCATTTTGTTCCTCTGACATATGCGTGGCCCTCGAAGTAAGATTATGTACACTTTTCAAGCATATTCAGTGTAAATTTAGGCATTCCTCAGTTCGTATGGAAAAATAACCTCACGGACAAAGCTGCAGATACCTGGAGAGTAATTAAAGGCCATTTCGTGATACGCACGTCACTTTTTGTTATTCAAGTTGGTATACTTTGATCACAGTTCGTGAATTCATTTGGTCACCGAAAGATTTCACGGGTGTACGCCGCGTCACTCGCCGGGTGTCTGCCCGATCACTTTTAGCTTTGCCATGGGTGTGCGCCGCGTCAACAACTTTCGTTTCTACTTGGCCATAGTTTATCGTTTAATGGTGGTATTGCGTACTTTTTGATACAAGCTGAACTCAGGAAGTACATGGACTGATCCGTGTATGTGTCTTTTCCATTTCATTACAGATGGAATTGTCCGCTGTCACCCTTGATAGCTTCTTGGATGTAAGTACTGAAGAAACTGTTCAAACGCAACCACTTCAAGATCTAAGTGAGGCTATAGGCCTCCCAGTCATGACGTCAACGCCGGCAAAGAAAACCCGAGTTCGGGAACTTTGCCAAGATTGTGGAAAAATCTTTTCACGAATGTCCAGTCTTAAAGAACACAGACGCATGAAACATGATTTTGCGCAAGGGCCAAGGTACTCCTGCCAACATTGTGCCAAAACGTTTATGAATAGATCTGACTTTCACAGTCACATCAGTGCTCACAGCGGTGTCAAGCCTCACCTTTGCGAAAAATGCAACAAGTCATTCCAAAACAGACGGAATCTCACCAGACATGTGTGTCTGAATGCCCCGAGAGCAGCTCATAACTGTAGCACCTGCGACAAAACATTTCATTCTACACACCTGCTTCATCAGCACATGCATTCACATGACAAGGAACCCCAGTTCGAGTGCTCCACGTGTCACAGAAAGTTCAAGTTTCTCCAGGGACAGAAGCGCCATGAGAAGGGGAGATGTCCCATGACAAAAAAAACAGTGAATGTATGCAAAGAAGACTAACTGCAAAGATTTCAGTTAGATTGCGATTGCTGTGATTTCTTTTGTTTATTTTATTTCTTTGTCAACAAGGAAGACAATCTGTATTAATCTGAGAACATTATTCCTTTGTTGGTGGGGAGGGGGACTTAAAGGCATATGTACTCGATGACTATACACGCTAATTGCTTTACCAACAGCTGGAGACATGCTAAATTAAGTTCCCTGCAAAATATTGTGGTCTAGGACCCCTTCAATGTTGAGATATGTTAATTTTCATTTTGATCTGGATCGTCCTATTTATAGATTTGGCAACACATGTAACGTTGATGCAAGGGAGCTAACACCGCGGCTTTGTTGACATCCTCATTTTTTCAGAGGCTAGAACAAGCTGTAATGCATGTATTATGGTCCGCGCATGGTGACATATCGTCATTATATGGTCTTATGGTGCGTTTGACATCGATTATGGGCAAACTACACTTTGTAAACACGGGAGCGCGTACATATGCCTTTAAGTTTTAAAAGAGTAAATGCTGAAATAGCTAAAAGAAATCCTGGAAACAGTGAGCACAGCGAAAATCCATGACCAGATATGCTGAAACAAGAAAGAAAAAGATGTTATCCTACATACGTGAGAGAGACACCCGTGAGATAATAATCGTTCAAATCACACGTGTGTATATCATGTAAATGAGGTCATGTCAAGCAAGTCTGGCAGGGACCTGTTTTTCCACTGCTTATGATGCCAAAGTCACCGAGACAAACGTCATTATAGAAACACAAATTGCGCTCGCTAATTACCCTCGATGAATCTTTAGAACTAACACGTCACGCCACACTTTCAGAGTGACGTTTCTTTGCTTTGACGTAATAGATTGCACGAGGCTTTAGAAAAGATCGAGGTTCTAAAACAAGCGTCTTCAAGTTAGCTGCCTCGACTGCGGGACGTTTTCAGTAAAATACACGTAAGTACAGTATGTAGGATAAACAGAATACTACATGGCTTGCTGTTCTGTACCAGATTTACACTCGTTGCTTTTTCAAATAGTGAACAGCTCGCTTTCGCTCGCAGTTCAATATTTAAAAAAACAACTCGTGTAAATCTGGTACGACACAGCAAGCCATGTAGTATTCTCTATTTATCTTTTGGGGATTTATAGAATGAACAAAGAGAGAGAGAGAGAGAGAGAGAGAGAGAGAGAGAGAGAGAGAGAGAGAGAGAGAGAGAGAGAGAGAGTTTTGAGTTGAGTCTGTCCACAATTACTGGAAAACACACAACTGCTGTGTTATGTTCTCTTGATCTTGCATAAAAGTGACAAAAAACATCCAGCTAAGTCATATTTCTGTGGAGAGCTGTTTTTCGCATCAAACTGCCACACACAGACCGACAGACACAGAGAGACCCAACTATATTATTTTGAAGTTCTTGACGCGGCGCTCACCCGATCGGTGACGCGGCACACACCCATGAAAAAATAAAAAAGGATCCGGCGCACACCCGACAAAAACTTGGGTGACTTCAGAAATTCATGCAGTGTAATCAAACTACAGCACTATACGTCTCAACAAGTGACTGAACTATCAATAAATGACCATCGAACGTTCTCCGATTGTCTGCAGCTTAGTTCGTGAGCTTGATTTTCCATGAGAATCGTGGAAAACCTAGATTTAAACAGAATACGCTTGAGAACTGTGAATAATCTTATATCTACGTCCACACATGCGTCCGAGGAACAAAATGAATCGATTCCAGGATACTATAGCACCTTATGCTAAAGTGAAGACAACAGCAATTTTATGATATGTTATTTGGAAGAAGTTGGAGGCGATTTTCTGGAGATACTCACTGCGAACAGCTGATGCGTTTGACGTCATGCGGTGACGCGGCGTATTCCAGTGTCACCCGGCTTGGCAGCGTGAGCCTGTGTCCTGAAACAGCTGAAACACTCTTTTGGATTGCCGTTTCAATGTTAACCAAAAAGTTAAAGAAATAAAACAAGGTTCAGTTGCGAACTGACAGCGGATTGAGCATTTATTCCTGTTGATGAAGGTACGGTTGAAGCTTTATTCTCTCCGTCAACCAACAAGACTAGATTTGTAGCAGACGAAAAACAAAGTGTGCGTTTTTCCTGTCTTGTGAAGGCGATTATGTCGTTATAAGTTATCTGTACGTTGTGAAGACATTTCAAAACAAAATTTAGCTTTGATGCGTCACGGGATAATAAGCTTATACGTTTTCATCCATGGAATTGGTTTTTTTCGTCTCGGCAGGGTGAATGAATTCATGATGTCTTTTCCGGAACTGGACAAAACAGGCCTTGCCAAGACTGAAACAAAATATAGTTCAACAACTTCTAGGCTTGGGTTGATTGCCCATGGTGAATTTCCAATGATTTGTTTCCACATCCCATGACAAATTCTCTTTACTTTGGTCATGCCATATATACGTTACACCTCCGTCCATCCATGGTATCGCGTGATATTTTGTCTCGACGGGGTGAAAGAATATAATGACGTCACTCTCGGCAGAGCCTCGAGTGACGTCATCATATTCATTGACCCAGTCTCGACAAAATATCAGGCGATACCATGGATGGACGGAGCTGTAACTTATACTTATATAGTTCACGGGATACCTCCAGCTTCGCTGGGATTAGCTAACGAATGCTCGACAGAAACCCGTCTTCGTCTATTGCATTGGAAAATTTTACACAATATATATCCCACCAACATTTTGCTACATAAGATGGGAATTCGTCAAACAAATCTCTGTCAGTATTGTAACGAAACCGACTTCATCGAGCACTTTTTCTGGCAGTGTAGAGCAGTGCAACCCATGTGGCAGGAATGTCAAGGGTACATATTTAAATGTACAGGCAAAAATATAAAGTTAAGCTGCGAAGAGGCTCTTTTTGGGTATTTCACACGTGATATCCCCAGAGAGAAAACCTTCATAATTAATCACCTTATATTGATATCGAAAATGTGCATAAGCCAGTTTAAGTACGGAAATCCAAAAACTAACATGAAGGTCTTATTTCAGAACCAAGCTCGACTTCGAAATCTCTAGTAAAATTGAACTGTGTATAAGAATATAGATAAATAGTAGTATAGTGCTGTTAGTGTAAAGTTATTCATATATGCGCCGTATGATGCTGTGCTGAAAACTAGTACTGTAATTGGTAATTTGTAAATTCTCGCCTTTGTCCATCGAGCGTTGGATTAATTAACTTGTTATGTATTGTCCCGCTGAAAATGATATTACTTAACAGAAATATGGGAACAACAACAACAACAACACACACACACACACACACACACACACACACACACACACGCACTCACACACACACACACACACACATACACGCAAACAAACGCACAAACTACTAGACATAGCAAAGGTGAATGAAATAGCTGTAACGTTAGAGTAACTGTAGTAAAGAGTGTCCATCATATGAATACATGTCCAGGCTAGGTATTAAGGATAAGCGGAAAGAAGTAGAAAAAATAAAAAAGAAAAAGACCCATGAAGAAGGATGCTCCCCGCCCAAAAAATAAAAATAAATAAAAAATAAAAAATAAAAAAAAGAAGGGTTGCAGCAGCCTGCATGCAACTGAGGTCACACAAAAAAAAAAAAAAAAAAAAAGGGTTGATCAGAGATCAACAGGGCCAAAACATGTTGTAGAACATAAGGGGGGGGGGGGGGGGGAGGGGGGATTAGTTGTGTGTGCGACTTTGAAAACGTAGAATGGAACTCCGCATAAAAGAACGTTCCAACGTAAAATCAAACTAACTCCTTTATACCGTATTTTGCCATGTTTAGGCACGGTCATGAAAGGGGTTCCAATGGTGCAGCCATAGTCGTATTTTTAGAGTATGCACAAACACACGCCTCATCCCCTAGATCATTGGTGACCTGAAGAAAGCAGTCAGAGCTGGGTTCAAGGCCATGCCTATTCAGGAAAGCTTCCGCGCCTTTGACAATTTCGGAGGTGTAATTTGATAACACCTCAGTTTTGGAGAAAAGGTAAATGTCCGACCATTTTACCTATAGACTCGAAACTTTGTAGAATGGTCGTGGACGAACTAAAGTTCATGCACAACAGCTATCAAAATATTTGTTAAATTCAAATGACTGAAAAAATAACCCCTTCGTTGTAAAGTTTCACTTGCGCAATATGCGCGAATTTAATCAATGATATGAACGCATTCATCCATGGGAAATGTCCTGATCCTGCCTGCAATTGCTGTATTGAAGGCATTGATTGTCTAGTGTTGATTAATGTATACTATGTCATTTGAATTACCCCAATCCACTCATATACAGAAAAATGAACGACTGAAACGGGAATCAAAGGTGGGAGCAGCAATGCAACTTCAATCACGGTATCATCAGTGGAAGAAAAGTGACTAAAAAAGGAGGAAGCACCAATCCACACATAATCACAGTAACATGTAACACAAGGTGACTCGGATGAAGCAGCCACCCAACTAATGTATTATGACAATGAGCAATCTGCACATAACATAAAACCATCAAAGCGATGTTCCTTAAAATAAAATGGTATCCAGGTCACTTGGGTTCAGTTATGTCATAGCATAAAACAGCTCACTGCTCCCATGAATTGTTCTGAGCCTTGCAATGATAAGTAAAGCAATGAGAGCAGATCTGATGCAGTGCACTGTCAATCATTGGCCGGCTGAAATAATTATACTGCAATCTTGATGCAAATTACCATGTAATTTTCTTGGTAATATGGTCATCACTGCAGGCAGTAAAAGATCACCCAACGTTTTGCAATGAAGAACAATGAAGTTATTAGTCGAACAAAAAATAAACAGACGAATAAAGATTGAAAATTGTCAAATGCAATGGGGCTGGATCTCCCTGTTGAAGAACTTTGAGCAAAAGACCACAAATGAGCTAACAAAGAATACTGTACGAAAGTACGAAATACACTGCAAGATCTCCCTGTTGAGAAACTTTGAGTAAAAGATACCCATTTTATTGCAAAGAAGACATACAGAATAACATGTATATGAACAGAGTGCGAAGAATTCAAACAAAGAAGACCCGACATTTTTAAAATTATGTCAAATGCAGAGTGGCGGAAAATGTGTTTCGTGAGGAACTTACAGCACACACAAACACAACTATTTGCAAAGTGTAAAAACAACACGAAGAGAGTGAGAAGAACGAGTAACAATTAAAAACATTACAAGAAATAACAAAATGTCATATGCAGTGACGATTCTGCTGCGGAACTTTTAGTTTTAGTAACAAGTTACGAAGTTCCTGTAAATAGTTAACACGGTGTTCAAACAACATGAACAAAATGAGAAAAAGAGCAAAATAAATGCAATGGTGACAGTTCTTTGCGTACAGAAATGTTCAGTGTGTCGGTGACCAAAACAAGGAATTCTTGTGAAACCTAGACATAATGCATAACACCAGCGGCGGAGCACGCAAGAATAATGGTTCGATATGAAGACTCGACAGAGTAAACCCTATCATTATCTCCAGAGCGCTTCCAGTAGAGGCTGCCCGCGCTCGTTCACTGATACAAAAAGGTAACAAGTGTCGGTCAGGCATGAAAATTCTCCGTATTTTCCGTATTTTTGAAAAAAATAAACCGTATTTTTTTTTATTTTCCGTATTTTTCCTTTTTTTTTTTTTTTTCCTAGTCATAGTTATAGTAAAATAGTTTTGGGGCAATGTTTGAATCCAATTTTAAGGCTCAGATAGCCCCAGATTGCACCAAATTGCACCCTTGAAAAAAAAAATTCCGGGGGGGCATGCCCCCGGACCCCCCTAGAAGTCTTGGCGCTTCGCGCCTGCGAAACTTGGCGCTACGCGCCTTTGAATTTTGTTTTCAGTATTTATTTATTTTTTTTAGTTTTCATGCCTGGTCGGTGTCTAACTGTCCCTCTCAGCGGGAGAGTTGCTTTGTCATAACCCCCTCCGTCCACTTCTGTTGTTTCAATGCCGGGGTGAGGTCAACGGTCAATCACAGCCCACCCCAGTCGCGAGACACTCAGCTGGTCGTGGGCTTTGCTTTGCTTAATCCGAATGTTGTACTCCGATGTAAGTAGACATAATGATAAAGAAAATTTGCTGATTCAAATCAGCAGGTTCCCAGACGTTCCTTCATGTAATTTTTAGGTGAATGGTCAAAGTGGTTTCTTGCACACACTCAGTCATCTTGCACAACAATGCAACACAAAGGAACTTAGTCGATAAATATCGACAGGGGGCCGACAAATGGTTTAAATGTGAAATGTGTGTATATGGGTGTGGGTCTGAAACAAACAAACAAACCATGTGAACCCCAAAGTCATGCGCCCACACGAACACACACACACACACACCCACGCACGGGCGCTGTAGAACACACACATAATAATAGTAAATACTTCAACACAGTGTGCGTATAATGTTGTATTTGTTTAGTTTCACTTTCAAAGAAACCACAAAAAAGAAATCAACATGAACTTCAGAGCTCTTACTTTGATTACAAACTGCATGATTTGGATAAAAGTTGATCGGTTTGATCTAATGCTGATTTCAGTTTTTTTCAGCGGCATAAGTCAGTGCTTCGTCTCGTATCGAAAACAAAAGCAGACGACAAATTTAGTCAGTTGGAGTTGTCTCCCGTACTCCTGTAGCATGCAGTGATCTAAAAATAATCCACTATTCAGTTTAGATCAGTGCGCTGCACCGAGACGGTTCGGGAATTCCCAACAAAAGAAAAGATCCGCACACTAGGGAGATTTAATAAACGAAACGTCGGGACGTTTCGTTTTGAAGTTGTGGTAAACGTCATCATTTCGGGGGTCTCTCGCTGGAAAGGTGAAGGTCAACTAAAACGGAACGTGGAACGTCAAAACGCAGTCACGTTTTCCACCCCCAAAAAACGAACAATATTTCGTCAACTTTTGTGAGTATTTTTGCACACTAACAGTTTTATTTGTTGGCCATTTTATGCATTGCTAGATTCATCAACCCTTTCACAGTCTTTCAGCGCTGAGAATGTGTTCATTGGAGGTAGACAACTGTTGTGAACTGAAATATTTTGAAGGGTGCTGATTTATCCAACTTCATGGTGAAGAAAGCAAATGGCGAAGCAGAAGTAGGTCATCGCATCGAATTTTTATTCTGGCTTCGTATGTGATTTTGTATAAACAAAGTCTGTGTGATTTATTTGGACTGAAAATAATCAAAGTATGCCCGATTCTGGACCACCTCCTAGGGTGTTTTTTTTCCATTCTGATCGAGGACAGACGTGATAATTTCACTTGAAGATTTATCGCCCTTCCTTCATTCCGAAACGAAACGTGAATACATCTAAATCTTGTCTGCGGCCTATGCCGTCTCGTTTCACGTTCCGTTTCGCGGGGTGACTCATTCACCAAACGAAACGAGCTGCAAAACGAAACGTGCTGTCCTTTGAATCTCCCTAATATCGTCCCGGTCCCCGCGCGCACTGCTCGGCGCCACGGCCAATGACCGATTTCTGTGGCTTCACCACCGCGGCACTCCAAAAGTAGTAGTCCGCGTAATGCAAGCGTCTGTTCTTGAAAATTTCCCACTGATCTAAAAATAAAACCAGTGCAATTTCCTCGGTCGGGCTTTGCCACAGAAACTCACGGTTTAGTAAAATGTACAATGTATTTTCTGATTTGTGCGCAAAAGCTTTTTTTCTTTTTTCTTTTTTTTAACATAACAATGTTTAATGTCACTGTTTGTTTAAAAGAACATGGTCACATTTGTAAAAAAAAAATGTTAGATTAGAAAATAAATAACATTTTGGTTCATGATTTTTCCTACACCTGTGCTGAAAATAAGAAATAAAAATGTTGGTATATAAGTCACTCAAATACAGGTAAGTATGCATGGCTCGGTTTGAGTTTGTTGCGGTTGACCCTGCACAATTCGATCTCTGATGTTTTTGTTGAACAATTTTGTAATTCACAACTTCCTGTGTTACACAAACTCAGTGATGACCAATTTTGCCTCCACCCCTCCCATAGGGTGAGGGATTTCACAACTTTCTACAGATGAACAACAATGTTGCCTTCACTAGACCACAGGGTCTGGCTCCATAAGAAGCCTAGAAAATGAGTTCCGTTGTCCCGAAAAGGGTACAATGATTTGACATCAAATTGTCTCATGACATGGTATGTGTAGTCAGAAACAAAAATGTTCTCACATTTAGTATTGCACATTCTCTGGAAAATTGCAACATAAGGGGGGGGGGGGGGGGGGGGATAATCGCAAAGTGTCAGTCACAAAGAGACAGTTGCCAAAATCAATTTTTATTCATTTTACAATATTTTTTTTTACAAAAACCTTGTTTTGGAGGGGGGCATGTGTTTAGAGTCACACCTCAAGAAGTTTCTTTAAAAAAAATAAAAATAATAATAATAATTAAAATTAAACAAAAAATTAATTTTTAAAATTTAAAAAAAAATTAATAATTAAAAGAATCCTTCTTTATCCCAGCGAAGCTGGAGGTATCCCGTGAACGCTATACTGTAATCGATTTGAGAAATGTGCACACCGAATAATACATGATAAAGAAGGATTCGTTGTGCCCGGCTACGTGCTACAGTTGGAGATGGAAGTTCACCAAAAATGGGGACCATACTAACAAAAATACGGTGGGTAAAATAGGCGCCCCCATTTTTTCAGCAAACGCCACCCCAGGCCGCTTTGGACGGGTAGAAATTCCGTAGTTTCCAAGTCTATGGATAAAGCTCGCGTAAGAAGAATACGTCACGGTCGAAAGTCTTTGACGTCAATTAATGCATCATGACGTCATGCCTCCCTGTAGTCTTTCTCTCTCGCGCAGTGTGTGTGTTTGTGTTCATTTTGTGCACATGTGTTAATGTTACTGTGTGTGTGTGTGTGTGTGTGTGTGTGTGTGTGTGTGTGTGTATTTGTGTGTGTGTGTGTGTGTGTGTGTGCGCGCACGCGTGCATGAGTCTGTACTCGTATGTGTGTGGTGTGTGTGTATTTGTGTGTGTGTGTGTGTATGTGTGTGTGTGTGTGTGTGTGTGTGTGCGTGCGCGCGCGTGCATGAGTCTGTACTCGTGTGTGTGTAAGTGTGTGTGTGGGCATAAGTGTATGTGTGTGCGTGTATGTGTGTTTGTTTGTAAAGGTGTGCATGTCCGTCTGTCCACATGTGCGTATGGGTGTGTGTTTTGTGTGTGTGTGTGACTTGGTGTGTGTGTGTGTGTGTGTGTGTGTGTGTGTGTTTGAGAGAGAGTGTGTGTGTGGGTGTGTATGTGTGAATGTGTGTGCATGAGTTTGTGTGTATGTTTGTGTGTGTATGAGTGTGTATATGTGTTTGTTTGTAAAGGTGTGTGTGTCCGACTGTCTATGTGCGTATTTGTTTGTTTGTTTGCTCAACGCCCAGCCGACCACGAAGGGCCATATCAGGGCGGTGCTGCTTTGACATATAACGTGCGCCACACACAAGACAGAAGTCGCAGCACAGGCTTCATGTCTCACCCAGTCACATTATTCTGACACCGGACAAACCAGTCCTAGCACTAACCCCATAATGCCAGACGCCAGGCGGAGCAGCCACTAGATTGCCAATTTTAAAGTCTTAGGTATGATCCGGCCGGGGTTCGAACCCACGACCTCCCGATCACGGGGCGGACGCCTTCCCACTAGGCCAACCGTGCCGGTCTATGTGCGTATAAGTGTGTGTTATGTGTGTATGAGATTTGTGTCAGTCAATGTGTGTGTGTGTGTGTGTGTGTGTGTGTGTGTGTGTGTGTGTGTGTGTGTGTGTGCGTGCGTATGTACAGTGTGTGTGTGTGTGTGTGTGGGTGTTTGTTTGTTTGTTTGCTTAACGCCCAGCCGACCACAAAGGGCCATATCAGGGCGGTGCTGCTTTGACATATAACGTGCGCCACACACAAGACAGAAGTCGCAGCACAGGCTTCATGTCTCACCCAGTCACATTATTCTGACACCGGACCAACCGGAGTGTGTGTGTGTGTGTGTGTGAATGTGTGTGTGCATGAGTTTGTGTGTATGTTTGTGTGTGTATGAGTGTGTATATGTGTTTGTTTGTAAAGGTGTGTGTGTCCGTCTGTCTATGTGCGTATTTGTTTGTTTGTTTCCATAATTATCAGGGCGGTGCTGCTTTGAGATATAACGTGCGCCATACAAAAGGCAGAAGTCGCAGCACAGGCTTCATGTCTCACCCAGTCACATTATTCTGACACCGGACCAACCAGTCCTAGCATGCACTAACCCCATAATGCCAGCCGCCAGGCGGAGCACCCACTAGATTGCCAATTTTAAAGTCTTAGGTATGACCCGGCCTGGGTTCTAACCCACGACCTCCCGATCACGGGGCGGACGCCTTACCACTAGGCCAACCGTGTATGTGCGTATGAGTGTGTGTATTGTGTGTATGAGATTTGTGTCAGTCAATGTGTGTGTGTGTGTGTGTGTGTGTGTGTGTGTGTCTGTGGGTGTGTGCGTGCGTACATGCGTGCGTATGTACATGTGTGTGTGTGTGTGTGTTTGTGTGGGTGTGTGTCTGTTTGTATAAAAGATAAAGAGAGAGAGAAAGAGAGCGAGAGAGAGAGAGAGAGAGAGTGGGAGGGTTGGTTTGTGTTTGTGCGTGTGCGTAAGTGTATGTGTGTGTGTATGTGTGTTTGTTTGTAAAGGTGTGTATGTCCGTCTGTCTATATGTGCGTATGGGGGTGTGTTTTGTGTGTACAGTGAAGTGTGTGTGAGAGAGTGAGTGAGTGCGTGTGAGTGAGTGTGTATGTGTGTACGTGTGTAACTTGGGTGTGTGTGTGTGTGTGTGTGTGTGTGTGTGTGTGTGTGTTTGGTCGTGTGTGTGTGTGTTTGAGAGAGAGAGAGAGAGAGAGAGAGAGAGAGGTTGGTCTTTCGCTGGGGTATGCAGTG
The DNA here is from genome assembly GCF_037325665.1 of Littorina saxatilis. NCBI lineage: Eukaryota > Metazoa > Mollusca > Gastropoda > Littorinimorpha > Littorinidae > Littorina > Littorina saxatilis. The sequence continues at coordinate 42,995,488 of NC_090251.1, read as the reverse complement.
CCTTGGCGTTGCACATCTACTTAATCATGTATTATTCGGAATGCACATTTCTCAAATCGATTACAGTATAGCGTTCACGGGATACCTCCAGCTTCGCTGGGATAACAATAATAATTAAAATTAAAAAAAAAATAATTTTTTTTTAATCATCTTTAAGGTGGCAGTACTACCTGGGATTTTGACAAAAACTCTATTTTCCATTCCATAATGTGTTATTTTAATACAGAAATGCCTCAATATTGTCAAACATTTTGAATTTGTTGTCGTAATTAGTGCCAATATCGTATTTGGGGCGGGGATATAGCTCAGTTGGTAGCGCGCTGGATTTGTATTCAGTTGGCCGCTGTCAGCGTGAGTTCGATCCCAGGTTCGGCGGAAATTTATTTCAGAGTCAACTTTGTGTGCAGACTCTCTTCGGTGTCCGAACTCCCCCCCCCGTGTACACTACATTGGGTGTGCACGTTAAAGATCCCACGATTGACAAAAGGGTCTTTCCTGGCAAAATTGCTTTGGCACAGTTAATAATTGTCTACCTATACCCGTGTGACTTAGAACAATAGAACAAAGAGTAATGACTTGGAATAATAGGCCGTGTGATAGGCCGTGGAATAATAGGCCGTGTAATAATACCCGTGTGACTTGGAATAATTGGCCGTGAAAGGTAAATATGCGCCGAAATGGCTGCAATTACTGGCCGTATAAAATTTCATCTCACACGGCATCACTGCTGAGCGCCTAGAACTGTACCCACGGAATATGCGCGATATAAGCCTCATTGATTGATTGATTGATTTCTACACAGTTGATGTGTCAATTTTGACATTCTCATTTTGACGCGTAAAAAAAGTTTGCGTTTTCCTGTGATGTTTTTTGAAGTATTATAAATACAGTGTTGACTTGTTGCAAAAAAACAACCACACTGTGTGTGGAGCTGTGTGCCATACATCAAAAAACCAATTTCTGCACACTATCTTTATTGTTCCTTAACATTGAATGTATGATTTAATTCGTGACCGAAGTTTTACTTCTTCTTCTTCTTCGTCGTTCACACCGAAGTTTTACTGAAATTGGATGATATATATGTATATATACCACCAACATAATGCAACCCCTCCCCAGGTAGAACGGTCAACTGCCCTTCACAACTTAGTTAATCACTGGAAATCTTTTGGCGAAAAAAACTCCATTCCTTCAAACAGCGCAATATTCGTTAACTTTTCCTTTCTATACAAAACTTCAGCGCTCTTACGTATTACATTTTGACGAAGCTCACGGAAATATGCCACACAGAAAAAAACTAGAGCCTGCCAAAGATCAAATAAAGCTGAACATGTTTCAAACTAGATTATAAAACAATCTAAGAACAAATATTCTTTGTATATGACTGTGTGTGTGCGTGTGTGTGCGTGTGTGTGTGTGTGTGAAAATATTAAGTTTTTCCTTGAGCGTATGATTTTGGAGCCATTCCATGGAATGTGTTTTGCACAAAATTATGATGTCCATTGACGTTTCTAAAAGCGTTCAAATGTCCTATTGATGTTGAAGAGCTAGAGGACATTTGTCCTGTATGAATTTGTAGGAACATCCCTGATATCATGCTGCAAACTGTACAAAACACACTTAAAACTCTTTAAACTATATGATTGACTTTCAAGGGAATATTAATAGAACCTACCATCAAATACTGGGAAATGAAGATAACTGCATTATCCGCAAGCGGAACAGTTGACACAAGGCATGGGTGGGAGCCCAAAATTGTTCCAAGACTGAACTTTTTTTAAGGCCGGGGTCCAGGGGCCGCCAAGGCCCCGGCGGGGTCCAGGGGCAGCGCCCTGGTGGGGGGTCCAGGGGGGCGAAGGCCCCCGGCCGAAAACGAATTTTATGAATTTAAAAGGGTTTCTCTGGCCTCTCCTGAGTTTAATTCTGATAAATAAGAACCTTGTTGGAGATACAAAAAGTAACAAAAACTAAAAATTTTAGGGACCTGGCAAGCATTAGAAACAACAAAAAGTGCACTATCAGTCCATTTGGCATAACACAGTATGAGATGACTATCAATGAGGGCGCAAAAAAAAAAAAAAAAAAAAAAAAAAAAAAAAAAAAAATTGTCAAAATTTCTCTGAGACGGAAATCCGTCTGAGACGGAGGAACTCCCACCCATGCACAAGGTCAAAGCGTGATATGTACCGCAAAGTTTCTCAGCACTCATCGGAATATGGGGAAGATGCACACACCTACAAAGTTTCTGTTCTATGCACGCTCAGCTCACATAGGATCTTGAAATGAAAAATGTACACATGATCAGCAAAGTTTTTGTACACTGCATGTTCAAAGTCGGGAATGAATCAGGGTCTCCTTGAAGACTGGGTCTTGCCACCTGATGACCTGTGCTTTCCCAAAAATGGCCTGGTCAAAAACGAGGACAATGTGTTGCAGTTCCAGTTCCCTTGAAACCTGAATGTATGGCAAGAACCGTGGATGTGTCTGTTGGACTGCTGACTATCATAGGCAGGTATGGAACCTGTACAACAGACAAAGGAAAACGTACAAGCGGGGTAAAAGAGCATGATTGTGCTTGAAGTAGATAAAAAGAACGACAAGTTTGTTTGTGTGAGTACGTGTAAATGAATGTTTGTTTAAAATAATAACACATTTTGGTTGCTTGTGTTTTAAAAAAAAGTATAACATTTTATGTGCATGCCTGTGCTAGGAACAAAGATAAAAGAAACACCTTTAAGGATCCAGTGTTTAAAAAAAAACCACAAACAGACATGTCCAATAAAGTGGAAGGGTAAAAAAAACAAAAAAACATTTTAGGTGTATACATGTTTCTTTTCAGTTATTTTGTTAAACAGGTACCCAGTCTGTACAACATATTACATAGGAAAACGTGCAAGCCGAGAAAACAATCAGATGCTTGAAGCAGAATAAACAACAAAAGGTTTGTGTGAGAAAGTGTAAATACATTTTTGCTTTAAAAAAAACACACATTTTGGCTGCTTGAAAAATAATAATAATGAAAGTATATTTTGTGCGCCTGTGCTAAGAACAAAGATAAAAGAAACAGTTTATGGTCCCAGTGTTTGAAAAAAAAAGTTACATTTCCACTAAAGTGGTTAGTTACAAAAAACATGTTAGGTTTATACATGTACAGTGGAACCCACATTTATGACCTCCAAAAATCTGAGAAAACCAGGTCTTAAAAAGAATAATCTTAAATCGGGGGTAAATTTAGAGAAGTTATGAACTGAAAATCTGAAAAGGCAAGGTCTTAAATGGAGGAAGTCTTAACTTTGGGGGTTCCACTGTATACATTTACAAGAAATAAAATGTTCTCACTTCCTTTCAACTTAAAAAAAAAAGTGACAGGGTGTTAGAAAATGTTAGTGGAAACCAATTCCAATGTATTCGTTACACTGTTTCTGTTAGTATATCCTATTTTGTATGGAACACAATTCATCAAACCTACTTTCGACATTGGCGGAATCTGCCATCTTGCACTGCAGCATTGAATCCAGTCCAATTGTGTAAGGTCTGTAGATGCAGCTGAGGAAGCTTTGTAAAGAAGGCTAGTAGGTCAAGTGCCAAGGGGAGGAACTGCAGGAGAAATAATCAGATACATAAATGGTTGAAATGTATAACATCATTATAGGGGGTGTGTACAATGTGTTTCAATGTGTGTACAATAAACATCTGTGCAGTTAAAACTCAGATAGATACAAAAACAATGACATGTAAACAGAACAGAACATGTGTGTGCCCAAGCATTATAGTTTGTCAAATGTCTGCATGCATGTACTGCAGTGTTATTGTGTATCCTAATATGAATTTCTGTCATAATATTAATGACAACCTTAGTACCTACAGTCAGAATTCAAAATTACGAAAGTAGGTGATCTTTCTTGCAGTAAAACAACTGTCTAGTTGCATTTCATACTCTGAATTTAACCCATTGAAAAGCAGTTTACTATCATAACAACTCATTAGCTGTAACCAATACAAGAAAAATGATATATATCAATCACATAGGCCCCTGTATAAACAATAACATGTTGCATCTGCACCTTATTGTACCTCTGGTATATTAATCCTAAACTGTTGTGATGCTATGAAGTGTTACTTAGAAGATTATCAATATCAAACATAATTTGCTCAGAAATATACACACAACTATTTCAAATGAAATTCAAGCAGGTTTTTACTCACCAATACATCTCGCCATATGTCAGCACAAGTCTCCACTGGTTGCTCAGTGCCCTTTCCTTTTATGTGTAACCACAGGCGGAAGGTATCGTTCACTGGACCACCACTATCATAGAAAAACTAGTAGTGTAGTAGTGAAGACGTCTGGGGTCAACACACTGCTGCATTTCGCTTTCTTACGCTTGACCAAGGCAGGAGAGCTTGACACACACTGTGGATCTGAAGGAGTGACAACAACAGCATCACTGGAAGTGTCAATTCGCTGTACATAGTGTTTCTTCGCTCGCTGGAGTCGAACAATACATGTCAGACGCTGGTAGCAGACGACACGATGATAGGTACTCGTTCAGCTGTTTGTCCATTTGCGACTCGTTCCGTCAATTTTTTGGCAGACAGCCTGTTCTTCACGCTCAAGGTTATTCCACTCAGATGCACATGTCAAAGCTTTTGCCCACGAAACACTTGAAAATGGGGCCAGTTTTTCGTCAGTGTCTACATTCTGAACATTATCGTGCAGTTCGCTGCCATGATGATATGTCCCGCGGAAACAAACACAGCTAAATTCTCATTGGTTAAAAAGCTTTTCACTACGTACAATTTTCCATGGGGAATAATCGTGGCTTCGGCAGGGAGATAACTGCCTCTTTGCTAAATTAATTCATTAATAAAATCAGTACGAGCGTAAGCGCAGCTATTAGTGCGTGAACATTGATGAATTTTATCCTTTTGGTAGTTAGGTACCAGGTTCTGCAAAGATTACATCGTACCCTTCTCCGTCCAACCAGCTTGAACGATAGAGCTCTACGCCGTGTAGTCTACACCCCTCCCATAGGGTGACGGATGTCACAACTTTCTGTGTACACAAACTGATGACGACATAAGCGCATGCGCAAACGCCTGCCGACACCCATAAGCTTTCAGCTATACATACATGTGAGCCAACGCCAGCGTAATACTAGGGCTCATGGCCCTAGAAAAAAGGCTTGGTCTCCTGAAGACGGATGTTCGGCCTTAAGATGTCTTCTCGGACTTTGTTTGGCTTTTTAAGTTAGAGATGTGACTTTGGAAGACAGGGTCAAAAAGATAAATATTGTTATCGTTTTAGTCGGTTTGTTTGTTTGTTTATTTATTTGTTGCTTAACGTCCAGCCGACTACGCAGAGCCATATCAGGACGAGGAAGGGGGGGATGAAGGGGGCCACTTGTCAAGCGATTCCTGTTTACAAATGCACTAACCCATTACTTGTGTCCCAGCAGGCTTTAGTAAAACTAAATTAATACCTACTGGAGGATTACCAGTTTCCAGTATGTTAAAATAGGCTTAACCTATCTACTGCTGGACTTACATCAGAACACTAACAGATTAAACTATACATGAATCGCGAGACAAGCGGCAGGAGAAGAGATTTTTGGAAAAAATACAGGTGAATGAGCAAGAAGGCAGAAAAAAGAAAAGAATTCATGAAGAAAAAGAGAGCATGACAGGAAAGAGGAACCAAAAATCTACCTAACAGCAAACTAGAAAGCTCCTGCGGTTCCAAAAACAGGAGGGGCCTTTAATTTCATAACCGCAGTGCCCCACTGCGGGAGTTTTAGTCGGTGTCGTTTTATTATTAATTAAAGTATTCATGACTTTGAGTGCAGACGCCCACCTGGTTAGTACAGACGTGTACAGCAGCGGCGAAACTAAAACCACCGATGAAGGACTTAGTCAGGAAGTTGGTGATGAACCCCAAGCGTAAGATGCCCATTCCAAGCAGGATCAGACCTCCGACGAAGCATGACGCCGCTGCAATGCCTACCTGCACACAATCAAGAATTCTCGGAAATAACACCAAGCGTTTGGGGTTGGCACGCAAAGACGATTCAACTTGCTCGTCACAATGGCAGAATATGGTGGTTTAAGTAAATCGAGACCTGCTCTTATCTCCGCGTAGTCGTTCTATTCAGTACGAGATTCACATTCACCATTAAGACGAAAGTCCAGACGACAAGTCCTCTACTTCTCCTCGCCATCATTGCCTTTCTTCTCCTATTTGTCATCGTCAGCATCATCATCATCATCATCATCATCATCATCATCATCATCATCATCATCATCATCATCATCATCATCATCATCATCATCATCATCATCATCATCATCATCATCATCCTCTTCAATAGCATCATGGTCGCATTCCTTGTTCTCGTCATCCTTACTGTCACACTCCTTCTTATCATCATGACAACGACCAGCATAGCCAAAACGTACACCACAATTACCTCCACCACCAAATCCACAATGTTCATTAGAACCCCGTCCCACATCATCAACGACATCACCACCACCACTACCATGGCCACCCCACTCTCTATGTCCTCTCACCTTGTACTCCAGAAGCTCCTCTTCCCTCAGTGTTTCGTTCACCCCCAGGGCAGACACCAAGTGTTCAGTCTCTCGCTCCACCAGACCAGACATTCTATACCCTGTTTACCTTGTACTCTAGAAGCTCTTCTTCATGACAGACACCAAGTGTTCAGTCTCTCTCTCCTCCAGACCAGACTTTCTATACCCTGTTTACCTTGTACTGTAGAAGCGCCTCTTCATGACAGACACCAAGTGTTCAGTCTCTCTCTCCTCCAGACCAGACTTTCTATACCCTGTTTACCTTGTACTGTAGAAGCTCCTCTTCATGACAGACACCAAGTGTTCAGTCTCTCTCTCCTCCAGACCAGACTTTCTATATCCTCTCACCTTGTACTCTAGAAGCTCCTCTTCACTCAGCGTCTCGTTCACCTCCAGGGCAGACACCAAGTGTTCAGTCTCTCGCTCCACCAGACCAGACTTTCTATATCCTCTCACCTTGTACTGTAGAAGCTCCTCTTCATGACAGACACCAAGTGTTCAGTCTCCAGGGGCGGATCAGTTGCTTTGTAAGGGGGGGGGGGGGCACTTTGAATCGAAAGTGAATGTGATGGGCGCGAAGCGCCCGAATTTGCTAGGGGGGTCCGGGGGCATGTTCCCCCCGGAAAACATTTTTGCCCAAAGAAGCAAAATGGTGCCATCTGGTGCCATTTGAACTTAGAAATGGTCATAGAATCAGCATAGAAAAATCTTTTTTTTCTTCTTCTTTTTTTTTCGGGGGGGGGGGCACGTGCCCCCTGTGCCCCCCCCCCCCCCTCGTCCGCCCCTGGTCTCTCTCTCCCCAGACCAGACTTTCTATATCCTCTCACCTTGTACTCTAGAAGCTCCTCTTCACTCAGCGTCTCGTTCACCCCCAGGGCAGACACAAAGTGTTCAGTCTCTCGTTCTACAAGACCAGCCGTCAACAGGGCGATGACGGCGCTGGTTCCCATGGACACGTGCGGGGAGGTCCCGAAGAGAAGGTACACGAGGATAGGGAAGAAGGTGGTGTAGAGGCCGTGAACAGGCTTGAGGGAGGCCAGGAGGCCGAAGCCGAGGCCTTGAGGCATGTGGATAAAAGCTACAGAGAGGCCGCTGGTGATGTCTGCGAACACCCACTGTCTCCATTTGTAGCCTCGAAGTGTCCTGAAATGTCAGTGGATGATGATGATGTAGATGATGATGATGATGATGATGATTAAAGGCAAAACGATGACACACTTGTTGGTAAAAACAGACATTTTTCTTAATGCTCATCACACACAATAAACAAACGCAGTAAACCCAGGATCGCATCAATAGTAAAACAAGTCGCGTAAGGCGAAAATACAATATTTAGTCAAGTAGCTGTCGAACTCACAGAATGAAACTGAACGCAATGCAACGCAGCAAGACCGTATACTCGTAGCATCGTCACTCCACCGCCCGTGGCAAAGGCAGTGCACGTGGAATTGACAAGAAGAGCGGGGTATTCGTTGCGCTGAGAAGGATAGCACGCTTTTCTGTACCTCTCTTTGTTTTAACTTTCTGAGCGTGTTTTTAATCCAAACATATCATATCTATATATTTTTGGAATCAGGAACCGACAAGGAATAAGATGAAAGTGTTTTTAAATTGATTTCGAAAAAAAAATTTTGATAATAATTTTTATATATTTAATTTTCGGAGCTTGTTTTTAATCCGAATATAACATATTTATATGTTTTTGGAATCAGCAAATGATGGCGAATAAGATAAACGTAAATTTGGATCGTTTTATAAATTTTTATATTTTTTTACAATTTTCAGATTTTTAATGACCAAAGTCATTAATTAATTTTTAAGCCACCAAGCTGAAATGCAATACCGAACCCCGGGCTTCGTCGAAGAGTACTTGACCAAAATTTCAACCAATTTGGTTGAAAAATGAGGGCGTGACAGTGCCGCCTCAACTTTCACGAAAAGCCGGATATGACGTCATCAAAGACATTTATAAAAAAAATGAAAAAAACGTATGGGGATATCATACCCAGGAACTCTCATGTCAAATGCCATAAAGATCGGTCCAGTAGTTTGGTCTGAATTGCTCTACACGCACGCACGCACGCACGCACACACACACACACACACACATACACACACACATACACCACGACCCTCGTTTCGATTCCCCCTCGATGTTAAAATATTTAGTCAAAACTTGACTAAATATAATGACGAGGAAGGAGCGAAGAATGATGAAAGAAACAGCAGAGCAAACATGTCCACACAAAAAGTAAACACAACAACAAGAAAAACCAACAATTACAACAACAAAAACAAGTCGCGTAAGGCGAAAATACAATATTTAGTCAAGTAGCTGTCGAACTCACAGAATGAAACTGAACGCAATGCCATTTTTCAGCAAGACCGTATACTCGTAGCATCGTCAGTCCACCGCTCATGGCAAAGGCAGTGAAATTGACAAGAAGAGCGGGGTAGTAGTTGCGCTAAGAAGGATAGCACGCTTTTCTGTACCTCTCTTTGTTTTAACTTTCTGAGCGTGTTTTTAATCCAAACATATCATATCTATATGTTTTTGGAATCAGGAACCGACAAGGAATAAGATGAAAGTGTTTTTAAATTGATTTGGACAATTTAATTTTGATAATAATTTTTATATACTTAATTTTCAGAGCTTGTTTTTAATCCGAATATAACATATTTATATGTTTTTGGAATCAGCAAATGATGGAGAATAAGATAAACGTAAATTTGGATCGTTTTATAAAATTTTTTTTTTTTTTACAATTTTCAGATTTTTAATGACCAAAGTCATCAATTAATTTTTAAGCCACCAAGCTGAAATGCAATACCGAAGTCCGGACTTCGTCGAAGATTACTTGACCAAAATTTCAACCAATTTGGTTGAAAAATGAGGGCGTGACAGTGCCGCCTCAACTTTCACGAAAAGCCGGATATGACGTCATCAAAGACATTTATTAAAAAAATGAAAAAAACGTTCGGGGATTTCATACCCAGGAACTCTCATGTCAAATTTCATAAAGATCGGTCCAGTAGTTTAGTCTGAATCGCTCTACACACACACACAGACAGACAGACAGACAGACAGACAGACACACGCACATACACCACGACCCTCGTTTCGATTCCCCCTCGATGTTAAAATATTTAGTCAAAACTTGACTAAATATAACAAACCCTAAACAAAATTAAGTAGATGTGCAACGCCAAGGCACTGCATACCCCAGCGAAAGACAAACCTCTCTCTCTCTCTCTCTC
>NC_090251.1:42978139-42980639 GCF_037325665.1 Littorina saxatilis | reverse complement strand
TGAGGGCGTGACAGTGCCGCCTCAACTTTCACGAAAAGCCGGATATGACGTCATCAAAGACATTTATCAAAAAAATGAAAAAAACGTTCGGGGATTTCATACCCAGGAACTCTCATGTCAAATTTCATAAAGATCGGTCCAGTAGTTTAGTCTGAATCGCTCTACACACACACACACACACACGCACACACGCACGCACACACGCACGCACACACGCACATACACCACGACCCTCGTTTCGATTCCCCCTCGATGTTAAAATATTTAGTCAAAACTTGACTAAATATAAAAATGAAACGAGAAGGCTTAATGATACTTTTTTAAGGGTGTGTCACAGATGCTAAGCAGTGCTTCGGTCAAAAATCAACGTAACAGATTTAAAGATCAGTTGTTCTTCAAAAGTGAGCTCATTTCTGTTGTGCAATAGTTGAAAATTAACAGGTTCTTCCCTTGCACTAGTCTAGAAATAGGAGTTCAGACTCAGTGCTCCTCGTCGCAATATAACCTTCGTGGTTGAAAACGACGTTAAACACCAAATAAAGAAAGAAAAGACTCAGTGCTCGCACGTGCCAATAGGAGGAGTGGCCTAGCTGGTCGTTTGTGCAGTAACCATGTCTATGACGGCTTACTAGCGCCAAAACTAAAAATTAGTAATTAACCCGTGAAACTGTAACACAAAAATGAATATGAAAAGATATAAGGGAAAAAAAAAGAAGAAAAAAACAAATATGAAAGAAATAAAAAACAAAAGCGAAAACTGTAACACGTACATAATACGAAACCAAAATGTATTTGCACTCAAGTAGAAAGCACACTGCGAGCATCACAAATGGAGAAAAAAAGTCGGTGAAGGCGACAAGAACAAGAAAATCCCAGGACACTGCCGAACTGTTTACGCACTGTCTAGAACTCTACACATGCCAACAAGCAAGGCAATGGTTGTCTCAGTGATCTGTGTATGGGAACACAACACGCTAGGTGTATGTGTGTTTCCGAAACAACCGGGTCTGGGGGGGGGGGGGGGGGGGGGGGGGGGGGGGGGGGGGGGGGGGGCAAGGGGGGCAGGGGGGTGGGGGTAGGCTTCTGCATGGATACAACTCTTCACTTTGATCCATGTTAGGACCATTTTCCCGCGGTTTTGGACGCAAGTCGTAGCACGTAACCACATTTTCTGACATCAGGCAAAACTATATGAGGTAAAGCACTAGCTGAGAAAGAAAAGGACGGTCAGTAAACTATGTATGTGCCACAGTGAAAAGAATAAATAAAACGCTGTTCATGTAGGGGGTGTATTGACAACAGGGGGCGCTGTGGTAATGTCTTGACACGCTGGAACTCTGTGTGTTGATCACTGTTAGGCCCGTTACCCGCACTTTTCACTACATGTCAAAGCTGGTCCCGATACTATCTTTGCCCTATTTGTTAACGTATTGAAACTCTGTGTGTTGGTTCTTAATAAGAAAGCTATTTCTTCTCACGCCGAATGATCGTTAGAACCGTATGACGGAAAGGAATGCAGGCTAGCAAAGAAACGACCATCTTGAACACGCGGCCAGTACCGTGTAACTGGCCTTGAGACCGATCGATTCAAGGGGGGCAATCTCAGTCATCTGAAAGAGGGAAATCCAAACGCAATCCGCCTTGTTCGATTTTATGGGCTTGGACGATAGAGAAAAATAAGAAAAGCAAAAGCTGGAGTCCAGTCTGGACAAAACTGCTATCAAGAACGCAGAATTGATTTTTTCTGAGGTTTTTTTTTTAGCCGTAAGCGCCATGTTTATCGGAGCAGGAAACTCTTCCAGAGTGAGGCCCCTTTGTTGGTTTCACTGCAGCCGCCAGCAGTTATGAGAAATTCGAAATGAGAAATGGCGCTTACGGCTAAAAAAAAACTCAGAAAAAATCAATTCTGCGTTCTTGATAGCAGTTTCGTCCAGACTGGACTCCAGCTTTTGCTTTTCTTATTTTTCTCTATCGTCCATTGCAAGCCCATAAAATCGAACAAGGCGGATTGCGTTTGGATTTCCCTATTTCAGATGACTGAGATTGCCCCCCTTGAATCGATCGGTCTCAAGGCCAGTTACACGGTACTGGCCGCGTGTTCAAGATGAGAAACGACTCGCTCTCCCACACTGTAGACTCCTTCGCAGCGGTGTGTTGCGTGCCGCACGGGTATTTGCACCCCGCACGCTGGAGCGGTAAGTTGAGTGGGGTTTGTGTCTCGATAAAACAGCTTCTTGTATAAACATTTCGTAACTTTGCACATTAAGATATGTCTTGTTAGATATGTTAGTGTTTCTTCTACACGCCGATATACTTTTTGGGTGCATATTTTGTATATTATAGCCGTGACTAGTGATACCCGTGCTAGCTACGCACGGGATTTTTTTCTTTATAAATTACAGAATTAATTGTGAATAAGCAACAAAAACGTGTTAAATGTTTGATGGCATCATACAAAACAAAATGCCATAAATTTATTGGGAGAAAATAGTGTGCACCG